>NC_087279.1:1447500-1747500 GCF_015220805.1 Pogoniulus pusillus
TCTGCCTCATCCTGGCTGCCAGCCAGAAGGGCTTTCCTCCTCCATGTTGTCACTGGTCCCTCTGATTCATTCTGTCTGCCCGGCTTTGCTCTTGCACCACCTCTGGGTTTTTTTTGCTCCAGGAGAACTTCATGTTCTGCCTGTTTGTTTTTCCAGGGTAATAAATTTGGGTTTGGCATGGGTTAAGATAGCCCTGCTCTCCCAGAGAAGGAAGCTGGGAGACAGTTTAGGAGGTAGCACTGTAGGTATCCCACACACATCTAATCTGAGAATCGCAGAATCGTTTGGGTTGGAAAAGGCCTCCAAGCTCATCCAGTCCAACCACCAGCCCAACCCCACCATGGCCACCATTCCATGTCCCTGCGTGCCATGGTCACACCTCTCTCAAACACCTCCAGGCATGGAGACTTCACCACCTCCCTGGGCAGCCTGTGCCAGTCCCTGACCACTCTTGCAGCAGAGACATTTTCCCTCCTCTCCAACCTAACCCTCCCCTGGCACAGTTTCAGGACATTTCCTCTCCTATTGCCTGAGACTTCTTAGAATGAGGGCCCAAAACTGAACCCTGTGTTCAAGGTGTGGCTTCACCAGTGCCCAGTGCAGTAGCACTATCACTGCTCTGCTCCTGCTGGCCATGCTGTTGCTGATCCAGCTCAGGATGCTGGTGGCCCTTTTGCTTTTACAGCTTGAGATTGGGGTGAGGATGTGGGTAAAGACCAGAACTTCTCCCTCCTGTCCTGACAGACTACATATTAGAGCCACAGACAGACTGGGAGCCACCCTCAGCAGAAGGTCTGAACCACAAACACCTGAGACTTTAAGTTCTTACCTTGTAGGCACCAACCCAAGCCCCAGGTTTGGGGTCTCGTTTCCTAGGCAGGCCACGGGGAGAGAGTGGAGGTTATTTGTGGCAGGCTGGAGAGCCTCCTGCAGTAGCTGCAGAGAGGTTTGGGCTCTGGTCAGCAGGTGACACAACCTCAGCTGCTTTTCTCCATGCTGCATTCACAGCTGGAGCTCTGTCCAGGGGCCAGGTGGGAAGCAAACCGCAGAGCACGCAGGCAGCAGGCTGGAAGAGCACTCCCGGAGCAGGAACTGGGGGCACTGCCCTCTCACTTACCTCATGAGCTAAGATTTCCTTCTAGCTCATCCAGGTGAAAGCTCTACCTGGCCAGATATTGCTGGTAGGAGTTCCTTCATTCCTCCTTCCAGGTGCACTCCTTTGAAGCCTGTAGCAGTCTTCCTCAGGTTCCGGTGGCACACTGCTGGGGGCACAGCAGCCCTGCTGGCCGTGCCTGCTCCTGGCAACAGGGCAGCGTTTTCACTCAGTAGTCACTAAAGCAGCAGCTGCAACACGCAGGGATGCTCAGCCCAGTGAATGCCACCAGATACAAAGCAGAAGAGGCTCAGGAGGAGAAGGTGGCATCCTCCCTGCTCTGGCTGTGGAGATAGGTATTTGGAAGGTGGGCACCTTCAGAAGCAAGGCTGGGGGCTGAATCTGAGCTAGGTTGTGCCCAGCACATTTCTAGTGCCCAGCCCTGCTCCCTGCCACGCTGAGCTCCTCCGCGTTCTGAATGGGTTTGAGACCCCATCCTGGCTCTGAAAATACTGCTCTTGATCAGATCACACAGATGAGAGCTTGGAGCCTTGGAAGATTGCACGGTGTGAGACACCAAGTATGGTCCCAGCCTGTCCCAAGGATGGCAGTAGCTGGGCCAGGGCTCCCAACCTGCTGCTGGGACTGTTGTGGCTGGTTGGTAGCAGGGTAGGGGATGTAAGTGACACAAGGAAGTGGTCTGAGGCAGCATGGACAGCGTGACACAAGTCCCCACTCGGCTTGGTCCCCACAGACTCCTCAGGCTTGCTACTGTCCCCCATGATACTTACCTCTGCCAGTGCCCAGGAGCTTGCCAGGTCCCTGCTGGCTTTGAGAGCTGCCCAACTGCAGCAGCTGCCATGTGCCCTTCAGAGAGAGCTGGTGGGGCACAAGGAGAAGGCCCTGATGGCCATTTCTCACTGGCAGAGCAGGGACTGCAAGCCAGGTCCCCCTCCTTCAGGGCCACCCATCCCAGGCATGCTCTGCACTGCTGGCTCCCTGCAGGAAATCTTCAGAGGGCCATGAAGAAACTTAGGAGGGGCCCTGACAGCTCTGGCTTCAAAGGCACAGCCAGGAACCTGCATTTCCATCTCTCTCCCCAACATTTACATGGAGCAGGTTTTGGAGGCCACCACTTCCTTCTGTTCCTCCCACTTCCTAATTTTAGGAGAACACAAAAAAGGAGGAGGAAAGGAAAGAGCAAGCTTCTGTTGCCAGCCACAGCCACACACCTTCAGGAGAGAGGCTCCCTGATGTGGCAGAGCAGGATGTCTGGCAGCACCCTCAGGATGAGCCCATCCTCAGCATTTCCCTGAGCAGGTCTCATCCCACCTGTCTAGCCCTGCCTGTCTGAGGCTGTTCTCAGCCCTGCTCCAGGCTCCCTGCAGACACAGAGCTGCCCTAGGTTTGGGGGTGTCTTCAGGGGAAACTCTGTCTTCCAAGGCCTGCATTTTGGGATTAAATACCTTAATCCTCCTGTCAGCTCTAGATGCAAGCAGACACAATCCAGATTGCTCTCTGCAAATATCTCCCAGGCACTGAGGTGACCTTTTGTACTGGAATGAGATTCAGTAGCTGCAGGAATTAAAAGCAGAAAGGACATTTAGCAGTAAAGGCAGTTAAGTGTCTGGGGCACATGGCAAAGGGCTGCACCAAATTGTTTAGACTGGGAAAGACCTTTCAGATCATCAAGTCCAACCATGAACCCAACACTGCCAACTCCACCACTAAACCATGTCCCTCAGCAGCTTCAGAATGCCTCAGGGATGGGGACTCCACCGCTGCCCTGGGCAGCCTGACCCAGGACATGATGACCCTTCAGGGAAGAAATTGTTCCTCATGTCCAACCTAAACCTCCTCTGGAGCAACTGGAGATCATTTCCTCTCCTGTCACCTGATACTAGAGAGAAGAGACCAACCCCCACCTCACTCCAGCCTTCTTTAAGGCAGTCACAGAGAGCCAGAAGGTCTTCCCCAGCCTCCTTTTCTTCAGACTAAACACCCCCAGCTCCCTCAGCTGCTCCTCCCCAGCCCTGTCCGCCAGACCTTCCCCCAGATTTGTTACCCTTCTCTAGACCTGCTCCAGCCCTCAGTGCCCTTGGAGCAAGGGGCCCAAAACTGGACCCAGTATTGGCAATGTGGCACCACCAGTCTGAGTACAAAGAGACAACAATCCCTGTCCTGGTGGCCACACTTCTGCTGACACAAGCCAGGATGCTGGTGGCCTTTTCAGCCACCTGGGCACACAGTGGATCCTCTGTATTTACTTGGTGCTGGAAAAAAGAGAGTGAAGACAAACCCTCAGTGAGCCCCAGGAGCTGCCTCTGCCTTCTGACCTTTCCCCTTTGGGTCAGGCACCACTGTCAGGCAGGAGAAAGGGCTCTTGGTAAGCAAGAGTTGCAAAGTGATTCCTGAGACAGCAGTGAGAAAGAAGGAGAAAAAAAATGAAAAAAGAGGAAAAAAAAAGGAAGAAAAAACAAAAGGGAAGAGGGAAAAAAGAGAAGAGAGGGGGAAAAGAGAGAAAACAACCAAAACAAACCAAGGAAAGAGGGAGACTGCCAGAGTGGTAACAGCCACCCGAGGAAGATGCTCTCTCAGAGAGTACGTGAAAGGAGGAGAGGAAATAGCCTCAGGTTGCCCCAGGGGAGGTTTAGGTTGGCTAAGAAGAACAATTCCTTCCCCCAGAAGGTTGTCAGGGCCTGGCCCAGGCTGCTCAGTGGTGGAGTCCCCATGCCTAGAGGGATGGAAAAGCTGTGGAGATGTGGTGCTGAGGGCCACGGTTTAGCAATAGACCTGGCAGTGCAGGCCTAAGGGTTGGGCTCCATGATCGTGGAGGGTTTTTTTCCCCAGCCTAAATGCTTCCATGGTTGTATGAGAATGCCAGGAGATGGCCCTGAAGGACCTGTCTGGATGGAAAGGGTCTGGCAGGTCCTGCTCCGCGGTGCTGCTGGGGAGCGCCTGCCTTCGGTCCAGCTGCTCTCACCCAGCCCTGACTGCATGCTGGCCTCGTGGCTGAGGCCTGGGGTGCTTTTCCCATTCAGTGCTTGTTTCAGGCATTTCAGACCTTCTCCCAAGCCCCACTGGCTCAGCATGCTT
Organism: Pogoniulus pusillus; assembly: GCF_015220805.1. Classification (NCBI taxonomy): domain Eukaryota; kingdom Metazoa; phylum Chordata; class Aves; order Piciformes; family Lybiidae; genus Pogoniulus; species Pogoniulus pusillus. The sequence continues at coordinate 1,451,690 of NC_087279.1, forward strand.
CCCTGTTTCCCATGCAGATCCAAGTGCAGGGAGAACAGGCTCCAGCTAGCAGCGGAGCTGCAGCAACAGCTTCCCACAGCTGAGGGACCACAAAGTGTCCTCCATCACTGTGACCTCCTCACAAAGGTAAGCAGAGGCAGCACCAGGGCTGAAGGAGATGGGTTTAGGTTGGACAGGAGGAAAAATATCTTCCCCAGGAGGGTGGGGAGGCACTGGGACAGATTGCCCAGAAAAGCTGTGAAGGCTCCAAGGCTGGAAGTGTTCAAGGGGCAGTGGTGGAAGCTGAGGCACAGGAGGTTCCATGTGAACCTGAGGAAGAATTGTTTCCCTGTGAGGGTGACAGAGCCCTGGAGCAGGCTGCCCAGGGGGGTTGTGGAGTCTTCCTCTCTGGAGACACTCAAGGCTTGCCTGGATGTGTGCCTGTGTGATCTGCCCTAGGTGGTCCTGCTCTGGCATGGGGCTGGAACAGATCTTTCAAGGTCACTTCCAGCCTCTGACATTCTATGACAAAGCCAGACTGGATGAGGCCTTGGGCAGCCTGGGCTGGTGGGAGGTGTCTCTGCCCAGGGCAGAGGGTTGGACCTAGATGAGCTTGAAGGTCCCTTCCAACCCACACCAGTCTCTGGTTCCATGACCTCAGCACATGCTGCAAAAGTGCTGCAGGTTCTGTGCATTTCCCTACCAGCTGTTAGGGTCCAAATCAGCATCTTCTGATCTCTTCCTGCAAACTCTTCCAGCTGCAGGTCCTTGTTCAGTGAGGATGATGAAGGGACTGCAACATCTGTCTGATGAGGAAAGGCTGAGAGCCCTGGGGCTGCTGAGCCTAGAGGAGAGCAGCCCCAGAGGGGATCTTAGGAATGGTGATAAGGGTGGGTGTCAAGAAGGGGCCAGGCTCTGCTCAGTGGTGTCCTGTGTTAGGATGAGTGGCAGTGGACACAAACTGCAACTCAGAAGGTTCACCCCTCAACACGAGGAGAAAGGTGTGAGGGTGCTGGAGGCCTGGAGCAGGCTGCCCAGAGAGGTTCTGGAGACTTTGAAGCCCCCACATGGATGCACTCCTGTGAGACCTGCCCTGGGTGACAGCTTTGGCAGGAGGCTTGGACAGGATGATCTGCAAAGGTCCCTTCCAGCCCTTTCCACTCTGATTTTATGGCTCAACCTTCTCTGAATTCTTTTGATTTGATAAAGAGCTTTCCTCAGAGTGTGCAGTTCTGGAGCCCCCAACACAAGCAGCACATGGAAGTGTTGGAGCCAGTGCAGAGGAGGCCACCAAGATGCTGAGAGGGCTGCAGCAGCTCTGCTCTGAGCACAGGCTGAGAGAGTTTGGGCTCTGCAGCCTGGAGAAGAGAAGGCTTCAAGTAGACCTTGGAGTGGCCTTGCAGGATCTGAAGTGGGCTAGAGAAGGGCTGGGAAGGGACTAGTGACAAGGTCTGGTAAGGAGAGGATGAGGAGGAATGGGTTTGAAGTGGCAGAGAGGAGATTGAAACTGGATGTTAGGAAGAAGTTCTTGGCAGTGAAGTTCTTGGGTGGTGAGACCCTGGCACAGGTTGAGGGTGGTGAGACACTGGCACAGGTTTCCCAGGGAGGTTGTGGAGCACAGAAGGACAGGATGTGATCAAAGATCACATTGGGTGCTTCTGTGCTCCACAACCTCCCTGGAGGTGTTCAGGACCAGGCTGGATGAGGTCTTGAGTGACCTGTTCTAGTGGGAGGTGTCCCTGCCTGTGGCTGGAACTGGATGATCTTTGAGGTCCCTCCTAGCCTAAACCATTCCATGATCCTTTCCCCCTCCAGCCTCACCCAGTGCCCAGCGTGTCCCTCTCTCAGCAGAGCAGGAGCCCTTGGCAGAAGCATCTGCCCCTTGCACTGCAGAGCTCAATTTCTGTCTGACTCAGCACCTTGGCAGCATCCTGAGAGCACTGCTCCGTGTTTGTCTTTCCTCCCTCAGCCTGCCCCAGCACCGTGCTCTGGGCAGGGGGGTTGGGCAGGAGGGCTGTGGGGCTCGCCCAGCTCCGGAGAGAGATTTGTCACCACGGATTCTGCTTGTCATCTGCAGGGGTGACACCAGAGCTTCCCTTCCCCCTCCCCTCCCCAAGCAGATGGAGACTCATTCCGAGATGCAGCCACCCACAAAAGCCACAGACATGCTGCTTGACTCAAAGCTTGACTCCAACCACCACTTTGCCATGCAAAACTTGGTGGAGTTTTGGGTACTTTTTGTTTAAAAATGAAATCTTGAGAGGGGGTTTTCCAGCATCCTTGTGAGTTACTAAAAACAAAGCTGCTGCTGCCTGCTGGATGGGGGACAGCTTTGGTTTGCTTGTGGGTGGCTTTGACGTTCAGCTCATTAACATCTTTACTCTGAAAGAAGGTTGGAAAGGTAGGGAGGGGGAAAAAAAAGCACAGAATTGGAGATGTGCCAGACTCAGAGGATGGTTTAGGGTGGAAAGGACCTCAAAGATCATCCAGTTCCAACCTCACTGCCATAAGCAGGGACACCTCCAGGTGGCTCAAGGGCTCATCCAACCTGGCCTTGAATGCCTCTCCAGGGAGGTTGTGGAGCACAGAAGCACCCAATGTGATCAAAGATCACATTGGGTGCTTCTGTGCTCCACAACCTCCCTGGGAAACCTGTGCCAGTGTCTCACCACCCTCAACCTGTGCCAGTGTCTCACCACCCCCAACCTATGCCAGTGTCTCACCACCCCCAACCTGTGCCAGTCTCTCACCACCCTCACTGCAAACAACTTCTTCCTAACATCCAGTTTCAATCTGCCATTCCTCCTCATCCTGTCATTACCAGACTTTGTCAATAGTCCCTCCCCAGTTCCAGTTGGAAAAGCCCTCCAAGATCATCCAGCAACCCAAACCCCCACCCCCATTAAGCTCAGGCAGGCAGAATGTGATTCTTGGGTGTTTTCTTTCTCTTTCCCGTTCTAAAGGAAGTCTTTGGACTTGCAAAGCAGTTGCAGGTAGGATGTGATGCCTGTCAGGAGATGGAGCAGCCTAACGTGGCCTGACCAACAGCAGACTACAAAATCCTCAATGAATCCCAGTTACAGAATCAGGACAGAATTATTTGACTTGGAAAAGCCCTCTGAGATCTCCCAGTCCAACCAGCAGCCCAACCTCACCACTCAAGCCTGGCCCCAAGTGCCACTACCACACCTTTCTTGAACACCTCCAGGGATGGGGACTCCACCACCCCCCTGAGCAGCCTGTGCCAGTCCCTGACCACTCTGGCAGCAAGGAAATTTTTCCTCCTCTCCAACCTAACCCTCCCCTGGCACAATTTCAGGTCATCTCCTCTCCTTCTATCACTTGATCCTGGGAATCACCCAACCCTCAGCTCACTGCAGGCTCCTCCCAGGGAGCTGTAGAGAGCAATGAGCTCTGCCCTCATACTCCTCTTCTCCAGACTGCACACCCCCAGCTCCCTCAGCTGCTCCTCCCCAGCCCTGCTCTCCAGAGCCTTTCCCAGCTTTGTTGCCCTTCTCTGGACCTGCTCCAGCCCCTCAATGTCCTTCTTGGGGTGAGGGGCCCAAAACTGACCCCACAAGTCAAGCTGTGGTCCCATCATTGCTCAGTGCAGGGTCCTGATTGCTGTCCTACTCCTGCACTGAATCCAGGTCAGGATGCTGATGGCCTCTTGGGCAAGCACAGCTTCCCTCCAGGAGCTGTTCTGTCCCTGTGCAAGGCTCAGGTCCACTTAGGTGGAGGATCTGTACTGGTTTTACTCCAAAGATCAACATCTCCTCCTGAGCAAGCTCAGACAAATGACACAGCTCTGTCTGTCAGAGGCAAGGCAGAGGTCACACCCTGCACTGTTCAGGGCTGGCAAATTCACAGCTCAGGACCCAGCTTCCATCACAGCATGAGAGAACCTGGGCACCTTGGCCCCATGCCAGGTATTCTCCAGCTAAACCAAAGAGCCACCCAAATCAGTCATCAGTAGCTTAAGGCCCCTTTGTGTCCCAAGCTTCAGCAGCTCCCTGATGTGGCATTAGTTTGGATGTCTTGGCAACAGTCAGCTGAAGATGAGCCAGTGTGTGCCTACCTGGCCAGGGAGGCTAACAGCATCCTGGCTTGGATCAGCAGTGGTGTGGCCAGCAGGACAGGGCATGGACTGTCCCCCTGTGCTGTGTGCTGGAGAGGCCACACCTTGAGTCCTGGGAGCAGTTTTGATCCTCTCACATCACTGAGTTTCTGGAACAGGTCCATAGAAGGGCAACAGAGCTGGGAAAGGGGCTGGGGAGGAGCAGCTGAGGGAGCTGGGGGTGTGCAGCCTGCAGCAGAGGAGGCTCAGGGCAGAGCTCATTGCTGCCTGCAGCTCCCTGAAAGTAGGTTGGAGCCAGGTGGAGTTGGGCTCTTTCCCAACGGAATAAGCTACAGGGCAAGAGGAAATGACCTCAAATTGCAGCAAGGGAGGTTTATGTTGGGAATGAGGAACAATTCCTACCCCTAAGGGGTTGCCAAGCCCTGGAGCAGGCTGCCCAGTGCAGTGGTGGAATCCCCATCCCTGGAGGGATTGAAAAGCCATGGGTGTGTGGCACTGAGGGACATGGTCAGTGGGGACCTGGCAGTGCTGGGGTAAGGGTTGGGCTCAGTGGCCTTAGAGGTCTCTTCCAATCAAACCAATTCCACCTTCCTATGGGTGCACTTCATGGGCACCCCTTGCTTTGGGCAATCCTCCAGCTGCCTAGGGAAGCAACCACAGAGCACAGGCATGCCAACATCTTTATCTGGCTTTGTTGGAGCACTGCAAGTCAAAGTTTCTCCTGTTCAGGAGCACAATGTGCAATTTACCCCCCCCCCTGTTCAGCAGGTGCCTGTGGAGCTCCACAGTGACTTCAACATCAATCAAGACCTCATTTATCTACTAAGCTTTCCACTGTGAGCCCCCAAGACCTTAATCCCAGCTCCTTTGTCCTGCCCTCTGCCAATCTGCTGCAGAATTGAGGCTGAAGCTTGGAATTCACCACTGGTGGGGCCCTGATTTGCATGGCCTTGCTTAGCACAGCACCTGCCTCATTAGCCAGGGAGCTGCTCCTCCCCACTCAGCCCTTCATGCAAATGGAGGAAGGCAGAGAGACCCTTCCCCTTCTCTAGGGCTTTCCATGCTTAGCAAGATGGGCAGGTTCTCTTTGGTTCCTTCCTCCTCAGAAGGCCACTTTCATTTTCAAAAGGTCTTGTTTGAAAGACAAACCAAAACCTCCTTCCCAATCTGAACACAGAGCAGTGCTGCTTGGAGACATCTGATGATGCCAAGGAAAGTGTGTCCAGAAGGTCTAGGGAGGTTCTCCTCCCCTTCTACTCTGCCCTAGTGAGACTTGGGACACTCTGTCCAGTTTTGGGCTCCCAAGAGAGACAGGAAGCTGCTAGAGAGAGTCCAGCAGAGAGCTATGAGGATGATGAAGGAACTGGAACATCTCTGCTATGAAGAAAGGCTTAGAGACCTGGTGCTGGTTAGTCTGGAGAAGAGGAGGCTGAGAGGAGACCTCATCGATGTCTGTGACTGATGTCTATGGATGACCTCTACAGGTCCCTTCCAACCTCTACTGTTCTGTGATCTTTAAGGTCCCTTCTAACCCAAACCATTCTACAGTGAACCTGCAGAATCAGTGACTTGTTAGTTGGTAAAGGAGAGGAGGAGAGCAGAAGGCTTCCTCTGCTGCCCAGGAGCTGGCACAGCCTCTGCTTGGGCCGGGGAAGCAGCACAACCTCACAGAGCTGCCCCAAGGCCACAGCACATTTCACTTCTCAGGGCAGTGGCTGCGCTTGGCTTCAGCTGCAGCTGTGCCAGGGGGTGTAAAAAGAAACCAACCTATTGCTTTTTGCATCTCCCCACATCTCCTGGGAGAGGACTAGCACAGGGAGGACACCCGATTTTACACAGCTGATGCCCCACGGATCACCACACAGCAGGGGCTCTGCCCTCCCTCAACTGCCTAGTGGCTTTCAGGAGGGCAAGTGAAAACTCTCCAGCTCCCTCAGAGGAGGCTGCAGCCAGGTGGGGCTTGGTAACAAGCAACAGGATGAGAGGAGGTTTAAATTGAACATTAGAAGGTGGGAGGCAAGAGTAAGGAAAACCTTTGCACGACACCAGGCTTCTAGACCTGATCTTCTCACCTGCTTAGGACAGGGAAAGGACTTGTGCTGGAGTGTCCTGCTGCTTTGAGACACTCTTAAGTCATGATGGAACAGATGAAGGGGCTGGAGAGCAGGGCTGGTGAGGAGCAGCTGAGGGAACCGGGGGTGTGCAGCCTGGAGGAGGCTGAGGAGAGAACCTTCTGTCTCTCTGCAACTCCCTGAAACAAGGCTGGAGCTGGGTGGGGGTTGGTCTCATCTCCCCAAGTGATAGGGTGAGAGGAGATGGCTTCGAGTTGCTCCAGAAGAGGTTTAAGGATGGATATCAGGACAAACTTCTCCACTGAAGGGGTTTGTCAAGCCCTGGACCAGGCTGCCCAGGGAGGTGGTTGAATCCCCATCCCTGGAGGTGTTTCCAAGCTGCAGAGGTGTGGTGCTGAGGGCCATGGGTCAGCACCAGGCTTGGTGGTTAGGGAATGGCTGGGCTCGACAAAAGGTCTTTCCCAGCCCAGCCGATTCTGTGTTTCTGTCCTGCGAGTCCAAGATGAAGCAATGCTGAGCACTCACAGGTGCCCTCTGGAGCTGCACTGCAGCCTCCTCCCTCTCCCCTGCCTGGTGAGGACCCTGCGGAGCCAGACAAACGTGCGTGGAGCTGCTTGTCCCTGGGTGGCAGGCAGGGAAGCAGTGAGTCAGATCCGTGTCTCTGCTGCTTGGAGAAGGTGAAACCCTGCTCCTTCCTTGCACAACCCTCAGGCTGCCTCTGCTACACCTTGCTGGGAGCCAGCAGCTGCAAGGAGGAGGGAGAGAGATAGGCCAGGGCAGGGATGGGAACTCCACGTGATTCGGGTCCCAGTACGCCCAGTAAAGCTGGCTGGCAGGCTGCTGGCCAGGCTGCCCTCTCTCCCTCCATCCCCCCTCAGTGTGACCTTTTGGGGTGACCTCTGCCAGGGAGACTCACCCTTTGCAGACAGCTGTGTGCACTCACCAGATGAATGATGATTAATTGAACCAGGTGGGTCCTGCTACATCCCAATGGAGTGTGCAGCGTCAGCAGGGCAGGCTGCGGCTCGGACACGCTCCAGGCTGAGGGTGAAGAGCCTGAAACATACTGGGAAGAGGCTGAAGTACCCCAAGAAAGGGCTGGGGGGAACTGGGGTTAGCCTGGAGAAAAGGAAGGAGGCTGAGAGGAGACCTTCTGGCTCACCACAAGTGAGTCAGGTGGGGGTTGGTCTTTTCTCTCTAGTAACAAGAGACAGGACAAGAGGAAATGGCCTCAAGTTGCCCCAGGGGAGGTTTAGGTTGGACATTAGAAGAAACTTCTTCCCTGAAAGGGTTCTCCAAGCCTGGCACAGGCTGCCCAGGGAGGTGTTTGAATGTCCATCCCTGCAAGTATTTTGGGTGCTGAGGGCTATGGCCCAGGCAACCAGCAAGAGAACAAGGGGACACAGCCTGAAGCTGTGCCAGGGCAGGTTCAGGCTGGATGTTGTTAGAAGTTGTTGTCAGAGAGAGTGATTGGCATTGGAATGGGCTGCCCAGGGAGGTGGTGGAGTGGCTGTGCCTGGAGGTGTTGAAGCCAAGCCTGGCTGGGGCACTTAGTGCCATGGTCTGATTGACTGGACAGGGCTGGACTGGATGATCTTGGTTGGACAGGTTGGACTGGATGGTCTTGGAGATCTCTTCCAACTTGATTGATTCTATGGCTGAGCCCCAGCCTTGGTTGGGTTGCCCTGGATGATCTTAAAGGCCTTTTCCATCCGAAGCAAGAGGAGCAGTGTTGGGTGAGGTTCCTGGGGCAGCAGTGCCTCTTGCTGCTGGAAGAGAAAGGACTTGCTCTAGGATTAAAAGCCCAACCTCTAGGAAAGGTTGAGAAGAGCTGGGGAAAGCATCACCCTTACCTGTGAGGTCCTCACAGCTCAGCTTCCCGAGGTGCAAGGGGCAAGCATGAGGGCAGACAACGTCCGCAGCCCACCTCGGCGGGGCAGACAAACCACAGCAGCCTCTGCCTGTCGAGTCCTTTGCATCATTTATTTAAATACCTCTATTTATGCATTTACAAATTTTCATAGCTCTGGGTTTTGTTTCTGTTCTGTTCTTTTGTAGACAGTATTGCAGAGAAGTCAGCTGCTGGAAAATGAGGTCCATGTATAAAACTACGCAACGGATCGGAGGAAAACCCAACCAAAGCCAATTTTCCTTTCAGACTCTCTAGAATCAGAAACCAACCGAAAAAAAAGTGACCCAAGGGAGGATGAGGGAAGGCTGAGGAGGAGGAGGAGAGGAAGGGGTGGGATGGACCAACCTCAACCCAGTGGCTGTCTCGCAGAGCATTGCACATCAGTGCTCAGCTGCGGTCCTGAGGGGGTAGCTGATGTTCCGCTGGGTGCAACAAGGCCTGTTTGCTACGAGCTGTAGCAGGCACGTAGGGCTCTCGTGAAAGGAGTGAACCAGGAAAGGATCCTTCCCACTGAGAAGGCAAAGCCTGGGCCACCCTGCTGAGGGGATGTAGGTGTGGTGGCACAGGCTGCCCCAGCAGCTCATCCTCGCCCCGGAGCTTCGTTTTGCATAAAAAGCGGTTGAGGTTTTTTTTCCCTTTAAGAAATCTTTTAGCATCTTAAAAAACAAACCCTGGTGTCTGAGCTCTTCTCAGCAACTGCAAAAGAAGTCACTTGGAGAAAATAACCAACCAAACAAAAAAACAACCCAAAAATATTGAAGAAACCCACAGAGAAATCCCTCCTCCTGCTTTCCTGGCTTGGAAGCTCCAAAGTCAGCGCCTGGCTTTCCCCAGCGGCGTCGCCTCCGGCAGGAGGAGGCAGACAGAGAATGGCATCACCAAGGTATTTACACAACATGGTACAAAAAGGGACAAGGGTAGGAAGGAAAAGAAACAATCCCAAACCATCCATCACCAGTTCACCATGCCTGGACACCTGGAACCGGATGCCACTGAGTTGCTCTCGGTAGTAACACGGCAGACTCAGAGAGGTGCAAGCTCCCTGCTCCGGGAGCCGAGCGAAGACGTTGGGGGTTGCATAAATCCATATTGCACAGTCGTATAAAAACATAAATACTACCTACTCTAGCTTGGCTTGGCATGCCAAACAAGAACCACATCTCAGCCTCCTCAGGTCTTCTCTTCAAGTGCAATTCAGGTGCTCCCTAAGGTCCTTCCAAGGAGAAAACGAAAAGGCATCCAACGACAAACCGAACCCAAAAGGCTTTTTTCATCCCTCCGGATAGTTTTGGCACAGAGTCGAACCTCCCACGGGTCAAACGCCAACAGCTCGCCCCAAGCTGGATATGGTTGCAGTCACTTGCACACAGGAGACACTCAGGGTATGTACAAGGTGAGCCCGAGGTCGGGGGAAGCAGCCTCGGTGGTGGCATCTCTGGGTGGGGGTGCTGAGGGAGCCCCTCTGGCCTACGCCGGCTGCTGCGGGTTGACGCCGACGGGCGGAGGGTGGCCCAGCAGCCCGATGCGCTGCTTCTGCTTCCTCTGCTCCGTCATCTGCAAAGGGAACAGCTGGCTGGTCAGGCCAAGACACTTCCTGGGGGTCAGCTCCACCCAGGAGGGCCTTCTGTGGTTGGCCTTCACTCTGAGACCCAATCATAGAATCAACCAGGACACAGCACTCCAGGGGTGGCCTGAGCAGTGCTGAGCACAGGGGCACAAGAAGCTCCCTTGTCCTGCTGCCCACACTGCTCCTGAGCCAGCCCAGGATGCCATTGGCTCTGCTGCCCACCTGGGCACTGCTGCCTCCTCTGCAGCTCCTCTCTGCCAGCACCCCCAGCTCCCTCTCTGCCTGGCTACTCTCAGCCACTCTGGCCCCAGCCTGCAGCACTGCTTGGGGTTGTTGTGGCCAAAGTGTAGAACCCTGCACTTGGCCTTGTTCAGTCTCATCCCATTGGCCTCTGCCCACCCATCCAGCCTGGCCAGGTCCCTCTGCAGGGCTCTGCTACCCTCCAACAGCTCCACAGCTGCTCCTAGCTTGGTGTTATCTGCAAACTGACTGATGCTGGACTCAATGCCCTGCTCCAGATCATCAATAAAGATATTGACCAGGCCTGTGCCCTGCACTGCTCCCTGGGGCACAGCACCGGTGCCAGTTGCCAGCTAACATGGCACCATTCACCACCACTCTCTGGGCCCAGCCCTCCAGCCAGTTCTTGACCCATTTCAGAGTGAATCTGTCCAAACCTTCTGCTTGGACATGGCTCCTCTGCCTGCTGTGCCAAGTGCTGAGACAGGAGGAGGTTGCTGCAGCCCTGCCTGGTGCTCTGAACCGGGACACAGAGTCATAGAATCAGTCAGGGCTGGAAGGGACCGCAAGGATCAACCAGCTCCAACCCCCCTACCATGGGCTGGGACACCTCACACTACATCAAGCTGGCCAGAGCCTCATCCAGCCTGGCTTTAAACAGCTCCAGGGATGAGGCTTCCACCACCTCCCTGGGCAACTCATTCTGGGCTCTCATCACTTTCATGCTGAACAACTTCTTCCTCACGTCCAGGCTGACTCTCCCCATTTCCAGCTTTGTTCCATTCCCCCCAGTCCTGGCACTCCCTGACAGTCTAAGAAGTCCCTCCCCAGCTTTCTTGTAGCCCACTTCAGATACTGCAAGGCCACAGTAAGGTCACCTGGGAGCCTTCTCCTCTCCAGACTGAGCAGCCCCAATTCCCTTGGTCTCCACAGGAGACATCTAGGACATCCAGGAGCTGGGGGAGACAATCCAAGAGCCAGCTCCTGCAGCTGGCTGCTGTTCTGCAGGGGGCTGGCTGGGCAGAGGCAGGCAGGCAGCTTGCAGCAGCCTCTCCCCCGTCAGAAACCCTAACCGCTGCAGCAGGCTGGGGGAGCTCCGCAGTCAGGCCGGGAATACCCCTGGTCTTTGCTGGAAGTGACTTCTCAGCGGGCAGCCAACCTCCCTCCCCATCTGCCAAAAGCCACCAGGCAGGGCCGGGAGGTTAACCCCCTCACTGCCAGACCTCTGCCACCGCCTCCCAGCCATGCTCCTGCTGCTCGCTGCAGCCACAGCCCAAAAGCAGGCTGGGGTTTGGCCATGACTGGTGCTGACAACCTGCCCCAGCCCAGCTTCTCAATTCCTGTTTTCAAAGCTTGGGAGGTTTCTGGCAGCTTCCATGAGCTGACACGTCACAGCAGGAGCAGCTCCAGCGTGGGCAGGGTCTCCAGCAGCCAACAGCTGGATCTCTGCAGGCTCTCCACAGCTGCCTCGGTGACTGCATCGCGGCTGCGAAGGAGCCGCCGCGTGGGATGGCTTCGAGCAGCCGTGCCGAGGAGGCTGCCAGGACAGCTCTCACCCCTGCCACAGCCAGGCAAGGACAGCCAAGAGCTGCAGTGGCTTCTGGGAGCGTCACAAGTGTGACCAGCAGCCCAAAAGAGATTGTCCTCCTCCTCTATTCTGCCCTAGTGAGGCTACAGCTGAAGGGCTGGGGCCAGCTCTGGGCTCCCCAGGTCAAGAGAGAAAGGAAACTCCTGGAGAGAGTCCAGAGGAGGCTGCAGAGCTGCTGAGGGGCCTGGAGCAGCTCTGTGAAGAGTGAAAGCTGAGAGCCAGGAGAAGAGCAGCCCCAAGAGGGCAGCTGAGCAATGCTCAGCAAGAGACAAAGGAGCTGTGGGGGGCAAGAGGCTGGGGCCAGGCTCTGCTCAGTGCTGCCCAGGCACAGCACAAGGGGCACTGGGCACAGACTGGAGCCCAGGAGGTGCCATGTGAGCAGCAGGAGAAAGTTGTTTGTTGTGAGGGTGCTGGAGGCCTGGAGCAGGCTGCCCAGAGAGGTTGTGGAGAGCTGCCAAGGCCAGCTGGGCACTGTGCTGCTGGGCAGGCTGCTGGGGGTGCCCTGCTTTGGCAGGGGCTGGACTGGTGATCTCCAAAGGTCCCTTCCAGCCCCCACCATGCTGGGACTCTGTGAGCCCAACACTGGCACCCAGTCTCCACTGGATCCCCACCCCCTAAAAGCAAGGTGCAAGCACAGGTCTCTGCTGCTGCAGTGGGCACAAGCAGCTGTGTTCACAGCCAGCTCCTGCTGCTCCTTCCCTCCGCTGAGCAGGGCAGTACCCAGGCATGCCGGGACTGAGGTCAGTGCCTGACCTTGGGCCTGGAGTTCACTGTGGGGAATGAAAGTGGCCAAACCAGGCAGTTCTGGGCCAGAAGGCTCCTCTGTGTCCCACAGCACAGCTTTCACTGGGGCTCTGTCCAATTAGCCTCCTGCAACCACTGGGGAAAGGGCTGGAATTGCTCTGAAACCATAATTGCAGTGGCCTGCAGCCTCTGCCTCTGCTCATCTGCTGACCAGGGGAGGCCACAGGCTGCTACTGTACCTCTCCAGGAAGGTGACCACAGCCCCACGGGGACAGGTCACAGCTCCCAGGCGGCTCCAGCACACTTCTGTTTGCACAACAGGCTTGTAGCTCTTGACAGGCAGCTGGGAGCAGGAGGAGAGGGCTCTTGTCTGCCTGCCCACTGCTCCTGGACACACAGCAACCACTGCTCTGCTCACCCAGCTGGTGGGAGGCTTCTTAACTGTTTCTAAGAGGAGCCAGAAGCTGGAAATGCAGAGAGGCAATGAGGACTTCACTTGGAAGCTTACCCTGGTTAGTTTCACCGAGCACACCAAGAGCCTCCATTTTGCACAGGCCAGAAACTGAGCCAGGAGGTGTGGAATAACAAATGGAAAGATGAAAGGGTAAGGAAGAGGAGTTCCAAGAGGGATTTTGTGTGTGCTGCCAGCACAGAAGGCAGCTGGGTCCTGGGCTGCATTCACAGCAGTGAGAGCAGCAGGACAGGGGATTCTGATCCTCTGCTCAGCTGAGACCCACCCTGCTGAACTGTGTCAGAGGTGCCCCCAGCACAAGAAGGAGCACAAAGATGATCAGAGGCTGGAGAACCTCCCCTGAGGGTACAGGCTGGGAGAGTTGGGGCCATTCAGCCTGAAGGAGAGAAGGCTCTAGGGAGAGCTTAGAGCAGCCTGCCAGTACCTGAAGGGCTCCAGGAGAGCTGGGGAGGGACTTGTGACAAGGGCTGGGAGTGCCAGGATGGAGGGACAAAGGCTTTGAGCTGGGACAGGAGAGACTGAGACTGGAGAGAAGGAAAAAGTTCTTGAGTGAGGGTGGAGAGACACTGGCACAGGTTGCCCAGGGAGGCTGAGGATGTCTCCTGCCTGGAAGGTGTTGAAGGCCAGGCTGGATGAGGCCTTGAGCAGCCTGGGCTGGTGTGAGGTGTCCCTGCCCATGGCAGGGGGTTTGGAACTGGATGCTCTTGAAGATGCCTTCCAACCCATTTGAGGTGCAGGAAAAGGATGGTGCAGCATGCTGCAGGTCATGGAGATGTGCCTTTCAAATTCAGAGAGGGATAAAGCAACTGAGCCTGAACAGAGAGAGGAAAGCAACTGCAGTGTTGCTGCAGGCCATGACTCACCCCACAGGGTGCCCACTGCTCGGCAGAGGGCACAGGGCTGCAAGATGCTTTCAGCTCCCCCAGGCTCACCTGCCCAGTGCAGCTTTTGCACAAGCTCTGCAGCTGCAGCCAGCCCAGAGGCCATAAAAGCTCTGCAGGGCAAGGATGGCAGAGAGCTGTCAGCTGCTGCAGGAATGCTGAGAGGAGGGAAAAAGGAAAGCAAGGGGCCTGGGGCACAGCTGGGCGCAGCTGGGCTGGCTGTAAGTGCAGGGCACCCCGCGGCTGTGCGCTGCCAGGGTCCAAAGCCTGGCGCTGAGCTGGAGAGAACTCTGGGGGCAGGGCATGTGAGCAGGGCACAGGCTGTGCACGGACACACCACCAGCCTGCCCAAAGCACGCCAGCCTGAGCAGCAGCTCCTGGTGGAGGTCAGGGCCCCAGCTGGCACAAGAAGACTGTGTGTGGTGACAGGACATGGGGCAGTGGATTGAAGCTCAAGGAGGGGAGGTTAAAACTGGAGATGAGGAGGCAGTGAGGGTGAAGAGAGACACTGGCACAGGTTGCCCAGGGAGGCTGTGGATGCCCCCTGCCCGGGGTGGGGCAGCCTGGGCTGGTGTGAGGTGTCCCTGCCCATGGCAGGGGGATCAGAACTGGATGATCCTGAAGGTCCCTTCCAACCCAACCCATTCTATGAATCCATGCATGGTGGAGCAGGAAGCCAGCACCTGCTAGAGATGCTTCCTGCTCCCTGCCATGGGAGCTGCTGGATGATGACATCTCAGCCCCTGCTGCTGCAGATGATCCCAGGCTGGAATACTCCTGCACATGAGTCCAGTGGTCAGGACTTTAGTGGCTCTTGGAGCAGCAGTGGGTGAAAGCCTGCCGAGACTCCTAGCAATTAGCCTGCCCCAACCTAACGAGCTGGGGGAGCAAATGAACGGCAGGTTTCCCTCCTTCATGACAAGAAAATAAACACGAAGTTCCCTGGGCGAGTTCCTCCTCCTGGAGCCAGCTGCTGAGCAGGAGGAGGGCTGCACTGGTTCTGTCATGCCACTGGAGCATCCTGCAGAGTCGAGCAGAGCTCTCAGTAATGGTGCTATGGGGAATTCCTAAAAGCTATCACAACGTTAATGAAGCTGCTTTCCTCTTCTGCTTTTACAGTCAGACAGCTCTCTAAAAGCTAAATCCCTCCTGCTTGTGTTCACAGAGAGCCAGGAGGGGTTTTAGTGCTTGGTCAGCCAAGAGCTGCAAGCTTCAGAAAGGAAATGTGTTCTGATCCAGAGCTGGCTGTGGCTGATGGAAAGCCTCCTGTGGCCTGCAGACCACTTTGAGTCAGCCCCTTCAGCTCCAAAAGGCAGGACACATGGCTCAGGATAATTGTTTCCAGGCACAACAGCAAACCCACTGCCCGGCAGGCCTGAGAGCACAGGCAGAGAGCAGCAACTGCCGGCTGCAGAGCAGCGCCACCACAGTGAGCAGAGGCCTGGCAGCCCTGCCTGGCAGGAAAGGCTGGGAGCTGGGGCTGGGCAGCCTGGACAAGAGAAGGCTCCAGGGAGACCTTAGAGCAGCCTTCCAGTACCTGAAGGGGGCTGCAGGAGAGCTGGGGAGGGACTTTTGACAAGGGCTGGGAGTAACAGGATGAGAGACAATGGCTTTGAGCTGGGAGAGGGGAGAGTGAGAGTGGAGAGGAGGGGAGAAATGCCTGAGAGTGAGGGTGGTGAGACACATTCTGTGCTCCACAACCTCCCTGGGCAACCTGTGCCAGTGTCTCCCCACCCTCACTCTCAAGAATTCCTTCCTCCTCTCCAAGCCATTGTCCCTCATCCTGGCACTCCCAGCCTTTGTCACAAGTCCCTCCCCAGCTCTCCTGCAGCCCCTTCAGGTACTGGAAGGCTGCTCTGAGGTCTCCCTGGAGCCTTCTCTTCTCCAAGCTGAACAGCCTCAACTCTCTCATCCTGTCCCCACAAGAGAGATTCTCCAGCCCTCTGATCACCTTCATGGCCTCCTCTGGACCCTCTCCAGCAGACCCAGGTCCTTCTTGTGCTGGGGACACCAGAACTGGAGGCAGTGCTGCAGGTGGGGTCTCAGCTGAGCAGAGGGGCAGAATCCCCTCCCTGTGCTGCTGCTCTCCCTGCTTTAGATGCAGCCCTCAAACTCTGCTGCTGCACCCAAAAAATCACTCCAGAGGTGCAAGAGCAACAGAGGCTGCAAAGCAAAACCCTTCTGTGGCTATGTGCATGCTGCAGCCTGAGGTGTGGCAGCAGCCAGGTGCCATCTGCCGCAGCAGGGAGCAGAGCAGTGCACACTAACCGCTCCAGCAGCCCTCCAGTTGCTCAGGGGCTTTTGAGGTCCAGGCAGTGCCACAGGACTGCTGCCAGTGTCACACCCAATTCGTGCCACAGGCTCAGGGTGGGACCCCATGACAACACCATCACCACACACCCCCACCAGGCTCCTGCACAGTGAGGACCAGCTAAGCTCAGCTTTGCTTATTTCAGTGCAGGCTGTGCCCATCTGGAGGTGCCACCTTGGACCACAGCAGTCTGGTTTGCACTGCCAGGCAGGTCAGGGGCTTGGGCAGCACATTTGGCCTGGTCACTTCCTTCCCAAACGCAAGCCACGGCAGGGGAGTTCTCTGTGGGCTTTGCAGGGGCCAGGGAGCTGTAACACCTCACTTGGCCAGCGGCTTTGCAGCAGCTCTCCCTTACCTGATCTTTCAGCTCTGACAGCTGGCCAGAGAGGTTGGTCACAAGCTTCATGGTGGACTCCAGCTTCTCCTGCAGGTTCCTCAGCTCGTTCTGCTCCCCCTCCGAGTCGCTGCTGACGAGGGACATGGCACGCATCCGGGGGAACCAGTCCAGGTTTCTCTCCTGAGGATCAGACGCAGCTCCCGGTTAGCCAGAGGAAAGCCTGCCCCCAGCAGACACAGCTCTGAGGCCGTGCTGGGACATTCCCCAGACACCCAGGCTCTGCAGTCACCCTCATTTGCATCTCCCTGGGAAGTCTGCAGAACTGCCTGCTGGAGGCAATGAGCCACTTCAGACCTAACTGCAGCGGCAGAAGGCTGCTGGGTGCTGCCTTCACCCTTCCAGCCACTCACTCTCCCCAGCCTCTTCTTCTGCAGGGGTAACACAGGAGCCCTGGACACCAGCCCAGCCCAGATCTCATCTCTGGACAAGTGTTTGCCAGTGCTAGGAGCTTGCTGCTATCTCAGAGTCTTAATTAGTTGGAGTTGGTCCAGAGAAGGGCACCAAAGCTGGGGAAGGGTCTGGAGAGGAGCAGCTGAGGGAGCTGGGAGTGTGCAGTGTGGAGAAGGGGAGGCCTCATTGCTCTCTACAGCTCCCTGAGAGGAGGCTGCAGTGGAGGTGGGGGTTGGGCTCTTCTCCTAAGGAACAAGGAATAGGACAAGAAAAAACAGCCTCAAGTTGTGCCAGGGGAGGGCTAGGTTGGAGAGCAGGAAAAATTTCCTTGCTGCCAGAGTGGTCAGGGACTGGCACAGGCTGCTCAGGGGGGTGGTGGAGTCCCCATCCCTGGAGGTGCTCAAGAAAGGTGTGGCAGTGGCACTTGGGGCCAGGCTTGAGCAGTGAGGTTGGGCTGCTGGGAGACCTCAGAGGGCTCTTCCAAGTCAAACAATTCTGCCATGATTCTACATCTGGGATTCATTGAGGATTTTGTAGTTTGCTGTTGGTCAGGCCACGTTAGGCTGCTCCATCTCCTGATAGGCATCACATCCTACCTGCAACTGCTTTGCAAGTCCAAAGACTTCCTTTAGAACGGGAAAGAGAAAGAAAACACCCAAGAATCACATCCTGCCTGCCTGCTGGAGGCTAAAACATGGGACAGAGGAAGACAAGTTCTTGTTCAGCACCCATGTTTCCAGTCTCTCATTCCCCAGCTAGGCAGGAGCAGGTGGACAGGAGCAGGGCTCTGGGAGTGTGCAGAGAGCTCACAGGCAGGTACCTGCCAGTGACGTTAAAAATAAAAGCAGGAGCAGAAGAGAAAGCCACAAAAGAGGAGGAGGAGTTCACACCACGTCTTGACACCTCACATTTCAACACCCAAACTTGTTTCCTATCTAGTCTGGTTCTCCTCCCACGCTGGAGATGCTCTCTGCAATGGAAGTTAGCCCAGCGTGGGGATCAGGCAGTGATAGGGCTGGGGGGGATGGAACAAAGCTGGAAATGGAGAGAGTCAGACTGGAGGTGAGGAAGAAGTTCTTCAGCATGAAGGTGGTGAGAGCCTGGGAAGGGATGCCCAGGGAGGTGGTGGAAGCCTCATCCCTGGAGGCTGGCTGAGGCTGTGGGCAGCCTGCTCTAGTGTGAGGTGTCCCTGCCCATAGCAGGGAAGCTGGAACTGGATGGTCCTTGTGGTTGCTTCAAACCATGACTGATTCTCTGATGCCATGATCAGGATGTGTGCACCTTGCAGGTGGCACTGCACCAGCCAGGGAGGTTCTAAACAAAGCAGAGGGACAGGCAAGGAGAGTGTCTGCATCCCCAGCCCGAGAGTGAACAGCATCCCTGAAGGACCTGCTGCTGCTGCTGCTGCTGGGGAGTGCAAAGCTGGACAGGAGCTGGCACTGTGCACTGCCAGCTCAGCCCCAGCTGTGCCTTGGGCTGGTCCCCAGCAGTGTGGGCAGCAGGGGCAGGGAGGGGATTCTGCCCCTCTGCTGCACTCTGCTGAGACTCCCCCTGCAGTGCTGAGTCCTCAGCACAGCACAGGCAGGGAGGGACCTGTTGGAGCAGGGCTAGAGGAGGCCACAGCAGTGCTGGCAGAGCTGGAAGGGCTCTGCTGTGAGGCCAGGCTGGGAGAGTTGGGGGTGTGCAGCCTGGAGAGGAGAAGGCTCCAGGGACACCTTCTAGTGGCCTTTCAGTGCTTCCAAGGGACAAGCAGAAAGGTGGGGACAGGCTTTTCAGCAGGGCAAGGAACAATGAACTGAACTGAAAAATGGGAACAGAAGGAAGAAAGTTTTAACAGTGAGAGTGGGGAGAGCCTGACTCAGGTGACTCAGGTCAGTGGGAGCTGCCCCATGCCTGGCACCACTGCAGGTCAGGTTGTTTAGGGCTCTGAGCAACCTGCTCTAGCTGCAGACAGCCCTGGGGGCTGGATGACCTTCAGAGGTTCCTCTGAAGCCAAACCATTCCCTGAGCCTGTGATTAGCAGTGACCACAGCTTGCCCAAGGCTCTCTCTGGGCTCTCTCACACCTCGGATTTTCCCCTCCTCAGCTTTTTCCTGCCTAAATCTCCAACTCAAACCCATCCCTCATTCCCAGGAGCATCCATCCTGCTTCACCTCTACGGATTGCTGCAGCCAGGTGCCTTTTCTGCAAGTCAGCTGTGATGCCAAGGCTCATCAGCTCCAGTGAGCTGCTGCTGCTCTGCCTGGGGTTCCCTGCAGCTGAGATTCCCATGCAGAACGCAGGCCCTTCCCCGTGCAGCAGGATTCCCACACCACACTCGACTGCCAGCAAAGCTCTGGGCTTTGGTTGGCTCTTCATTTCCCCCCCTCCTCCTCCTGATCTCTGCTTACAGGGCAGATGGTTTCTGCTAATGAAAGAATAAAAGCATATATACCAAAAAACCCACCCATGCCTCCATCAAGGCGAGTGCCAAAACATTTGGGATGTTAGGAAGTGAGAGTCCCACAATTAAGGTTTAATAGCAGCAAGAGGCAATGCTCTGCTGCCTGCTTCCAGCTGCAGTTAAGCCCTCCTGAGGCATGAGAGGGCTCCTCGCTGCTGCTCAGGCCCAGCACCTCCCCAGCAAAGCATTTCCCCTCCCCACCCAGGGAACACAAAACTGAGCCAACTGCTCTGCCCTTCCCTGCCCCAGGCTTCAGAGGCAAACTCAGACTAAAATGCAGTTTAGAGTCACAGCTTCACCTGGACACTCAGGTCCACGCCCTGAGGTCTGCACAGATCACAGGATGTTTAGGGGGTTGGAAAGGACCTCTGGAGATCATTGGGTCCAACCCCTCTGCCAGAGCAGGACCTGCAAGAGCAGAGGCCAGAAGCTCCTGCCCATCCTTTACATGCTGTAGTAGACATATTGTTGTTTTCTTGCTGCAGGAGGTGAGACCTCTCCAAGCCCATCCCAAAACCACTCCCCAGCCCCATCCTTGGGGAGGATGAAGACCTCCAATGAAGCAGGTCCTGGAAGCATCAACCTCTCTCCAAAGCACTCCCCAGCCCCATCCCTGGGGAGGATGAAGACCTCCAATGAAGCAGGACCTGGAAGCATCAACCTCTCTCTACCTGCTAACCCCAAACCTTTCCTGAGGTCACTCTGCAAGACAAGCCAAGGCTGGAGGTGTTGCAGAGGCTGCAGCTCGATGGTGACAGGCAGGGAAGGTGGCTGGCAGCCTCGGCTGGCGAGATGAAGCCAGCAAAGCAGCAGAGCACTGGCAGCTGCTGCAGCTGGGTACTCACTGGCTCTCTGAAAGCTCAGCTCCTGGAGTAAGTGGAGTGTGGGAAATGCTGGCTCTTGCTTGCAAACACCAAAATGCCTCTCCAGTTCTCATGGCCACGGTGACTGAGTAAAACCACCCCCATGAGCTCCACCAGCTGAGAGAGGAGAAGGCTCACGAGAAGCAGACAAGACCCACAGCTCCCCAGGGCAGCCTCCTGAGCTGTGAGGACAGGACTCAGCCTGGAACTGGCAGTGCCAACCGCTCACCTAGAGCTATGCCACTGTCACTAAGCCAGGTCCTTGGCACCACGTCCACGTGGGCTTTTAGACGCCCCTGGGGACAGGGACACCACCGCCTGGCTGGGCAGCCTGGGCCACTGCCTGAGAGCCCTTCCTGGGGAAAGCTTTTTCTAATGTCCAACCTGAATCTCCCTTGGCACAACTTGAGGCCATTTCTTGTCCTGTCACTTCTTCCTTGGCAGAAGAGTCCAACCCCACCCGGCTCCAACAACCTCCTCTCAGGGAGCTGTAGACAGCAATGAGGTCTGCCCTCAGCCTCCTCTCTTCCAGGCTGAACACCCCCAGCTCCCTCAGACCTTCCTCACAAGACTTCTGTTCAGGGCCCTCCAGCAGCTTGGTTGCCCTTCTCTGGACAGCATCTTAATGTCCTTCCTGCAGTGAGGGGTCTAGAACTGCCCCCACAAATGAAGATATGGGAGGGGGGCACAACCACATCCCTAGACCTGCTGGTCACAGAATCAACCATGTTGGAAGAGACCTCTAGGATCACCAAGTCCAACCTATCACCTAACCCATGGCACTAAGTGTCTCAGGCAGCCTCCTTTCAAACACCTCCAGGGATGGGGACTACACCACCTCCCTGGGCAGCTCATTCCAGTGCCAATCACTCTCTCTGCCAACAACTTCCTAACAACATCCAGCCTGGACCTGCCCTGGCACAGCTTCAGGCTGTGTCCCCTTGTTCTGTTGCTGGCTGCCTGGCAGCAGAGCCCAACCCCACCTGGCTACAGCCTCCCTGCAGGCAGCTGCAGACAGCAATGAGCTCTGCCCTGAGCCACCTCTGCTGCAGGCTGCACCCCCCCCAGCTCCCTCAGCCTCTCCTCACAGGGCTGTGCTCCAGACCCCTCCCCAGCCTTGCTGCCCTGCTCTGGACACCTTCCAGCACCTCAACATCATTCTTGAGTGGCCCAGAACTGGACACAGCACTCCAGGTGCGCCCTGAGCAGCGCTGAGCACAGGGGCAGAAGGACTTCCCTGGTCCTGCTGGCCACACACTCCTCACACAAGCCAAGATTCCTTTGGCCTTCTTGGCCACCTGAGCACTCTGCTGGCTCAGCCACCAACGCCCCCCGGGTCCTTCTCCACCAAGCCCGGAGCGTGCCTGCCCCTCATCCCACGGCTGCTGCCGCTGCCTGCTGCGCTCCCTCCCGCAGCACCGCGGCGAGCTCTCGGCTCCCTCCTGCCGCCAGCGCCGCACCTTGCGCTGCCCGCCCGCAGGGCAGCAGGCAGGCGGCGGGCGCTGGGCTGCCAGGGCAGCTCTGCAGGCAGGGCTGGGAAAAGCCCCTCTGTGTCAAGCCAACAGCTCCGCACCCCCAGACACGGGGGCGGCGCTGCCCCGGCCGGCGCTGGCAGGCTGAGGAAGGGGAAGTGGTGTGGCGTGGGGCAGAGGCGATTCATTCTGAGAAGCACTCAGCTCCTCCCTGCTTCTGCTGAAGGCTGCTTCTAAGAAAGCTCTGCTGAGGCAACCTCAGCGCGATTCGTGCCAGGAGATGCAGCAGCTCCGCTCCGCTGCTCCGGCTGCTCCCGGCGGGCACTGCCGCCTGTGCTCCGCTGCTCCCAGCTCAACACTGAAGGGGGCTGAAGGCTTCCTCCAGTCCTCGGCCAGAGACATCCCTGCAGCCTGCCACGGGGAGGCTGCCCAGCAGCCATCCTTTAGCAGGGGAAAGCCTGTGCCCAGGTCTGGGCTCACCAGGGCAAGAGAGACAGAACTGCTGGAGAGAGCCCAAGGCAGGCTGCAGAGCTGCTGAGGGGCCTGGAGCAGCTCTGGGAGCAGCACAGGCTGAGAGCCCTGGGGCTGAGAGCCTGCACAAGAGCAGCCCCAGAGGGCAGCTGAGCAATGCTCAGCAAGAGACAGAGGAGCTGTGGGGGGCAAGAGGCTGGGGCCAGGCTCTGCTCAGTGCTGCCCAGGCACAGCACAAGGGGCACTGGGCACAGACTGGAGCCCAGGAGGTTGCATGTGAGCAGGAGGAGAAAGTTGTTTGTTGTGAGGGTGCTGGAGGCCTGGAGCAGGCTGCCCAGAGAGGCTGTGGAGCCTCCTTGTGTGGAGAGCTGCCAAGGCCAGCTGGGCACTGTGCTGCTGGGGGTGCCCTGCTCTGGCAGGGTCTAGATGATCTCCAGGACTCGCTGATCTCGAGAGGTCCCTTCCAAATCTTAGTCTATGGCTCTATGGTGGTAGCAGCATATTTCAGTTTCTGTCCTGTGTCGTTACAAACCATCCCCCAAACAGCTAACAGAGAGCTTGGTGGAGCACTCTGGAAGCTGATTTTGTTGCCTGTGGTGAGATCAAACCCCTCGAGGTTCTTTCTTGTGCTTCCTGGAAAAAGCCCCACCTCAGGTTCCCTGCCTCTTCTGCCAAGAGCTCACCAGCACTTCTTCCACACCAGGCTGCACTTCTCCCCCTCCCCATGGAACACCCCTTGGTGGTGTCCCTCATTCCACACTGTTTCCTGACCCTCCCATGCACCCCACCTGGAACAGGAGGCTGATGGGGCAAGCTTCTCTTCTCCTCACTCTGCCACCACGGCTGAAACCCCTCCAGGGCTTTTACACGGCTGCAGAGCTGGGAGCCTGGAGGGCAGGCACCACTCCCAGAGGTGGGAAGTTCATAGAATCACTGAGTGGGTTAGGTTGGAAGGGGCCTCGAAGATCATCCAGTTCCAAACTCCCTACCATGGGCACCTTCCCCTAGACCTCATCCAGCCTGGCCTTGAACACCTCCAGGGAGGTTGTGGAGCACAGAAGCACCCAATGTGATCTTTGATCACATTGGGTGCTTCTGTGCTCCACAACCTCCCTGGGAAACCTGTCCCAGTGCCTCCTCACTGCCAAGAATTTCTTCCTCTCATCTTCTCACTTCAAGCCCTTGTCAAAAGTCCCTTCCTGACCTTGCCCCCCCCTTGCTGCACCTCCCCACGACAGCTCTGCCACGGGTGACTCACTGCAGCCAAGTGTTGTGCGTGAACACCAAAAGTTACCCCATCAACCTCACCCAGCTGGATGGGCCTGAGGTGGGCAGCCCTGGTGGGAAGCCTTGAAGCCCTCTCCCTTCCCCCTGCAGCAGGGGCAGTGCCACCTGCCTGCAGCAGCCTCCTCGGCTCTGCTTCGGCTGCACGCTGAAGTGGGAGGCGTCAGAGCAGGGAGCGCTGGGGCAGGACAGCAGGAGCAGGCATGCAGAGGCTGAACAAACAGCTGCTGGTGGCCATGGCTGCAGTCCCCCACCTACTCTTGCACAACCCCTGCACGAGGTCACGGGCTGGAGGAGGTGGCAGAGATGACTCAGGGGACAACCACCTCACCCCAGCCCCAGGCCATCTCCTCGGCACACACACAGCCCCCTGCAGGGTGTCTGAGTCCTGGGCGGCCTCGCAGAGCCTCCCCCAGCCTGTTACCTTTGATGGTTTCCCGCTGGAAGCCTTCTCCAGCAGCAAGGACACGGTGCCCACCCTGCAAGCTGCTTTGGCATCCACCCGAATGCCACCACGTTGTGCAAACCAAGCATTACACAGCTGGAGCCTTTGCTCCTTTTCTCCTCCCTCCACCCAGGTCCTTGTCCTGCTGCTCATCCTGGGGGAATGCTAACCAGGTGCTCTCAGGAGAACCAAGAGCTGAGGTTGCTGAGATCTGAGGGCGATGGCAGCAGCAGGAAGGTGCTGAGGGGGCTGGAACAGCCCCGATGAGGAAAGGCTAAAAGCCCTGGGGCTGTTGAGCTTGGAGAAGAGCAGCCCCAGGGGGGATCTCATCAGGGCTGATCCAATACTTCAGGGGTGGGTGGCAGGAGGACGGGACCAGGCTTTGCTCAGTGGTGCCCAGTGACAGGACAAGGGGCAATGGGCACAAGGTGGGACAGCAGAAGTTCATCTGAACATGAGGAAAAACTTCTTTAATATAAGGGTGCTGGAGCCCTGGAGCAGGCTGGCAGTGGAGTCTCCATCTCTGCAAGCATTCCAAACCCACCCAGGTGCATCTTATGTGACCCTACCTTGGCATGGGGGTGGGACTGGAGGATCTCCAGAGGCCCCTTGCAAGCCCAACCATCCTGTGATTCTGTGCAGAGCACAGTGGCTTGCACAGCTCTGGAGGGAAGGGCACACCAAGACCGGGCAGGGCAGATGAGGCTGACCAAGCCTTCTCCCCATGCAGCTCCTGGCCTGCTCCCCAGCACCCCTCTCGAGGGTGGAACAAGTTGCTCTGCTATCTGAAGGCAAAGCTCAGGACTCGAGCCTATGACACAGTGTTTCCAGCAGCCAAGGGCCTCCTGCCAAGCACACCTCTTGGCTCTTCTGTGCCTCTGCTAATATTTGTTTAATCCCATAATTAGATTGGCTAACTCTGGCCAGGCACCTCAAGATGCAGCTTGCTGGGCAGACACCACCAAATTAAGCACTATCAGCTCCAGGTTAGAGCTGACCTCCTCAGCTCTCCTCCTCTGCCAGCTTGCACCCAGTGTCATGGTGGGAGGCCTAACCCCACCTGTTTCTTCATCTAGAGCCAAGCAACTGCACTCAAGTCCTTGTCTGCTCTCTTGGACTCTGCAGTTGGTTTGGTCAATATGGATAGGATAAATCTCCTCATCTTGAGGTGGAACTTCCTGGGCTCCAGCTCGTGCCCATTGCTGCTTGTCCTGTCACTGGGCACTACCACAGTAAGCCTGGCACCTGCATCTTGACCCCTCAGCTATTTACAGCCATTGATCAGATCCCCTCTTAGCCTTCTCCTCTCCAGGCTAACCAGCCCCGGGGCTCTCAGCCTCTCCTCCTCACACAGCTGTTCCAGGCCCTTCAGCATCCTCATGGCCTCCACTGGACACTCTCCAGCTGCTCCCTGCCTCTCTTGAAACTGGGGAGCCCAGAACTGGACACAGTATTCCAGGTGTGGTCTCGCCAGGGTAGAGCACTGAGGAAGGAGAACCTCCCTGGACCTGCTGGACACACTTTCCTTCAGGCACCCCAGGTTGCCATTGGCCCTGGAGGGTCTTCTCCATCTGAAATGATTCTGTGATTCTCCAGGACCTGTTCTGGTGGGAGGTGTCCCTGCCTGTGGCAGGGGGTTGGAACTGGATGAGCTCTGAGGCCCCTTCCAGCCTGAACCACTCTGATTCTGTTCTAGGGCTCTGTGTCCACTCCTGTCCGAGGAGGTTGATGAGGGCACAAAAGCAAACGTTCAGGCCTCCTTTGCACCCCTGAGGAAGGAGACCTGCAGCATCCCTGCTGCTTGTGCATGGCTCCTTGCCCAGCCACGACACAACCTGGCTGCAGGTCCAGCCCTCGGTGCGCTCCAGCTGCGCACAGCAGCTCAGACAATCCCTCCCAGCTCTGTCTGCCTCTTGTAACCCACCCGGCTTGCTGCAGCTCCAGATCACAGACCCGGGCAGACTGCACAGCAACAAAGGTGTTTGCACCTCTGGAGGGACCTAAAAGCAGAGCAGATGTGGTGCTGAGGGAGGTGGTTTAGCACCAGACTGGGTAGCGTTGGGTTTATGGCTGCACTTAATGATCTCAGAGCCCATTTGTCCTGTGCACCTCTGTGTGCACCAAGCCCCTCTCAGCCAGGCAGCTCCTGCCCACGCTGATCAAACCCCAGCTTGAAGGCACAAATGCAGGTCCCCACGGTAGGGTATGCAAATATTCACCCATGCAGGTGGCAGCACACTGCAGCTGCACGTGTGGCAGCTCCTGGATGCCCACAGAAGCCAGCTCCCTGGGGCTCGCCACCTAGCAGAGCAACCACTTCCCCATGCCCTAAAGGCCTGCCAACAGCTGGTTGCAGGAGGCCTTTGCCAAGACTCTGGTGACAGGGGCAGTGGTGGAGCTGCTGCAGTAACTGCAGGCAAAGGCAGAAAGCTGCAGGAGAAATTCTCCAGGCAGGCTGGGGAGATAAGACACCGAAATGAACTAATCTGCAGGGAGTTGCAGTGAGTTCACATTAGTCATCTGGGTGTGGATGTCAGTGTCTGGCCAACACGATAAGTGGATCCCCCCCCACCTCCCACACGTTTGGGATTATTCAGACATCACCTGATCTTCCCTGGTGACTACAAAGCCAAGCAGCAGCTGAACCGTGGTGCCTTTATTCCTGGGAAACACGGGAGGCACTGGGCTGGCAGCTCTGCAGCACCATTAGCATGCTTCCCAGATAAACACTTCTCCAGAGGCACTCATCCATCTGGAAGCCTCCCTATCTTAAGTGCACATCTGCAGCGATTCAGGAGGCTGAGCAGAAGCTGGGTCATCAGGAGGGCTTCATAAACACCACCAATTAAAGACCATCTCTTACCACTCGATGTTTTCTCACAGGCTGCACAACTGCCTGGGCTATTAGATAGGTAGTGGGAGGTGGCTCCAGAATGCATTTCAAAGGTGAGCAGCTGCATCATGCCAGGCTTCTGTTTGCCTCCCCTGAAATCCATGAGGTTATCAACCTCAGCCGAGCTGGTGAGGACCTCAGGAGAGAGGATGAGTCACCAGAGAAGCTTCTTGGGTGTGTACCCAAGCTCAGCTTCTACATCAAACACAACCAGCAAGCCCTTTCCCTCTCTTCTTGCCTTGCTCTAGCAATTCCCAGCTGAGACTCTGAAAGTATCCCAAGTTCTACACTGCCTATGCCAGCATGCACACTGAGAAGGGTGAACATCAGCCCTGCTCATGGCAGGAAAAGCTGGTGATGAACTGCAGCTCACTAGTTGAAAGTATGGAGTGGTAGCTGTAAGACCAATGCAGCCCTAAATTCCCAACACACAGAGCTCTGCAAACAGGAGAGCTTGAACCAAACCAGGCTGAGCCCAGAGGCTCCATCCCCAACACACAGAGCTCTGCAAACAGGAGAGCTTGAACCAAACCAGGCTGAGCCTACAGGCTCCATCCCCAACACACAGAGCTCTGCAAACAGGAGAGCTTGAACCAAACCAGGCTGAGCCTACAGGCACCAACAGACCCTGACAACCATCACAGAATAGGTTGGGTTGAAAGGGACCTCCAAAGCTCATTTAGTCCCAGTCCAACCCCTACAGCCTGTAGTGACATCCTTCCCCAGGTCAGGTTGCTCAGAGCCCTGTCAAGCCTGACCTTGAGTATCTCCAGGGATGGGGCCTCAGCTGCCTCATGGCAGGAGGGTTCCATCAGTGCAGGATACTCCAGTTTCATTTTGCCAGGTCACTGGATTGTTAATTGTTATTTGGATCAGGCTTAGAGAGTTCAAGACCTAAAGCTTCAAATCTGCCCCCAGGTTTAGCTGCTGGCTCCTCTGCACACCGAGCTGGAACTCCATGAGCTCCTGCCCGTCAAGAAACACAACACTCACTCCAGAACTCCAGGTCACCACTGACTTTTCAAGGCCAGGATCTCTTTTTATGCTGGGTCAGATTCCTGCAGGCTACAAGATGAGTTCCACAAGCAAAATTCAGCTCTGCCACCTCCAGTGGAGCAGCTTAGCCTCAAAATTGCCTTTCTATCCACATTATTTTTAGAGAAGAAAACATCAAAATTCAAGATCCACTCTTCAAGCTCCTGAATATTCACTAACTTGCATCAGTGAAATTGTCCAGGATCCTTTTGATACCACAGTGCCTAAAATATCCTTCAAGCTCTGCACAGGCAGCACGGGATGCAACTCACAAGCTGATGGGGAATATTTTAGTGCCCTAAATTCATGTTTTGGTTCTTGGTTGAGGCTTTTTTCCCCCTCTATTTTTTTTCCTTGCTGCTTTCTGGTGTTGGAACAATCCACAAACTCTACATGGCAGAGGCAAGATTTCATTTAGTTATTTAATTAATTTAGGGGTTGGGGTTTGGTTTGGTTTTGTTTTTTTTTACTGTAGGCAAAAGGCAGAACCCCAAAGTTTTGTAGAGAGCCTCTGTTGGAAGTCAGAGCTAAGGTGATGTAGCTCTGAGGTGTTGCTGCTTGGCATCGTGGTGATGATTTGGAGCACACTGTGGCTTCCCACCCTCAGCTGCTAAAAATGGGTATGAACTGGAACAGAGGTACCACCTAACAGCCCAGGGAAGAGATGTGCCCCATCCTGGGCACCATCAAAGAGCTTAGAGTGCCACCTTCAGTCTGAACACGTGGGGAGAGGATCCCTGCTACAGCCAACCATGGCACGAGCAAAGGAAATCCCAACTCTTCAGGCTGCCCACAGAGGTTCTGGAGTCTCCTTCTGTGTGGAGAGCTTCCAAGCCCAGTTGGGCATTGTGACCCTGGGCAAGCTGCTGTGGGTGCCTTGCTTTAGCAGGGGGTTGGGCTGGGTGATCTCCAGAGGTCCCTCCCAACTCAAACCATACCTGGATTTGTGAAGCAGGCTCTCCAGGAGGCTCTGGAAGCTGCAGATGTTAAGGAATCCCAGGGTCTTGTTCAAATGCAAACACCTATAGGGGTCAACCTCCCAGGTCTGGGACCACCTCTAAGGGGTCAACCTCCACCTCTGGGACCACCTCTAAGGGGTCAACCTCCCAGCTCTGGGCCCACCTCTAAGGGGTGCACCTGCAGCTTCTAAGGAGTTAGCCTCCAATTTTGGACCCAGTGACCCATTTAAGGCTTTTCTGCCTGTTCTTTTAGATTCATGGGATAAAGACAGAAGGCTGGAGTGAAGGATGAACCATGCTCCAGGTGACTCCCAGCTACACCTCAGGCCCAGGGAAGGATTCCTGACTCCTACAGAAGTACTTCCTAGAACTGTTCAGGCTGGACAAGGCCTCTGAGCTCACCAAGTCCAACCAACAACCTGAGACCACCGTGGCCACCAAACCATTTCCAGCAGGTCTGGTGGAGAAGCACATCCCTCAGGCACTATGCTCAGGTGTTTTAGGGTAGAAAAGGACCACGGGAAGAAACTGCTGCTGCTTTCCAGAGGCAGCTTTGCCAGCACAGTCCCAAGGAACAAGCAGACTGCAAAAGGCTGCTGGCAGCTGCGGCGCTGGGGCAGCGGCAGCCTGAGCTGCCCTGGGTCGTGGCAGCCTACTGCTGTGCCAACCAAATTCCCCTTCCCATTGCACAGCTCCTGTCGCTCCCTCCTGCTTCCAGCAGCACTGCAGAGAGACCCTGCTGGTAGCTCTCGATTGAAAATTGCCTCATGAAATGCAAAACAGCCCTGACTAGGAGCCACCCTCCCAACCTCTACCTGGAGCTACACGAAATTGCATCTGCGTGAGGCACTTGCTCTGTGCATCATTTATCCACATCCCCATTCAGCACCACAGCAATTAGTCACTGCTGACACTCCTCTGGATGGGGATGCTGAGGGAAAGGAAGCTCTCCAGGTTTGGTGTGTGTTGCACACACCTTCACTTTCTGGTGATCTTATTTGAACTGCCAACCTGAAACATTAATCTGTTCATCAGCTGAACTTTGGCCTTCCGAAAGCTGCTTCTAAGGCAACACCCAAAAAAAGACATCTTTAAGAAGCAGAAGCCTTTTCAAGAGTCCAGTGCCTCCCCTCCAACACCCCCTGAAGTCAGGCTGGTAGTGGTGGGGTGAAGAAAGGCAGCAACATAATCAGGCAGAGCAGAAAGCAGCAGCGATGTACTTGGTTATCTCACTGTGCTAATCCTCCATCAGGTGACTGCTCACAAGATTTCTTTAAGCCCTCATTACAGAGGCAGAAATCCACAAGTAGGACACACACTGTAGTGACCCCAAAGTAACATGGTTAACCTCCCAGAGCTCTCTGGAGGGGGGGATTTACACAGTGACCAGGCCACCACAAATTGACCACTTCAAGGCAGAGTTGTGCCCCCTCCATGCACTCCAAAAGCCAAACAAGAGAAGGGCTCTGCTGTTTCTTCATCTGGAGGCAAATAAAGACATCACTAATTGAAGTGTTAGAAATCAGGAGCAGCTCTTGCCAGCCAGCCAGCAAGGCACACAAATTAGTAATTGGGGTTTAGGATCTAATTCCAGCAGCTCTGAACCTGCAGCTTGGCAGAGGCTCACTCAATTAATTCTCTCATTAAAAGGCCTCACAATTGACTAGATATTAATTAGATGGGCTTGTGGGGTTGGGCTTTTTAACAGGAATAGGCTAAAAATCATATGACAACAAACCCTACCAGTCAGTTTAAGGCAGGGTCTTTTAAGTGGACCTGCCATGGCAGGGAGGTTGGACTTGATGATCTCCAGAGGTCCCTTCCAACCCCTACCGTGCTGAGATCCATCCTGGGACAGGTCATAAGCTGTTTGCTAACACTTCAGCCTCCTCCACCAGCTGGAAAACCTTCTCCCTTCAACAGCAGCTTTCCAAATCAAGGAGCTTTTTGCTTTCTCACCCAATTTAGATTCCAAGACTGGGTTGGGAGGGATCTTCAAAGATCATCCAGTTCCAAGCCGCCTGCCACGGGCAGGGACACTTCCCACCAGCCCAGGCTGCTCAAGGCCTCATCCAACCTGGCCTTGAACACCTCCAGGGAGGTTGTGCAGCACAGAAGCACCCAATGTGATCTTTGATCACCTTCTGTGCTTCTGTGCTCCACAATCTCCCTGGGCAACCTGTGCCAGTGTCTCCCCACCCTCGCTGGAAAGGATTTCTTCCTACTGTGCAGTCTATATCTGCCCTCCTCCAGCAAGGAGGCTCCCTGGCTGTCACCACTCACTGCCACCTGCCTGTGCACACACAGAGGAGTATGTTAGGGGCTGAGAAGCTGCAGTCAGGCAGAGGCAAACAGCCATGAGACAACACATGCTGGCTCCCACCAGTGTCCCTGCCTCCACCATCCACTTGCAGCACCCTGCCACGTGCTGCCATCAACATCAAGGCCTTCATCAAGTCAGATTCAGACTGGAGGTGAGGAGGAAGTTGTTCAGCATGAAAGTGTTGACAGCATGGAATGGGTTGCCCAGGGAGGTGGTTGAGGCCCCATGGCTGGAGGTGTTTGAGGCCAGGCTGGCTGAGGCTGTGTGCAGCCTGATCTAGGGTAGGGTGTCCCTTGGCATGGCAGGGGGGTTGGAACTGGCTGCTCCTTGTGGTCCCTTCCAGCCTTGACTGATCCTATGATTTTAAGTCATCTTGCCAAGTACATCTTAAATGTGTTATCTTTGGAGGGTGCTCCTGAGGGAAAGGCACTGGGCTGAGGCAGTCATTGGAGCTGTTGCTCACAGCAGTAAATCAGAGTGCTGTGTCCCAAATACTCCAGTGGACTGGGGAAAAAAAGAGCAAAACCAAGCACAGCTCCAAACTCACCTTGATCATTTCTGCCACGTAACTCTCAGGTCCTGTGTATTCTGTTGAATCTTTGACTTTGACTAAGACAATAAAGCACAGATAGTGCCACATGTTGTGCTCCTCTTTAATGTGCTCTTCAAAGGTGACTGTCTTGTTATCAAACTTATCTCTCTCCAAACCTGCAGGAGAAAATTGGACAATTTACTACCAAGAAAAGGGGCATTAAGAATAAAACTTCTTTCCACACTTCAGCATTTTTAATGAGGAGGGATCCATGGGATCAGCTCCAAAGGCATCCTGGGCTGGCTCAGGAGCAGTGTGGGCAGCAGGACAAGGGAGGTTCTTGTGCCCCTGTGCTCAGCACTGCTCAGGCCACCCCTGGAGTGCTGTGTCCAGTTCTGGGCTCCTCCATTGCAAAGAGATGCTGAGGAAGGTGTTTGGAGAAGGGCAGCAAGGCTGGGGAGGGGCCTGGAGCAGAGCCCTGTGAGGAGAGGCTGAGGGAGCTGGGGGGGTGCAGCCTGCAGCAGAGGAGGCTCAGGGCAGAGCTCATTGCTGCCTGCAGCTGCCTGCAGGGAGGCTGTAGCCAGGTGGGGTTGGGCTCTGCTGCCAGGCAGCCAGCACCAGAACAAGGGGACACAGCCTGAAGCTGTGCCAGGGCAGGTCCAGGCTGGATGTTGTTAGGAAGTTGTTGTCAGAGAGAGTGATTGGCATTGGAATGGGCTGCCCAGGGAGGTGGTGGAGTGGCTGTGGCTGGAGGTGTTGCAGCCAAGCCTGGCTGGGGCACTTAGTGCCATGGTCTGGTTGGTTGGGCAGGGCTGGGTGCTAGGTTGGGCTGGGTGAGCCTGGAGCTCTCTGCCAGCCTGGCTGATTCTATGATTAATGGAAGAAGGCATTGCTGGCACTGCTCATGTTGTGCCTAACAGACAGCATGGGGTTAATAACCCCCAAGGTAGTTACCTCCCCTGCAATCAGCTTGTTGGATTTCATAACTCAGCTCCTATTTTTAGGACAAATGATGCCAAAAAGCAACATTTGCTTTGCTGCAAACTTCCAAAGGTTACTTCTGTCAGTCTGGGAGTTATGCAACTTTGGCGTGACCATGTCGCTTCACCACGCTGGGCTCAAAGGCTCAGCAGCTGAAATCCCCAGCTACTGATGGGGGAGGGGGGAACGAACCCTCCCACAGGTGCTGCTCAATGTTCTGCATCCTTGGATGGAAAAAAACCCCAAAAGACTGCTTCTAAAAATCCCTCATGTTCCAGTAGGAAACTCTTCTTTGAAGCACAGGAGGAGCAAGCTGAAGAGTTGAGGGAAAATGGTGTAACTGAGCAAGCATTCCCCATGCCCTCCTGCTGCCAGGCTCCTGAGAACAGCAGCTGAGGAATGCAAGGTAGGAGCAGGCAGAGATTCCAGACTCCTGTTCCCACTGAGGCTGACTCTGCCTCTGCAGTGTCTCCCTGCACTTACCACAGATAAAGCAAGTTGTCTTCAAAATCTCCTCTTTCTTCTGCTTTTCACTCCTGAGGTCAGCAAAAGTGTCGATGATCACACCAAAGATCAAGTTGAGGACAATGATGATGACCATGAAGAAGAACAACAGGTCATAGATCACCCTAGCAGCAAAGAGAGGTTCCTGCAAGGCACAGGTTTCAATCATTAACAACCCAAATGGCTGCACTTTCAACCCTTCCCGAGCTCCAAGTCTGCTACCCCACAACCTCTCCCTTCAGTCTCCATTTCGAGGCTCCCCCATCATTTTTTACCCCAAACCTTGAGTGGAACTGAAATGCAAGATCACTGTAAGAGAAACCTCCCTAGTCAGCTACCAGGATGCTCCTTCTGCTGTGTCCCAGTCTGGCCTCTCCCTCCTCACCCTGAAGTTTGTCCTCCCCTCTCACCCTGAAGTTTGTCCTCCCCTCACCCCTGCCCTGCACCCAAATGATATCCTCACATCACTCTTCTAGACCACTACAGCAGCAGTACTGACCATCATGTCTTCTGCTGGAGGTTGATGGCATCCCTGGCATTCATGCTAGCAACCATCTGTGTGGACACTGAATTGGACTCCTCTGTCCTCAGGTCATGCTTATTGCAGGTCTGCATACCCCAAAACCCAACTCCTCTTTATGAGATTCTCTCTGCCTGTTGGGTGCTAACTCCTCGTAAGAATGATGCAACTCCTGAACCACTCTCAGCTGGAAACAGGCTACAGTACTAGAAAACACCTTGGAACTGCAGATAGCACAGAAGAGATCCACTCTGACCACGACTGGTCTCTGGCCTCTGATGTGGTTTTGGGGAAGGACCAGAGGGAGGCCAGTCCGAGACTCACATGGGCACAGAAGCAGCTCTGTGGGCACCTCTGAGTCTAACAAAATATCCCTGCTGCTTTGCCTGGCCCTCCCTCTCTGGTGAGGGCCCCAAACAACATCCTTCCTCCCCACAGTCCCAGCTTCAAGCCATCCTGCTCCCTGTCCTCTCGTGCATTCCCTGTTTTACACATTTCACCCTTCCCCAGGGTGATGCTGCCCACAGACTCCTGCCACTAGCAGGGCACCAGCTCCCAGCCACTCCCTGTCAGTGCTCCCTCCCCAGCTTCCTGCAGATGCTGAAGTGCCAGAGCCCAGACTGTTGGCTCTTCCTTTGGGCTGCATGCTGGGCAGGCCTCAAGCTTAACCCAGCCCTGCTGGAGCCTGGGAGAAGCCTGTGTGAAGAGCCTGCTCTTTAATCTGCTGCCTGAGGGATGGAGCTGCGTGTCACACATGGTCCCTCCCTGCCCTGCCATGCCCTGCCCTGCCTGTGTGCCAAGGCAGCACACAGACCTTCCCCCCCATGCAGCTCGCTCCCCCAGCCCTCCCTGCTGCTCTCTCCCACCCCCATCCCGTGCTGATTTACCTCCTTGGATGGCTTCCTGAGCACATCACCTACTCCACCCCCACTGCGCAGGCCGTGACTCAGTACAGTAACAATGCACATCAGCAGCGTCTCGCACGTATGCTCCTTGTTCTCTTCCTCCAGCTCCTCAGCCAGCACCTCTGTGAGCACAGCAAGCAAAGACACGTTCCCAAAGGCCAGGGGACCAGCTCCACTCATTCCCTCCACCCCTTCCTGCTCACGTTTCCTCCCCTCTGTGCACATCACAGCACGGGTTTGAGACCACGCAGTGCCAACCCCCTGCCATGGGCAGGGACACCTCCCACCAGCACAGCTTGCTCAAGGCCTCACCCAGCCTGGCCTTCAACACCTCCACAAAGGGAGCATCCACAGCCTCCCTGCACAACCTGTGCCAGTGTCTCCCCACCCTAACTCCAAAGAATTTCTTCCTCCTCTTCACTCTCACTCTCCCCTCTGCCAGCTCCAAGCCATTGTCCCTCATCCTGGCACTCCCAGCCCTTGCCACAAGTCCCTTCCCAGCTCTCCTGCAGCCCCTTCAGGTCCTGGAAGGCTGCTCTAAACTCTCCTCGGAGCCTTCTCTTCTCCAAGCTGAACAGCCCCTTACAGCCTGTTCCCTTAGGGGAGCTTCTCCATCCCTCTGACCATCTTCATGGCCTCCCCTGGAATTTTCCAAACACTTCCACGTCCTTGAGCTGGAAACTTTGCAGGATTTCCAGCCAGTGCTCTACAAACCCCCTGAGCTCCTGCAAAGAGCCAGCCATGGCAGCAGGTTTCTGCCCTCCTCTCCCCACCAACAGACTTTTCTCTTGTGCTTGAACTGCTGTCTTGGACTTGGTTGAATCTCTTTCCATTCCTGTTAGCATGCACAGCTCAGCTCACCAGCTGCCTGTTTATACAGAATCCTAGCTTTTTGACAGCTCAGAGGACAAAGTGTTGCCTCTGACACTCTCCCTTGGTGCCTAACAGATTGCACAGCCTTTGGGCTGCACTCAAAATGGCAACTTCCACTTGTAGTTCTCAAATGGCTAAAATATCACTGCTGAGGGAAACAGCCTTCTCCTGCAAAAATACCACTCTGCCTCTGACCCTCTCTTCGTCTGGCTGCAGCCTCCAGGCTCCACTGTTCCAGGGGCAGAATGGTTAGGATTAAATGCCTCAGCTCATACCCTCCCCTCTGCACCCACTGAAAGTCTCATGACTTCCATTCTATCACCCAACTGCTGCAGAGCAGATCCCACCTGCACACAGACAGCCTCAGAAAGGCCCAAATCCTTGTGCAGTGCAGAAACAGCCAAAACCCCAAGAGGGAGAGAAATGTCCAAAGAGTTGGGCATCATCTGACACTCCATCAGCCTGTGCTGGCACTCAGGGAGAGCTGCACAGGCTGCAGAGCTGGGTGCAGAGGACAGGCAGCTGTAGAGTCTTGCACCTGGGGAGGAGCAAGCACCTGCAGCAGTGCAGCTCTGTGGAGAAGGAACAGGACAAGTTCCCCAGGAGCCAGCAATAAGGCTTTGTGGCCAAGAAGGGCAATGGGCTCCTGGGGTGCAGGAGGAAGAGTGAGGCCAGCAGGATGAATTAGGTTCTCCTCTTCCTCTACTCTGCACCAGGGGGGCCACATCTTGAGTACTTGACCCAGTTTTGGGCACCCCAGTTCAAGAGAGACAGAGAACTACTGCAGAGAGTCCAGGGGAAGCCACATTGCTGCTGAGGGGCCTGGAGCAGCTCTGGGAGCAGCACAGGCTGAGAGCCCTGGGGCTGAGAGCCTGCACAAGAGCAGCCCCAGAGGGCAGCTGAGCAATGCTCAGCAAGAGACAAAGGAGCTGTGGGGGGCAAGAGGCTGGGGCCAGGCTCTGCTCAGTGCTGCCCAGGCACAGCACAAGGGGCACTGGGCACAGACTGGAGCCCAGGAGGTTGCATGTGAGCAGCAGGAGAAAGTTGTTTGTTGTGAGGGTGCTGGAGGCCTGGAGCAGGCTGCCCAGAGAGGCTGTGGAGTGTCCTGGTGTGGAGAGCTGCCAAGGCCAGCTGGGCACTGTGCTGCTGGGCAGGCTGCTGGGGGTGCCCCTTCCTTCACAGGAGGGTTGGACTGGCTGATCTCCTGAGGTCCCTTCCAACCCCTACCATGCTGGGATTCTGGGATATAAAGAGACCTGTGGAGTTTCTGTCCCTGCAGCCAGAGTGTAAGCAGCACTCTGCAGCTGAACAAAGCTGTTCCTCTATCCACATTCAATCACAGTTTATCAGAGAGGACAGCTGAGCAAAACAGAGCCCTCTCCTCTTGCAAACATGGGCTTGTGGCCATTATTGACCTTTGAAACATCTGACCATGTAAGAGTTCCACTTCCAGCAGGAATAATGAAGCTCTGTCTGGCTCTCACAGCCAGCACCATAAATCTCTGTGAAGTAAATCACATTTATTTGAGAATAAACCTGAAATATTTCAATACCCAATCCAAGGCTGCTGGTGATGCTACAATGTCTTGCAGGCACTGCTCTTCATCTCAACCCCCACCCCTGCCAAACCTACCCTTGCCTACTTCATCCTTGGAATACTTCCTGCCTTGACATTGAAGACAGCTTCCTCAGTTAGCTAGACAGAATCATGCTGACAAAGCCATGGAGGGGAGATGGAGACTGGAGATGAGGAAGAAAGTCTTGGCAGTGAGGGTGGTGAGACACTGGCACAGGTTGCCCGGGGATGTTGGGAAGCACAGGTTGAGGGTGGTGAGACACTGGCACAGGTTGCCCAGGGAGGTTGTGGAGCACAGAAGCACCCAAGGTGATCTTTGATCACCTTGGGTGCTTCTGTGCTCCACAACCTCCCTGGAGGTGTTGAAGGCCAGGCTGGATGAAGCTGATGGGAGGTGTCCCTGCCATGAGGTTAGACCTAGATGATCTCGAAGGTCCCTTCCAATCCAACCCATTCTGTACTTCTCAGGGTACTACCCTGTGAGACCACTTTTAACAGCTTCATGTTTCAAAACAACAAGCTTTGGAAGGAGATGAAGTGCAGAACTTCCCTCTCTAAGTGCCAAGACAGAAAACTGAAGAGCTGGGCTGTTCTATCCAAGCATGGCTAAGTTCTGGGTGTCTCTAATCACTCTGTGTACAGAAGTTCTTTATGCTGTTGGCCCAAATGAATCTGGTTCCAAGTCAGGTTGTCTCCTGATACCTTGGTTCCCAAGTATGCTACACAGGACTTGAAAGTAAACCATCATTGAGTTCAATCAAGGTGTTGGATTAGAAGAATTTTGAGAACCCAGGGTGTGAGCTCTGAATTCAGGGAGTCACAGATTGGTTTGGATTAGAAGAGACCTCCAAAGCTCATCCAGTCCTAACCCCCTGCACTCAGCAGGGACATCCTCCACCAGCCTTCTCAAGCCTCGCCCTGACTATCTCCAGGGATGGAGCCTCAGCTCCCTCCCTGTGCAACCTGCTGCAGTGTTGCAGCAGCCTCCTGGTGCAGAACTTGCTCCTCACATCCAATCTGCATCTGCTCTGCTCTCACTCCAAACCATTGCCCTCCTCCTGCCCCTGCAGGCCTTTGGACACAGTCCCTCTGCAGCTCTACTCACGGTCTGAAGGGATGATGGAGGAACAGTTTTCACTGCTGCCTGCTTTGCAGACATCTGAGTAGAGAAACTCTCCAGTCATGGTCTCACCTGCTTCTGTGCGATCTAAAACCAGAAAAGGGTGCTTCAAAAACCAACATTGCTGCAAGGTGACTTCTCAGGTACTAAGGTAACCTCCCCTCCACATCCAGCCTGCAGTTAATAGACAGATCCAGAGCAGGATCTTATCCTAGAGCTTAAGGGCACCATGTTTACAGAAGGAGATTAAATTCAAACAAAGCTCCTCTCATTGCCACAAACCCAGGCTGAAATCCCTCTTAGTGCCTTGAAGACCCCCCAAGCCATGCATTTAGTGTGCATCAGCTCCAAAGCTAAGGGAGTCATGGAGGTTGTTCCCAAATGACTGTGTTGTAGTGCACAGGGAATTTCAGGGGTGCCCTCAAAGTTGTCTTCCAAGTCTCAAAGCCAACCTACTGCCCACTAACAAAGTGTCTTTAGCACTCTCCAGATGCATGGAAAGGCAAAACAAAGGCTCAGGGAGGTTTGGGTCTCTCTCACAGGGTTGGCACTAAGGCTCAGGGAGGTTTGGGTCTCTCTCACAGGGTTGGCACTAAGGCTCAGGGAGGTTTGGGTCTCTCTCACAGGGTTGGCACAAAGGCTCAGGGAGGTTTGGGTCTCTCTCACAGGGTTGGCACTAAGGGTTAGGGAGGTTTGGGTCTCCTTCAAAGCACCTTCCTCATGCACCTCCTTTAGGATGAGTCTCTTATTTCAGATGCAGGACTCGTTTTTGTGATGCTGACACCAAATCCCACCATTAAAAACCCCTCCAAGCATTCCAGATCTGGCAGAACTCAGTGTCCCAGTGCAGAGCCTTCTCCACCATGCCCTACCTAAAGCCTGCTTGTAATCGAAGTGGGGGAGGGCAGAGGTGAGGCAGAGCTGGCAAACCGCTGCAAACAGCGAGGGCAGAGACCTCAGGGGTGTGCAGAAGAGCCCGAGTGCCATCTCCATGGGTTCCTCCTCCCCATCCCCTTGGCTGCTGCAGCAGATTGGACTGTTTGCCCCAGTCACTTGATTCTGTTTTCCTGCTAATCACTGTCCTTGGTAAGACAGAAGCTGTCAAACTGCTGAGGCAATCAGCGTCCTGCAGAAGGTGGAAGACCCTCAGCACGCCCCAGGGGGACCTCCT
The DNA here is from genome assembly GCF_015220805.1 of Pogoniulus pusillus. Classification (NCBI taxonomy): domain Eukaryota; kingdom Metazoa; phylum Chordata; class Aves; order Piciformes; family Lybiidae; genus Pogoniulus; species Pogoniulus pusillus. The sequence goes on from NC_087279.1 coordinate 1,490,691, forward strand.
CATGCTCTTCACCACCAAATGAGTGGCTGCAACCAACCTGGCAATAATGTTTCATTAGGGAGCTTGTCTACTTCCAGGATGAAGTCATCTTTGAAGAAGAGGTAGCCCACGATGGAGAACAGGTAGACCAAGATGAGGGCAAGAACAGCAGTCAGGATGATGGAGCGGCCGTTGCGAGTGACGCTCTTGATGACATTCAGCAAGGTCTCCTCTCGGTACACCAAGTCAAAGAGCTGGAGAACAGTGAACAGGGCAAAGGCTGTCACCCATGGCTACGAGCAGCAGCCCTGGTGGCACAGGATGTGTTGGCACAGCGTCATGGAATCGTTTAGGCTGGCAAAAGCCTTCGAGATCATCAAGTCCAACCATTACGCAGACGGCACTGAGCACACTGCTAGCCCCTGGTGTCTGACCCAGCTGTGTCCCAGATGGACTCCCCAAACCCCGACGGCCAGGTGAACACCTACCAACAAGCTGTAGAAGAATTCATGGACAAAGAGTCCCAGAGCACAGATCAGGAGGTACAGCAGGTGGTAGAGGAACTCCACGTCCATGATCATTGCCTTGTATCCTCTAGTGAAGGTTCCGCAGTTACCCACGAAGCTCATCAGGAAGATGATTTTATTGCACACCTGGGGAAGGATGAGTTTGAAAAGTCAGGAGTCCTGAGTCTCTTCAGGAAACAGAGGCAAGTTTCAGAGCTGGAGGTAGCTGCTCTGCCCTGGGGATCTTCGGTACAGGATGGTGTCTTACACCTCACTCACGCCTGCTCTCTGCTGCCTGTGCTGTGCAGCTGAGGCACTGCCACCTGGCTCCAGCCTGGGTTTGAAGTGCATCAACTCTAAATGGTAAAGAGGAAATTAAAGCCTTCCTAAAACCCCCAAACCCCAAGCACCCCACTTTCTCCAGTCCCCAGCACCCTGGAGGTGTTCAAGGCCAGGTTAGATGAGGCCTTGAGCAACCTGTTCTGGTGAGAGGTGTCCCTGCCTATGGCAAGGGGTTGGAACTGGATGATCCTTGAGGTCACTTCCAACCTAAACCATTCTGTGATTCTAAGCACCCCACTTTCTCCAGTCCCCAGCACCCCACTTTCTCCAGTCAAAGAGCTCCTGAGCAACCTTTGATGTTCTGAAGCATCCCCATCATGTGTTAGCAACCAAAGCTCCAGACTCCCTCAGCAGCTGCACCCAGGAATCCTCCTGCACAGCAGCAGCCATCAGCCCCACAGGGAACAAAAGGAATTGCTTTGGCTGGAATAGATCCTCAGTGCTGTCAAGTCCAAGCCTTACCCCAGCACTGCCAGCTCACCACTGACCGTGGCCCTCAGCACCACATCCACATGGCTTAAATCTCCCCAGGGATGGGAACTCCACCACGGCCCTGGCAAGCCTGTTCCAGAGCTTGACAACCCCCTTCAGAGGTGAAATTGTTCCTCCTGTCCAAACTAAACCTCCCCTGGGGCAATGTGAGGCTGTTTCCTTTTGCCCTCTCACCTGTTCCCTGGGAGACCAGACCAACACCCACCCAGCTTTCAGGAGCCAGAAGGTCTCCTCTCAGCCTCCTTTCCTCCAGGCTAAACAACCCCACCCCAGCTCCTTCAGCTGCTCCTCCCCAGCCCTGTTTTCCAGACCCCTCCCCAGCTTCCTTGCCCTTCTCTGGACCAGCTCCAGCCTTTTTGGAGTGAGTGGCCTAGAACTGAACCCTGGACTCGAGGTGTGGCCTCACCAGTGCCCAGAACAGGACAATCCCTGCCCTGGTCATGCTACCTCTGATCCAAGCCAGGATGCTGGTGGCCTTCTTGGCCACCTGAGCACATGGTGACTCCAGCTACACCCCCATGGCCATGATGCACTGGAAGATGGGCACCTGACAACAGAACCTCCGAGAAGATATCTCTGCACAGCTCCTGATGACTCAATCCAAGAAGAACCTTTTCAGCTCACTGGCCACAGGGGACCATAAGTATCTGGTCTGGAGCACAACTGCAGTGCTCTGGTGGCTCAGCTCTGCACGCTCAGGCCACACATGAGTGTGGCAGAAGTGCTGGTGTCAGCTCTTGGCTGGCAGGTAGGCTGCAGGCAGGCATCTGGGAAATGCTTTGTTCAGTCAATCTTCCACAAGCCCCAAAATACCAGAGCTTAGTCATCCAGTGGAGACAGGTCTGAGCCAACACCCTGCTCTGCCAGGGTCACACAGGCTTCCTGACATATCTGCTTGAGCTGGGACTCTGACTAAAATGAGTGAAACCTCAGCCTGGAGACCCAGGATCCAGCTGTGGAAGGGCAGGGGGTGGAAAGGAGCTCCAGAGATTGAGCTCAAGCCCCTGCCAAGGCAGGATCACCCAGGGCAGTTCACAGGAACACACCCAGGTGGGGTTTGAAAGTCTCCAGAGGAGGAGACTCCAGAACCATTTTGGGCAGCCTGCTCCAGGGCTCTGTCACCCTTGAAGAGGTTTTTCCTCATGCTGAAGTGGAACTCCCTGTGTTCCAATCTGCACTGTGAACCACAGTGTCACAGAACTGTTTGGCTTTGAGAAGAACAGCAAGATCATGAAGCCACCACCCAACCCTTCCACGGCCACTAAACCATGTCCCCACGTGCTGTGGCCATGCAATTCTTGAACACCTGCAGGGATGGGGACTCCACCACCTTCCTGGGCAGCCTGTGCCAGTCCCTGGCCACTCTTCTCTTGCAGCATAGAAATTGTTCCTCATCTCCATCCTAACCCTCCCCTGGAACAAGCGCAGGCCATTTCCTCTCCTTCTGTCACCTAATGCTAGGGAGCAGAGCCCAACCCCCACCTCACTGCAGCCTCCTCTCAGGAAGCTGTAGACAGCAATGAGCTCTGCCCTCAGACTCCCCTTCTCCAGGCTGAACCCCCCCAGCTCCCTCAGCTGCTCCTCCCCAGCTCTGCTCTCATAGAATCAACGATGTTGGAAGAGACCTCCAAGAACCATGAACCTCTCCAGACCCTTCTAAAAGAACAACAGCAGAGGACTGCAGCTAGAAACAGTCCAAAGGGAGAATTCCTCCTCCCACCACTTCCACCAGCACATCCCAAGTTCGTTCAGGCTGACCCCTTCAGGAGCAGGCTGGGAGCCCCCTGGGCACTCACGTTGAATGCCCCCAGCAGGAACAGAGTGGGCTGCAGGCCAACGGAGAAGATGAGGCGCAGGATGGTGGAGGCGATCAAGGCTCGGATGCCGTGGGGCTTGGGCAGAGCGATCACGATGGCCAGAGAGATCAGCATGGCTGTCCACAGCAAGCCTGACAAGTGGGGCTCCAGTGTTCCTAGGCAGGGGGGAAGAAGAGAAAACCAAGCCCCATTTCAGTACTCTCTGTGGAGCCAAAGGAAGCCAACTCAAACCAAACCACCGAGTGCCATCTCCTCTCGTCTTCGGCACGGCGCCGCCTTCCGCCGCTGCCGAGCGCCAAGGGGAACATCTGAGCCTGGTGCCTTCAGCAGACTTGAATGACAAAGTTGTTACTCAAGCTTTATGGAAATGAGAAGCAGCACTTTAGGAGATGCTCCGTTTCTGGGTTCATGACTTTATCCACCTTGGGTGGTGAAAAGGAGACACAGCTATGCTGGAGCTGCCTGCAGAGGCGCTGGAGGTGAAGGCAGCCATGCGACTGCTCCAGCTCCACACTGACAGCAGATTCTCCTAGTGAGCTTTTTGGCCAAAAAGCCTCACACCAGTTTTCATCACCTCTTGCTATTCCTGGTTCTGTTTAGGCTGTCCCATGAGGCTGACTGCTTACATAACGTGGAGCCTGTGCTGCTAAAAATACCCTTCTCAAAGAGCCATCAAACATCCCCTGCTGAGGAGACACCACTCACTCTGCGTTCATACACAACAGAGACTTCTCCTCCTTCAGGCTGCCAGAAGAGACTGTCTGTCCTCAAGCAGCTGGTGCCTCAACAGAGCAAAGGGCAAGACCTCAGATGTGATGGCACTCTGCAGCCCTTCTGCAAGTAGGATGCCAGCTGCAGTGCCGTGTCCAGTTCTAGAGCACCCAACGCAAAAGGGTATGGAGCTGTTATGGCAAGTACAGAGGAAGTCACAAAGACCACAGGCTCACAGATGTCAGAGGTTAGGAGGGACCCAAAGAGATCATCAAATCCAACCCCCCTGCCAGAGCAGGACCATCCAGTCTAGCTCAGGGCACACAGGAACACATCCAGGCTGGCATGGAAAGGATCCAGAGGAGGAGGCTCCATAACCTCTCTGGGCAGCCTGTGCCAGGGCTCTGGGACCCTTCCAGGCAAGAAGTTGCCCTTGTGTTGAGCTGAACCTGCTGTGCTGCATCTTCCATCCATTGCTGCTTGTCCTATCCTAGGGAGCAGTGAGCAGAGCCTGTCCCCTCCTGACCCCCAGCCCTCAGGTAGTTACAGACATTGATTCAATCTCTTCTCACTCTTGTCCTGACTAAGCAGCTCCAGGTCCTTCAGCCTCGCTTCCTCAGGCAGTGCACCAGTCCCCTCATCATCCTCATAGCCCTCCACTGGACCTGCTCCAGCAGATCCCTGTCCCTCTCAAGCAGTGACCAGAAGGTTGGAGCAGCTCTGCTCTGAGGACAGGCTGGGGGTGTGCAGCCTGGGGAAACCTCAGTGCAGCCTTCCAGTACCTGAAGGGGGCTACAGGAGAGCTGGGGAGGGACTTGCAACAAAGTCATGGAGTGAGAGGACAAGGGGTGATGGCTGCAGCCTGGAAGAAGCTGGAGTTAGATCCTAGAATCCAGCAGGTTGGAAGAGGGCTCCAGGCTCAGCCAGCCCAACCTAGCACCCAGCCCTGCCCAACCAACCAGACCATGGCACTCAGTGCCCCAGCCAGGCTTGGCTGCAACACCTCCAGCCACAGCCACTCCACCACCTCCCTGGGCAGCCCATTCCAATGCCAATCACTCTCTCTGACAACAACTTCCTAACAACATCCAGCCTGGACCTGCCCTGGCACAGCTTCAGGCTGTGTCCCCTTCTTCTGTCCCTGGCTGCCTGGCAGCAGAGCCCAACCCCACCTGGCTACAGCCTCCCTGCAGGCAGCTGCAGCCAGCAATGAGCTCTGCCCTGAGCCTCCTCTGCTGCAGGCTGCACACCCCCAGCTCCCTCAGCCTCTCCTCACAGGGCTGTGCTCCAGGCCCCTCCCCAGCCTTGCTGCCCTTCTCTGGGCACATTAGGAGGAAATTCTTCCCCACGGGGGTGGTGAGGCACTGGAACAGGCTGCCCAGAGAATCACAGAACCATTCTGGTTGGAAGAGACCTCTAAGATCGAGTCAACAACAAACCCAGCACTGCCAGGGCACCACCAAACCATGTCCCTCAGCACCACATCTCCATGGCTTTGAAAGCCCTGCAGGGATGAGGACTGTGTCTGAACAGGCACTGAGCCCTCTGAGCACCACAACACATCAAAGGCCACTAAATCCTCACACTGCTGAGGATCAAAGTGAGCACTGAGAGGTTTGAGACCTCCAAGTTGCCTGCAGATACTCAAGGCCAGGCTGGGTGAGGCCTTGAGTGACCTGTTCTAGTGGAAGGTGTCCCTGCCCATGGCAGGGGGTTGGAACTGGATGATCCTGATAGGTCACTTCTAAGCCAAACCATTCTAAGTAGTACAGACTCAGAGAACTGCTTGGCAGGACAGTCAGTGAGGGCTTCACTCTCCTCCACCCACTCAAGTTCAGAAGGCTCAGGAAATATTCCTCTCATCTGACTGCCACAAGCAGCCCTTCCAGGTGGTTCCTAATCACTGCAGATTAATAGAGACAGCAGAGCAAGGATGGAAATTAAAACTTACTAAGTGTCAACTGAACAGATGTTGCTGCTGTCTGGAGGCACTTGGGCATCCCAGAGCAGCACCGAGCTGTCAAACAGCAAAAGGTGCAGAGCTCAAAGCAGTCACCTGGGTGGGAATGAAGAGCAGAGATGGGAGAGGGAAAAACAAAAACCTGTGGGAGCCTATTTGGGAATGAGTTGGAAATGAGTTGGGAATGGCTGTGAGGCAGATCCTGAAGGCTCCTGCCTGCAGTGACACAGGTGACTGAACAGCAAGGTGGCAATTGCCAAGCCACCCAAGGCACAAGAGCAGCTTTGCTGTCACAACTTCCAGCAGCTCCCAGGAGGCCTGCAAAGATGCCTGCAGTTAAACAAGTCTGAGACTCTAACACCCACCTTGGAATGGCCCCACCAGGCAGCAGCCTGAGAAGGGGATGTCATAAGGTAAAAAGGCCCTACTGGGGCCCAGCCCAGGTGAGTGCCTGCAGGAAGGAGTGAGGCTTGGGCACAAGCCTGGCATGGTAGCAGTTGGGAGTGACCTCAGGAGATCATCCAGTCCAACCCTCCTGTGAAGGAAGGGGCACCCCCAGCAGCTTGCCCAGCAGCACAGTGCCCAGCTGGCCTTGGCAGCTCTCCACACCAGGACACTCCACAGCCTCTCTGGGCAGCCTGCTCCAGGCCTCCAGCACCCTCACAACAAACAACTTTCTCCTCCTGCTCACATGCAACCTCCTGGGCTCCAGTCTGTGCCCAGTGCCCCTTGTGCTGTCCCTGGGCAGCACTGAGCAGAGCCTGGCCCCAGCCTCTTGCCCCCCACAGCTCCTTTCCCTCTTGCTGAGCATTGCTCAGCTGCCCTCTGGGGCTGCTCTTCTGCAGGCTCTCAGCCCCAGGGCTCTCAGCCTGTGCTGCTCCCAGAGCTGCTCCAGGCCCCTCAGCAGCTCTGCAGCCTGCCCTGGACTCTCTCCAGCAGTTCCCTGTCCCTCTTGAACTGGGGAGCCCAGAACTGGACCCATCACTCCAGATGTGGCCTCACTGGTGCAGAGTGAACTTGCTGAGGTTCCTCCCCCAGCTCTCCAGCCTGCCCAGGTCTCTCTGAATGGCAGCACAGCCTGACAGGCTGTCACAGCCACTCCTCCCAGTGCTGTACCATCAGCAAACCTGCTGAGGGTCCACTCTGTCCTTTCATCCAGGCCACTGGTGAAGATGTTGAAGCTCATCTCTGCTTCCTGGGGACTGGGAATAGACTTGGAGCAGTGTCTTTGCCCTTGGCACGTGAAGCTCACTCAAGATCAACTGTCCACACCCAGCAAAGCCTTGCTGCCTGCACATGGAGTTCATGAGGGTGAGAAGCTCTCCCTGCCTCTGCAATTCTCACCACTCCAGTACTCAATTCCAGGCACCCAGTTTTGTTTCTGCTCCTCAAGGCAGAAGTTTAACAGCTCCTGCTCCAGTCAGATGCTGATCAGCTGCTCAGTTCACCACGTCTGAGCAACCCAAGACACCAACAGCTCCCCCCAAACGCTCTGCTTTGAAGAGGCTTTTTGGGTTTTAAAGCTAAATATACTCAGGTGTTTATTTATGGTTCTCATTTGAGCTTGGAACTCCTAGAGGAAGAGATCTGTATCCAGATGCTGATATACCAAACATTTCAAATATGCAGGGTAGGGCACCTTCAAAATGCCAACCCATCCCCCTCTGGTCCTGCAGCTCAACCAACATCTTCACCAGCTTTGCCAGCAGCCACAAACAACAGCCTTGGGAGTTTTAGCCTGGGGTCTTGGAGACTGAAGATAAAACTCAGTTGCTCCTCATGCTTAAAACCTTTCAGTCAGCTGCTGGACAGAATGGGATCTGGATGGCCCCACAGTCTGGCCCCAGGGGGCCTCACTGTCTGCTCCACAGGGTATGGGGTGCAGAGGTGCAGCCTGACTCTTCCCTCTCTCAGAAGATCAAATTTTGGCCTAAAATATCCTGAACCTTCTCACAGGCTCTATCAGGATGCAGAGCCCCAAACACAAGTTTTCTGTGGCCACCAAAGGCTTCTGCTACCAAAGACTACTGGGGCAGAACTGCAGCTCTCCCCAGCCTCAGCTATCTGGTGAGCTGCAAAGAAGGGTGAAGAAGTTTTTGTGCCACACACACAGAGCTCTGCTAAGAATTCTGTGGAATCACTGTGCCTGGAAAAGACCTGGGAGAACATCAAATCCACCCATTGCATGTGGGATGCTCAGGTGACCGAGAGCTTCGAGCGGTGCTGTCTTTGGGTTCTGAAGTTACCAACTGACCCAGGGGGCAGAGGGAGGGCTCAGCAGGAGGAGAGGAACAGCAGGGCCAGTTAGATGCATCATGAACCTCAGAAGGAAAGGTCTGAACATGTATCACTGTCTCCAGAGCAGGTTTTACTGCTGGGGTCCTTATTCACTCCAGACGTGGATGTGGAACAAGCTCCTGCCTAGACACTGCCTCCACCACAGCAGCCTGGCAAGCAGCAGACACCACAGCAACATCCCCAAGAAGACTTCTCCAGGGTTCTTGACTCTTGCTAAGATGGCTCCAGCCCTTGATCTGCTCGGGGATGCACCTCTCAGGAGAGGCTGGATGTAAGGAAGAGCAGCTGAAGGCAGGGAGCATTCACTGAGCTGGCTCTACCACTGCTGCTCCGCCCCACCGGTCAGGCCAAAAGCACCTCCCAGCAGACCTGTTAGGGCAAGATGCTGCAGTCCCACCTGAACCACTCACCCTAACCCACAGCTCATGTCAGAAACGACAGCCAGCCCAGCTGCTGGCAAGGCACCTTGCAGTGGCAGGCTGCTCCAGAGCTAGAGGGGACACATCCAGCATGCTCCTCCTCACTCCTAGGGCCAGCCTCAAGAGTAACAGAGGGGAGCTGAGCTCTTTCTCTGCACCCTCTATCCATTTCTGACAGCATGAGCCAGGTCACTTTGCCCTTATCCACACCACCTGCCATGGCAGGGTCATCTTCCTCACCCAACCCCATTCTGAGGCCTGCTGAAGTGCTCCATGGCCACCAAAGCCCTACAGAAAATGGTGTGGACAGAGCAAAAGGTGATGGAAACCTCAGCAAATCACTTCACATCTCTCATCTTTTTAGTTCAATACTTAATGACAGAATCAGTCAAGTAGCAAAAGGTGGATGTGGGCCTCTGACAGGTTCACACACACACCCCCCAGGAAAAAAATGTGGCTCTGCACTGCCCTTAAAAACGCCTCCAGCAAGTCAGAGCAGCACCACTCTCATCGAGGCAACTGAAAAACACAGAAGAGCCAATTTCTCTTCTGCTCCCTCCACTGAAGCCAACAAGGAAGCAGAGACACAAGTGGAGGCAAGAATTTGGCTTGCTCACAGAGTGTTTTGTACTTTAAATATCAGTACCTCCTCGGATTCCTTTGAATGGGTAGAAAAATGCCACCAGCAGGTTCATGAGGACAGCCAGGTTGAAGGAAATGCTGCTCCAGAAGGACATGTTGCGAGCACACCAGTACAGGAAGGGCTGAGCTGCAAAGGAGGGGGAAAAAAATCTTCTTAATGGAGCATTAGAGGCAGAATAAAATAAAGAAGAGTTGTAAAAACAGCCCCAAAAGTCAGCAGCAAAGCTCCTGTAGCCCAAAAGCAGAGCACCAAGAGCAGGAATGGTCAGGGCTTACCCTGGAGTTTGGTTGCTCTTTGTCTCTGGGGCACTTCCAGCCTCCTGCACAGTGCTTTAAGGCAAAGGACTCACACAATGGTTTGGGTTGGAAAAGAACTCTAAGATCCAGTCCAAGCAGCAACCCAACCCCACTGTGGCCACTAAACCATGGCCCCAAGTGCCATGGCCACACCTTTCTTGCACACCTGCAGGGATGGGGAGTCCATCACCTCCCTGGGCACACCTGTTCCAGTCCCTGACCACTCCTGCAGCACAAAAATTGTTCTTCATCTCCCACCTCCAACTAATCCTCCCCTGTGGGCAAAGGACATGAACACGGAGCTGTGGCTACAGCTCAAGAGCTGCACCTTCAACATGAGCATCACACAGAAACTGCTGCTGAAGAGACTCCCACTTCTAATAATCTCTGCAGCCTGAATCAGGAGGCTCAGAAAGCAAAAAGATTCATTCTGTGAAGTGGCTGTGGACCAGATGATGACAAGGACAGCTAAGAAGCTGCCCTGAAGTAATTCCTTCAGCATCAAGGCAACCCCCACCCTGGTTTTAGCTCTTGCAGGTTGTTGTGCAGCAAATTGTGTACTCCTGAGATGTGCAGTGGAGATAAACCTCCCATCCAGTAAAAATGCTCTCAAAGAAGGGAGAGAATGAAGGGTTTATCTTCTTGGAAGAAGACAATATGCAGACATCAGGGAGCAAAGGGAAAGAAGCTTCCAGTGAGGGTTAGGGAGCAAAGGAAATCAGAAATTCTGGGGCTCAGAAGTAAAGAAATGAGTGCAGCACTTCTGAGCCCACAGCAGCCACCAGCTCTCTTCAGCAAGTTAGCTCTGGAGGACTGGATCCAGGTCTGGGCTCCCCAGTTCAGGAGAGGCAGGGAAATGCTGGAGAGAGTCCAGAGGAGGCTGCAAAGCTGCTGAGGGGCCTGGAGCAGCTCTGGGAGCAGCAAAGGCTGAGAGCCCTGGGGCTGAGAGCCTGCAGAAGAGCAGCCCCAGAGGGCAGCTGAGCAATGCTCAGTAGGAGCTAAGGCACTCGTGGGGGGCAAGAGGATGGGGCCAGACTCTTGTCAGTGGTGCCCAGAGACAGGACAAGGGGCACCACCTGGAATACAAGTGTCACTTAAACATAAAGGAGAACTTATTTGGTGCTGGAAGCCTGGGACAGGCTGCTCAGAGAGGCTGTGGAGTCTCCTTGTGTGGAGAGCTTCCACGCCCAGCTGGGCACTGTGCTGCTGGGCAAGCTGTTCTGGGCAAGCAAAGAGGTTGGACTTGGATGATCTCCAGAGGCCTCTTCCAACTCTCACCATGCTGGGATGCTGTGAAGGTCCAGAGGTCCCTTCTCACCTGTTTTTCCCTGCAACAGTGACTGTGAGTGCCAGCAAGGTCTCTCTCAGGGGCAACCTTTGCTAAGCACACTGGCCTGGCCTGCCTGGCACTGCAGGCAGCTTTGGTGGCTGGCAGCAGCACTCCCACATCTGTCCACTCTCACATCTGCTGTAGGAGGTGGTTCTGGACCAGCCTGTGCCCTTGTGCCAACAACTGGAGTTCAGCTGACTCAAGCATGGGCACCAGCAGTGCTATCAGCTGTTGACCCAAGCAGGAAATGGCTGCTTTATCTCTGACAGGGCACAGGGTCACTGTTGGCAAATTCTGACCACTCATCCCTGCCCACTGAGGCTGAGCCTCCTGTGTACCTTTCTGCCTTTAGCAAAACAAGAAATCAGTCTTTAACAGCAGATAATGTTGAAGGAAATGAGCTAAAAAACTGACTGGGGAAGTGGAGCACTTCATGGAGTGAAGCAGAATCTGGGGGGAGGTTTCCTAGCTGCCAGTGGGAACTGCAGAGGGAAAAGCAGTGCTTGGAAATAGCTTTCAGGTAGTTTAAACATCACAGGGCTAGGACTTGAGCAGGCTGCCTGCCAGCCTACTCCCTGCCCAAAGGAAAGGTGAATTCTGCTTCCAGCATCAGTGGGAAAATGCACATTTCACCTGCTCTCAAGCAGTTTGCTGCTGGAGCTACCCTAAGCCCATCCCAGCAACGCAAGGAAACTGCTTCCTGTATCCATTGTAGGGAGAGAGAACAGATCTCTGCTTTCTTCTGCTGCCTCCACTTCTCCCTGCCACCAAAGGCCTTCTCATCTACACTAAGCCTCCACCAACCTGTTCCTTCCTGTTGGCTCCTAAACAAGCTGACCTGCGATGCTCCTTACCGCTCTCCCCTGGACCTCCTCCAGTGGCTCCTCATGGCTCTTGCATCCAGCCTGACTTCCTTGCAGCGTGCTGCCAGCCTGCAGAGGAGCAGATCCTCTCAAACCACTATCAAGGCTGCTGCCACACTGGGGAACCATCTGCTGCCAAGTCAGTGTTCTGAGCCCAGGGAACCTGACCTCTGCTCTCTGCCGCTAACGCTCCACGCGCCCAGGCCGCCGCCGCCAACCTACCTCGCAGCTTCTTCTGCCAGTTCATCTCATTAAAGAGGTCTTCTGATTTCAGGAAGAAGTCGTTGATCTTGCTGCCCTGCTCATCCCTCTCTGTGGTGTAATAGATCCTCAGCTTGGACTCCTTGGTCAGGAACTCGCAGATGCTGGGCACGGGGAAGACGATTTGCTCCATGGTTCGGTCCGACCGCACGATCTGCAACGGCAGCCCCATCAGAGTGCTCCCTGCTTTGGGCATGCTTTCAGTTCTTAGCTTCCCTGCTTTTTTCCCCTCCTTCCCCCTCCCCTTTTCAAGCTAGATGTAGAAATTTGGACACAGGCAGGTACAACAGCAACTTGGTAGAGATTGCATTGAGTTCACCTTTCAAAGCAAGGCTGTGTTTAGCTGCGAGACCTGCTGGAGCGGGCCCAGAGGGGAGCTGTGAAGATGAGCAGGGGGCTGGAGCACCTCTGCTGTGGGGACAGGCTGGGAGAGTTGGGGCTGTGCAGCCTGGAGAAGAGAAGGCTCTGAGGAGACCTTAGAGCTGCATTTCAGTATCTGCAGGGGACCTACAGGAAGGCTGGAGAGGGATTCTGTAGATGGGGCTGTGGGGATAGGACAAGAGGCATTGGTTTGGAACTGGAGCAGGGCAGAGTTAGGCTGGACAGCAGGAGGAAGTCCTGCACAATGAAGACCCTGGCCCAGGTTGTCCAGAGAGGTGGTAGTTGCCTCATGCCTGGGACCATTCCAGATCAGGTTGCTTGGGTCTCTGTGCAACCTGCTCTAGTTTGGGCTGCCCATGCTGACTGCAGGGGGTTTGCTGGATGACCTTTAAAGGTTCCCTTCCCATCTGCAGCAGTCTGTAGCTCTATGATACGAGCAGCCACAGCAGTATTTCTGCTGTGTAGTAGAGGTTTGTGAGCTGCCCAGATCTGTGCCTGGTCTACTTTATGAAAGCATCTCAGGTTGGCCTCCCAGCCAAATTGTCATTTTGATACAGCAAGAACAGCAAAAGCTCTCACTAAACTTCATGGATTCAGCAGCAGCACTGGCCAAAAAGGAACAGAAGTGAAGTTACACTTCCTCCTGCCAACAGAACTCTGCTCGAGCTCCTTCTTAAAGCCCACACATGACAGCTCAGAAATAGCTTCCCCCCCAGGGGCTGTCAAGAACAGGAAAATAAAGCAGTCAGCACACAGAGCTCCTGGTGTCAGGGATGACAGTCCACACACGGCTACTGGGTGCACTCCAAAGCCCACAGAGTCAGTGGTCAGCCCCTGGCACAGGCTGCCCAGGGAGGTGCTGGAGTCCCCATCCCTGGAGGTGCTCAGGAAAGGTGTGGCCATGGCACGGTGTGGCCATGGCACGGTGTGGCCATGGCTTGGTGGCCACGGTGGGGTTGGGTTCCTGCTTGGACTGGCTGATCTCAGAGAGCTTTTCCACCTGCACCAGCTCTGATCCTACAACACCAGGGGTGGTTCACTGCACCACTCCTGCCCACAGTGAGTCAGGTTCCCCTCCCACCTCGATCTGTGCTGTGTGCTTGGCATAGAACTCCAGAGCCTCGTCCCCCTCGACCTGCCCTCCTGGCTTCAGCATGTTCTGCAGCTCCTTGTTGTGCCGAGCCAACTGCAAGAGAGGAATGCAGAGGGAGTGGGAGACACCAGATGTCTTGCTGTGATATTCAAGTTCTGAGTTTTTGGCATCACAAGAGAAAAAAAATAAAAGGAATTAAAAATCCAATAGTACTCAGTCAGCTGCTAGGAAAGGGCAAAGTTGACAGAAGGCTTTGTTCAGTTCCAACCAGACACCCTGCAGCTCTATTTTGGGAGCAAGGCAGCGTGATTCAAACCTGCTCTGTTTTTAATAGCCCTCTCCTGCTCCTCTTTTACCCATCCTCTGCCTGACTAGAGGAGGTTTTCCACACTTGGGTCTATCCTCCTTACACACCCACCCGAATTCAAAAGGTGTGCTCATCATGCAGGCAGGGATGGCAGAGATGATTTTCATCATTTGAAGAGCAGATGGAGGGAGAACTGCTCCAAAAAGGCTTTTGGATGCTCTAAACCCATCTTACAGTGATGGTTCTTCTCACAGGCTGCAGGAACAAGAAGCCTCTAGATGGGGGCTGCAGCAGCATCAGTGTATTTATTGATGACCTGGACCAGAGGATTGAGTACAGCAGCAGTGAGTTTGCAGGTGACACCAAGCTAGGAGCAGCTGTGGAGCTGCTGGAGGGTAGGAGAGCCCTGCAGAGGGACCTGGCCAGGCCAATGGGATGAGACTGAACAAGGCCAAGGGCAGGGTTCTGCACTTTGGCCACAGCAACCCCAAGCAGCACTACAGGCTGGGGCCAGAGCGGCTGAGAGCAGCCAGGCAGAGAGGGAGCTGGGGGTGCTGGCAGAGAGGAGCTGAAGATGAGCCAGCAGTGTGCCCAGGTGGGCAGCAGAGCCAATGGCATCCTGGGCTGGCTCAGGAGCAGTGTGGGCAGCAGGACAAGGGAGGTTCTTGTGCCCCTGTGCTCAGCACTGCTCAGGCCACACCTGGAGTGCTGTGTCCAGCTGTGGGCTCCTGAATTGCAGAGAGCTGTTGAGGTGCTGGAAGGTGTTTGGAGAAGGGCAGCAAGGCTGGGGAGGGGCCTGGAGCACAGCCCTGTGAGGAGAGGCTGAGGGAGCTGGGGGGGTGCAGCCTGCAGCAGAGGAGGCTCAGGGCAGAGCTCATTGCTGCCTGCAGCTGCCTGCAGGGAGGCTGTAGCCAGGTGGGGTTGGGCTCTGCTGCCAGGCAGACAGCACCAGAACAAGGGGACACAGCCTCAAGCTGTGCCAGGGCAGGTCCAGGCTGGATGTTGTTAGGAAGCTGTTGGCAGAGAGAGTGATTGGCATTGGAATGGGCTGCCCAGGGAGGTGGTGGAGTGGCTGTGGCTGGAGGTGTTGCAGCCAAGCCTGGCTGGGGCACTTAGTGCCATGGTCTGGTTGGTTGGGCAGGGCTGGGTGCCAGGTTGGGCTGGGGGAGCTTGGAGCTCTCTTCCAGCCTGGCTGCTTCTGTGATTCTGTATTGAGCAGGGTTAGGTCTGTCTAGAGAACAGCTTAGGTGGGGAGAGACCTTAGAGGTCATCTGCTGCACCCTCCCTGCCACGGGCACAGATGCCTCTCAACTAGACTCAGCCACTCAAGGCCCCAGTGGCCTCACAGCCACAGAGGTGCTGCCCTGATGATCTCAGAGGTCTTGCCCAACCTTCTCTATTATTTGATGATGAATTTTCCCTCCCCTATGTATTTTCTTTTTTACCTTTCAGCTATCACATTTTACCACCACAACAGACCTGCCTGGCTCCAACAGGGGCAGAATGTGACACCAACCATAAAATCAGAAGGAGCTTTCTGCTGACAGTTTCATTGATCTAAGAGAAAAATCCTTTGGGAGTATAAAGTAACCTCTGATAGAGCTGAAAAATAATACACTGCTGCCCAATTCTGCCTGGCAGTTGACTTGTGTCTCTTCACAAACTCAGCCAGGAGCCTGCCTGCCTCCCATGGTAGAAGAAAGCTCCCCAAATTTCTTGGAGTGGTTCTTTGAGGGTTGGAATTTGCTCTGATAAAGAGCCAAGGCACAGGGAATTTGTCTCAGCCACTCAATCTCAGGGCAATGCAGACCTCTTGCTGCCCCCAGTGCTGCAGAAGCTGTAGGAGAAAACCTACCTGGTGAGCTAATATGTAAATGTTGTGTCCCACGTTCCTTGGGGATGCTGCAACATCTTCTCCATTCTCTCCATCCTCAAACTCTACTTCTCCTTGCATGTAAGCCTTCTTTATCACTTCCACCTAGAGTGACAGCCAGGGAAGAGACAGCTCAGAGTGAAAGTCAAGGGAGGTTCTCCTCCTCATCTACTCTAACCTGGGAAGGTCTCTGGGTTCAGTCCTGGGCTCCCCAGTTCCAGAAAGACAGGGAACAACTTGAGAGTCTAATGAAGTGCCACAAAGATGCTGAGGGGCCTGAAGGATCTCTGGAGAGCAAAGGCTCAGAGCCCTGGGGCTCTTTAATGAGGAGAGCAGCAGCTCCAGAAGGGATCTTCTCAATGCTCAAAAACAGCTAAAGGGTGGGGGACAAGAGGATGGGGCCAGACTCTTGTCAGTGGTGCCAGAGACAGGACAAGGGCCAGTGGGCACAAACTGGAATCCAGTGGGTTTTGCTTGAACTGGAGGAGGGAATTCTTTACTTTGAGGTTGCTGAAGACCTGGAACAGGTTGTGGAGTCACTCTCTGGAGAGATCCCAAACCCACCTGGACATGTTTCTGTGCAATTGATCTAGGGGAACCTCTGTTAGCAGAGGGGTTGGGCTGGATGATCTGGTCCCTTCCAACCCCCACCGTGCTGTAATGCTGTCCCACTGAAGTCTAAGGCCAATATGTATTTCAAGGAGAAAGGTCACTGAGCTTCTCATCACCCAGGACAAACCAGGAGAGATGAACTTCATCAACACAAGAAGCTCAATGCCATGCTCCACCTCTGAGTAACACATTCTGGGCTACCCTCCTGGCATGCTGCATCACCTTCTGACCTCTGGTGCCCACCGTGGCTACCTGTGCCAAGACAGGCCGCTGGTGTCTGTGGAATGTGCTGCTTGTCTTTTCAGCAGCTAATGCTAACCAGCCCCAAGGCCTGCTGAACTCTGCTGGACTGCCTTAAGGCTCCAGAAACTTTGGGTTCCCTCTGATGCTTGTGCCAATCTTTCACAAAGAGAAGAATCAGACACTGGAATCAGCCACTCTGGAGAGGGAGCTGGCAGTGCTGCTGGCTATCAAGTTACCCATGGCACAGCAATGTGCCCTGGGGCCAAGAGGGCAATGGGGTCCTGGGGGGCATTAAGCAGAGTGTGTCCAGCAGATCAAGGGAGGTTCTCCTGCCCCTCTACTCTGCCCTGCTGAGACCTCATCTTGAGTACTGCCTTCAGTTTTGGGCTCCCCAGTTGAAAAAGGACAGGGATCTGCTGGAGAGGGACCAGCAGAGGGCTGCAAGGATGATGAGGGGACTGGAGCACTGCCTGAGGAGGAGAGGCTGAGGGCCCTGGGGCTGCTTAGTCTGGAGAAGAGAAGACTGAGAGGGGATTGAATCAATGTTTATCAATATCTGAGGGCTGGGGGTCAGGAGTGGGGACAGGCTCTGCTCACTGCTCCCTGGGATAGGACAAGCAGCAGTGGATGGAAGCTGCAGCACAGGAGGTTCCAGCTCAGCACAAGGGGCAACTTCTTGCCTGGAAGTGTCCCAGAACCCTGGCACAGGCTGCCCAGAGAGGCTGTGGAGTCTCCTTCTCTGGAGCCTTTCCAGGCCTGCCTGGATGTGTTCCTGTGTGCCCTGAGCTGGATTGTGTGGTCCTGCTCTGGCAGGGGGGTTGGACTGGGTGAGCAACTTGGGTCCCTTCCAACCCCTGACATCCTGTAAGCCTGTTAATCTCCTCAGGGAGGTGGAGGAGTTGTCAGCATTGGACACTTGGAAGATTCAGCTGGACAAGGTGCTGAGCCAGTTTGCCTTTAGCCAAGGAAGGTTGGATCAGATGATCCTTGAGGTCCCTTCTAAACTGAGATTCCAAAGCATCAGAGGATGCTCCTTCCCGGCTCATGTTGGCTGGGAACAAGACAGACTCAGCCCCTGTGGATGTTTCACTCAAGCAAATCCTTGAGAGCTCCTTGAGTTGGCAGCAATCCATGCAGAGAGCTCTCCCAGCACACCTGGGGAGGGCACAGCCACCCCAGTCTCCCCAGTGCTGCTGTGGGTGGCCTCAGAGCGAGGCAGGGACTCACCAGCTCTTTAGGCCTCATGTTGTAGAGGATCCTCTCTGCATTCTCACTGTCATGCCTGCTCTCCATGATGGCCAACAGCAGCTTTGAAGCATTGTTCTGGAGGGAGAGGAGAACAGCAGCAATCAGTGGCAGGAGTCACTAAGGAGCATACTCAGCCTGAGCACCACCAGCCCTGCTGCCCAGAAGGGCTGGAGGCAGCTGCTTTCCACCAAGGTGAGACATGGGCAAAGCCAGCCCCACTGCATGACTTCTGTGGCCAGACCTCACCAAGCCCTCCCTCTTCTGATTCTGGAGCCCCACACCTCGGGAGTGGTTCTCACCAGTTCACTTCCCAGACCCCACCGATGGAGAGCCGCTGAATGCAAGTCAAGGCTTGGCTTCCTCAAATGCCAGTGCTGCTGGTGGTCTGTGTGACAGACACTGCAGCACCCCCACAAGCTCTCAGCTCCCAATGGAGCAGCTCAGCCCTGCTGAAGACACTGCTGATTAAATCAAAGGGTGGCCAAGGCTGAGACCCAGATGCACTTCACAGCTTTTAACTGCACAACCCAAGAGGAGAGAGGGGGAAATGGGAAACTACCACCAGGCACCAGACTGCCTTAATAGGAGCAATTCAGGTTCAAATCCATCATGGCTGACAAGCAAACCCAACCAAAGGATTTCATTTGGAAGTTTAATGCTAATTGAGCCTAAGAGCACTTTTTATTTGGAAGCCTAAAGCCCACACCCTGCATCGGCCAGCGCCAGGCGGCAGCGGACACCAGACACTGACCACAAGGCAGGGCAGACCTCGGAGGCAGGCAGATGGCAGCTGATGGTTGGACTCAGAGATCCCAAAGTCTTTGCCAGCCAGGCAATTCCATGCTTCTGTACTCCAAGAAGAATACTGAGGGGCTGCAGCATGTCCAAAGAAGGGCAACGAAGCTGGGGAAGGGTCTGGAGAGCAGGGCTGGGGAGGAGCAGCTGAGGGAGCTGAGAGGGTTCAGCTTGGAGAAGAGGAGGCTGAGGGCAGAGCTCATTGCTCTCTACAGCTCCCTGAGAGGAGGCTACAGGGAGGTGGGGGTTGGGCTCTTCTACCAAGTGCTAAGTGATAAGAGGAGAGGAAATGGCCTCAAGTTGCACTTGGGGAGGTTTAGGTTGGACATCAGAAGAAACTTCTTCACTAAAAGGGTTCTCAAACATTGGAACAGGCTGCCCAGGGAGGTTGTTGAATCTCCATCCCTAGGGGTGTTTGAAAGCCACAAATGCCATGAGTTTTAACAAGTCCAAGTGCCAGGTTTGGCCATGACAACCTCAAGCAGTGCTACAGGCTGGGGCTAGAGTGGCTGAGAGCAGCCAGGCAGGGAGGGAGCTGGGGGCGCTGGGAGAGAGGAGCTGAAGAGGAGGCAGCAGTGCCCAGGTGGGCAGCAGAGCCAATGGCATCCTGGGCTGGCTCAGGAGCAGTGTGGGCAGCAGGACAAGGGAGGTTCTTGTGCCCCTGTGCTCAGCACTGCTCAGGCCACCCCTGGAGTGCTGTGTCCAGTTCTGGGCTCCTGAATTGCAGAGAGCTGCTGAGGTGCTGGAAGGTGTCCAGAGCAGGGCAGCAAGGCTGGGGAGGGGCCTGGGGCACAGCCCTGTGAGGAGAGGCTGAGGGAGCTGGGGGGGGTGCAGCCTGCAGCAGAGGAGGCTCAGGGCAGAGCTCACTGCTGTCTGCAGCTGCCTGCAGGGAGGCTGTAGCCAGGTGGGGTTGGGCTCTGATGCCAGGCACCCAGCACCAGAACAAAGGGACACAGCCTGAAGCTGTGCCAGGGCAGGTCTAGGCTGGATGTTGTTAGGAAGTTGTTGTCAGAGAGAGTGATTGGCATTGGAATGGGCTGCCCAGGGAGGTGGTGGAGTCCCCATCCATCCCTGGAGGTGTTTAAGAGGAGGCTGCCTGAGGCACTTAATGCCATGGGTTAATTAGAAGGGTTAGGTGCTAGGTTGGGCTGGATGATCCTAGAGGCCCTTTCCAGCCTGGTTAATTCTGTGACTCAAAGGTGTGGTGCTGAGGGACATGGTTCAGCAGGGGCAGCGCTCACAGGCTCAGATTCCCTGCCCAAGACAGAGAGATCCTTCCTGACCCACGGGGAAGAGACTCCTCACTCCCAGCAGGTCCTAGGATGTGACTGAGTGTGCTGAATCCATACAGCTCATTCCATCAGACACAGACCATTGTCCAAGGCTGACACTAAGACTGGACCTAGCCCCACCTAGGCTCCACCAGGAGCTCAGACAGCAAGGGGGTCCCCTCTGACCCTTGTGACTCACCAGAAGGGTTTTCTTACTCTGTGTTCCATCCACTACACACAAACTGCTCTCCAAGCCTGAGACTGGGCCCAGCTGTCCCTGAGCTCCACCAGCAGTTTGGCAATCAAGAGGGTGTGCTCTGAAGCTCGTGAACCAAAGGGAGGGTGCCCCTCACCCTTCTCAGGTCTTTCTAAGTCGTCCTAGCTCAGCTCTAGCTGAGCTCTCCTCTGTGTGCTTCCCCCACGTGGCAAGCCAAGAGTAACCCTCACCATCAAACCTGCCCCCAGCCCAGCTCAGGTTAAACCCACTCCTGCTAAACCTCTGATGGTGATTTGGTGACTGCTCCAAACCCCTCCCTGCATGCCACAGCCCCCACCTGAACCTGGTGTCTCCATGTCACCACTCGGGAGGAGAAGCCTCTGCACCAACCCATCCTTGGGCACTGCCTGCAGCTCCCTCACACACTTCAGTTTGCTGTCCCCCTGAACGGGGGGACCCAACCAAGCCCCACACGGCTGCAGGCACCAGGCTGTGCCCTGGTGCATCCCACACAACAGTCACTTGCCTTCAGCTCCAACACGAGGTCCATCCTCTTCTTGCCCAGGGGGTTGATGTCGTTGAGGATCAAGGCCGTGATGATGTCGATGCCGTTGGACTCGTGCGTGGCGATGCAGTTCTGCCCAAAGAAGGGGCACCAGGGTCACTAACTGCCTACCCTGAGAGGGCAGCCTAGGCTGGAGACCCTGCCACCATGGAAGAGCCACCTCTTCCAAAGGCCTGCAGTGACAGGGTGAGGAGCAACAGCTTCAAACTACAGCAGAGCATTGGACGTTAGGTACCAATTCTGCACCATGAGGGTGGTGGAACACTGGAACAGGTTGCCCAGGGAGGTGGTTGGGGTCTCGTGCCTGGAGATATTCAAGGCCAGGCTCAGCAGGGCTCTGGACAGCCTGATCTAGTTGAGGATGTCCCTGTGGACTGCAGAGGGGGTTGGATGAGTTTTGGAGGTCCCCTCCAACTCAGCCCATTCGATCATTCCCACCCTGCCAGGCTGTTTGGGGTGGCTAACGGAACAGAAATCCCTCCTGCCTTTGCTGTCTGCAGCTGTGGCCTGTCCTGCTGACACCAGGCAGGCTCAGGAAGCAGAAAGCACCACAGCTGATAAAGGAAGCATTTATGGCCCAGGCATCCAGCCTGAACACAGAGCTGAGGAAAAACCTCTGTTTTAGCAAGATTAGGGAGAGTTTGCTTTGTTTCCTCAGTCCTCAGCAAGGAATGTGAATTTCCATTGCCTTCTTGCTCTGCCTCTAACCCTGCTTTCAGACTGCTCTGGAACTGAAAGTTACAAACCACCACTGGCCTGCTGGCTCCTGCTCTCCTGCCAAGCTCCACACTTGGATCTAAAGGCTGTTACTCCACACAACCATAAACCAGGGAGAAGCTGTTAGGAGCTGATGATCCTCCTGAGTTCTCTTCCAACCTGGTTGATTCTATGACTCTCAGATAGGTGGAAATGCAGAGGATCTCAGAATGGCTGAGGTTGGAGGGGACCTCAGAGATCATCTACTCCAACTCTCCTTCTAGGGGCAGGGACACCTCTCAGCTAGGCTCAGCTGCTCAAGGTCTCATCCAACCTGGCCCTGAACACCCCCAAGGAGGAGGCAGCTACAGCCTCCCTGAGCAGCCTGTGCCAGACTCTCACCACCCTCACACTGCAGAACTTCTTCCTCAGCTCCAGTCCAACCCTGCTCTGCCTCAGCTTCAAACCTGTCTGTAGACACCTTCATGCAAAAGTTCCCCTGCAGCCTTCCTGCAGGAGCCCTTCAGGGATTGGTCACCTCCGTTATGCTTAGTTCTGTTTTGCTGCACATTATCATTTCTCAGTGACCAGGGTGGCCAGGAGGGGACCAAAGTGGCCAGGGTGGGGATTGAGGTGGCCAGGCCAGGACTTGGGTGGGCAGGAAGGGACCCAAGTGTGGGGATAGGGGGCACAGGTAGCCAAGAAGGGACTTGGGGTGGCTAGAATGGGGACTGAGGTGGCCAGAAGCACAAATGCTTGCTTTGAAACCCTTCAAAGTACAAATGCCCTCAAAGACTTCAAGAAGTCACATTCCAGTCTTTCCAGGTTGGAGCAGCATGGACAATGAAAGTGAGCAGTGGTTTAGGACAGAGCAAGCCTGGCAGAGCAAGAAGCAAGGCCCAGGCTGTGGGTGCAGGAGAAGGGGTGATGGTGTTTCTGGCTGGGTTACCTGGTTCTCGTGGCAAGGACCCTGGCAGTACTCAGTCAAACTCTCCAGGGTCTGGTTGATCAGGGCCACGTTCTTCTCGTTTATATAGAGCCCAAGAAGTCCAAGCCCACCAGTGGTGCTCCCACAGATACAGTCCAGGAACTGCAGGGTCTCACACACCAGGTTGTAGTTGGTTTTGTTGTTCTGGCAGCGAAGGAAGTTCTGTGGGGAGAGTGGAAAAGCCAGGGTGGGGAAGGCAGAGACAAAAGCCACACCAGGTGGTGCTGGGGTGGGAACGTTTCAGAGAACAATGGAATTGCTTCAGCTGCGAGAGGTCTGCGAGGTCACTGAGCTCAAACTAGGACCTTCACGGCCACTGCTCCGTGCCCACTGGAACACCTGCACTGCCTGGTGCACTGCTGCAGCTCCACTGCAGCCTGCACAAGCAATCCCAGGCTCTTTCAGGGCTTGCTTGCGATGTGCTGCTCTCCCCAGCAGCTTGGTGGCCTCCAGTTGTAAAGCAGAAGCAACACACAGAGAATTCCTCACTGCTCCGAAAGCCAGAGTGGAATGGGCCCTGCACGGCAAGAAGGAGCAGCTCTTCTGGAAGCTGCACTCCCAGCCTACCTGCTCTGTGTGCACTGCAGCAGCCTTCTGAGCAGGGAAGGCTGAGAGCCTGCAGAAGAGCAGCCCCAGAGGGCAGCTGAGCAATGCTCACAGACAGCTAAAGGAGCTGTGGGGGGCAAGAGGCTGGGGCCAGGCTCTGCTCAGTGCTGCCCAGGCACAGCACAAGGGGCACTGGGCACAGGCTGGAACCCAGGAGGTTCCATGTGAACAGGAGGAGGAAGTTGTTTGTTGTGAGGGTGCTGGAGGCCTGGAGCAGGCTGCCCAGAGAGGCTGTGGAGAGCTGCCAAGGCCAGCTGGGCACTGTGCTGCTGGGCAGGCTGCTGGGGGTGCCCTGCTTTGGCAGGGGGTTGGACCGGACGATCCCCAGAGGTCTCTTCCAACCCCATCACACTGGGATTTCACTGCTAACCATCACTCAAGCCTCTCTCCTCATCAGACCTTCCTCCAGGACAGAAACAGCATTTCCTTGGCTCTGGTTCCACAGCAGCAGCACCTGCCAGGAGGCACCTGACCACATGCCTTGAAGGAAGGCATCACAAGATGCAGTTCCCTCGACTGCAGCTCTGCCCACATGATTACTGTAATCCCAGCAGCTTGAAGCTGCTGATTAGGAGCAGCTCCTCTAATGAAATGCCAGTTTTAGCAGCACGGATTAAAGATGTTTCCCCTCTCCTGTATTCCAAATGAAAAGAAAACCACCAAACCCAACTGAAACAAAGGAGGGCAATTAAAGAAATCCAATTTCCCAGTGACTCAGATGCTGTTTGCCAGCCTGTTCCCAGCAGCATGCTGCAAAAACGCAGAGCCACCACCACCACTTTTCCTCAAAGTTTCAAGCACGACACTCATAGGAAGGGTTCAGCTGGAAAAGCCTTCTAAGATCAACTCCAACCATAGACCAAACCCCACTACGGCCACCAAACCCTGGCCCCAAGTGCCACAGCCACACCTTTCTTACAAACCTCCAGGGGTGAGGACTCTGTCACCTCCCTGAGCAGCCTGTGCCAGTCCCTGACCACTCTGGCAGCAAAGAAGTTTTTCTGAGTCTCCAACCTAAACCTCCCTTGATGCAACTTGAGGTCAAGTCCTCCCCTTCTCCCACCTGATCCCAGGGAGCAGAGCCCAACCCCACCTGGCTGCAGCTTCCTCTCAGGGAGCTGTAGAGAGCAATGAGCTCTGCCCTCAGCCTCCTCTTTTCCACCCTGCACACCCCCAGCTCCCTCAGCTGCTCCTCCCCAGCCCTGCTCTCCAGACCCTGCCTCAGCCTCCTCCTCTCCAGCCTAAACGATCCCAATAAAAGCCCTACCTAGCTTCCTTCTAGCAGGTCACAAAACACTTCCAAGGTGAAAAAAACAAACCCAAAGCCAACCCTCAGATGAAAAAGATGCATGGGAGCATGGAAGCAGCAAGGGCTGCTCTGGCAGGGCTGTTAACTGATTGCCTCTGTCAGACTAATAAGCCTTTTAAGGCAAACAGAGTGAGAAATTGCCAGTGTGGATTGCAGGCAAAGCTAAAACGGGAAAATGCTGTCTATGAAAGCAGACTAAAGGTGACAGTGATTCAGCACATTGCCACTGATTGCTCATTTAGCAGCCTGGCTTTTGATTAACTTGTCAGAAGGCAGAAAGGTTGCTGCTGCAGCAAGTGGAGCTTGTGTCTTCCCTCCGCAGGAAAAACACCAGAGCTCAGGTGGAGAACACTGAAAGCGACCAAACCAACCCCTCCCCGGCTGCAGCGTGGCACTTCTGCTGAGAGTTAGCTGACTCCAGCCCCAGCTCCGTGATCCAAAGTCAATAAACACAAGGGAGAGAGGAGGAACCAGGCACAGGAGGCAGAAGGACGATGGTTAGATGGTGAAATGAGGGCAAGGAGGAACTTGCAGCTCACAGGACCCCCCTGCACTGACAGCAACTGCCCCAGGGGACGTCTCTGGCTGTCTCAGCCAGTGTGGATGGAGCTCTTCAGGTTCTGTCACCCACAGTGGGTGGAACCCTTCCACATGGAGCATGCCATCCTGTGGCTCTCGGCAGGAATGCCCCCAGGGTACGCACCAGCCACAGGTCCCTCGGTTCTGCTGGGAACCAAGAGTGACAGAGCTGCAGCTGCAAGACAGGAAGAATCTGCAGCCTGGGGGATGTGGAGGAGGAGAGGGGGAAAGGAGCACTCTGTGCCTGCCTGAAGGATCCTACAGGCTCAGCTGAGAGAGAGATACTGCCTGGTGGATCTGCTGAGGGCACACCTCCAGTACTGGTGTCAGTTTTTCACTCCAAGAAGGACACTGAGTTGCTGGAGCAGGCCCAGATAAGGGCAACAAAGTTGGGGCAGGGTCTGGGGAGGAGCAGCTGAGGGAGCTGGGGGGGTTCCATCGTGGAGATGAGCAGGCTGAGAGCAGAGCTCGTTGCTCTCTACAGTGCCTGAGAGGAGGCTGCAGTGAGGTGGGGGTTGGGCTCTGCTCCCTAGGATCAGGTGATAGGAGGAGAGGAAATGGCCTGGAACTGTGCCAAGGGAGGTTTGAGACTCAGAAAAACTTCTCTGCTGCCAGAGTGGTCACAGGGACTGGCACAGGCTGCCCAGGGAGGTGGTGGAGGCATGCAAGAAGCACAAGCACATGGTTGGTTGGCCACGGTGGCCTTAGGTTGATGGTTGGAGTCAGTGATCTTTGAGGGCAATTCCATGAAGCCCTCTGAACCCCTCTTCTCCTCCAGCTCCTGCTTCCAGCTCCTGCTTCATGGCTGCTTCACTCAGCTTGTCATGAGCTTCAGTTCCTGTGACTGACTCTGTAGCACACAGGGATGGCTCCATTCAGGACAGGCACAGCACAGAGAGGATGTCCTACAGCCAGTGCTGGGGCTGTAGCCTGGCCAAAGAGACCAGAGGAGAGGCTGGAGACAGCAGTGCAGAGCCCAGACTGCTTTGCAGTCAAGGCTGAGCTCCCATGGGGAACCAAGGCTCAGTGTGAGGTTGAAAAAACAGCCAAGGGCCTGAGAGAACTCCTCAGCCACACCTGATGTGTCCTGCCAGGGGTGAGGAATGAAAAGACCTTAAAGATCAGTGAGTCCAACCATTAATCCAGCACTGCCAGGGCACCACTGAACCATGTCCCTCAACACCACATCTCCCCTGACAACCCTTTTTGGGAAGAAATTGTTCCTCATGTCCAACCTAAACCTTCCCTGGGACAAACTGAGGCCATTTTGTCTTGTCCTGTCCCTTGCAACTTGAGAGAAGAGCTCAACTCCCACCTCACTGCAGCCTCCTCTCAGGGAGCTGTAGAGAGCAATGAGCTCTGCCCTCAGCCTGCTCTTCTCCAGGCTGAACCCCCCCAAGCTCCCTCCGTTGCTCTTCTTCAGCCCTGTTCTTCAGACCCTTCCCCAGCTTTGTTGCCCTTCTCTGGACCCCCACCAGCCCCTCAACCTCCTTCTTGGAGCAGGGGGCCCAAAACTGAAGGCCTCACACACCTGAGCATCCACCTGTCTGTCCCAGCCCTTGCACCCCCTTGAAGAAGAAAGTGCAGCTCCTCCTGCAGCACCACAGAGCAAGCTCGAGGGGACACCTCCTGTGTGCAAAGCAGAACAAACTGCAGCACTGTTTGTGAGGGCAACCACAGAGTGCTGCAGGTGTGCAGTGCTGCAGGTGTGCAGTGCTGCAAGTGTGCAGTGCTGCAGCTCCCTCACCCATTTCACAGGGGCTTCCTCCTCATCTGAAGCACACAGCAGCTGTCCCAGCCCTGACTTGCTATTCCCTGCTTCTCACATCATCAGCCTGCTCACCAGCACCAGCAGCTTGGGAAATGCTGGGTTTGAACCTCTGTGCTAGTCTGAGGCTAACTGGAACATTTTAATGGGAAAACTTAGGTGAGAGGCTGTGAAAAGAAAACAGTGGTGATGGACACTTCACTGGGATGTCCAAAAACAGCAACACAAAACCTAGGTAAGACAGAGCAGGAGGCAGTCAGACTGTGTGTGTCTGCCTCAGCTGGTGCCCTGGGCTGCTTCTGTCTAATCCTTCTGCTTTCTAACTCCCCCCTGCTGATCCCTCCAACCTCACCTTGCACGTAAGGCAAACGCTGGGATAAAGTAGAGGGGTGGAAAGAAGGTGGGAAGGTGTTTGGGAGCCCCTCCTGGGGACTCTGGTTTCTGGGAGGGGTCTTGTGCTTCTGTATTACTTCTACCTTGTCTATGTCTGTGTCTGTTTGTGATATATGGTAGCTATCTGCTTGGGAGTATAAAGCTTCATTCCCTAACTTCCAGCTGGCTGAGTCTAGTCTGGGTGATTCCATAAGAACCAAACCATCACCCTGAGCAGGTGATCTCTGCTCTACCTCATTCACAGAAGCCCAGCACGGAGTCAGGGGACAGGCTCTGCTCACTGCTCCCTGGACAGGACAAGCAGCAATGGGTGGAAGCTGCAGCACAGGAGGTTCCAGCTCACACAAGAGGGAACTTCTTGACTGGAAGGGTCCCAGAGCCCTGGCACAGGCTGCCCAGAAAGGCTGTGGAGTCTCATTCTGTGAAGCCTTTCCAGGCCTGCCTGGATGTGTTCCTGTGTGCCCTGAGCTAGATTGTGTGGTTCTGCTCTGGCAGGGGAGGCTGGACTGGATGAGCTCCTTGGGTCCCTTCCAACCCCTAATATCCTGTGAGTGATTGGAGGGGACCTCCAGAGATCATCCAGTCCAAACCCCCTGCTAAAGCAGGCCACCCACAGCAGCCTGCCCAGGATCAATGTCCAGGTGGCTTTGCAATCTCTCCACAACCTCTCTGGGCAGCCTACTCCAGGCCTCCAGCACCCTCACACCAAACAAGCGTCTCCTGATGTCCTTTTTCCCTCAGAGAGCCCAGCACAGAACCACCTGCTGCACCTGCTGTTTGAGTAACCTAATTGTTCAGGGCTGGTGAAGAGCTCAGGCCAAGTTTCTTGCCTGGCTTGAGTTCAATTCTGCTCCTATAGCTTGCAGAGCTGAGCCAAAGGCAGCAGCAGGCAGGGATCATGTGCGTGTGGCTTGGCCTCCTGCCACCCCGTGCTGCCCTCCTGCTCGTCCCTGACATCGCCAAGGGCGTGGAAATGGTTTGCCAGAACAAAGATCAAACACTGGTTTAGGGCAGGGGGAGAATTAAATGAGGAGAAGCCCTGCTGTGTGTAACCTCAGCACCTATGAAAGGCTGAGAGGCTGCGGGGCTGGCAGGGCAGCAGCACTCCCAGCCGGAGCTCGGATCCCACCTTGCCAGCAGCGAGGCTGCGCCAGGTCAGCGGAAGCGATTTGGCAGGGCTGGGAAGCACTCGGGCAGGGTCCTCCAGTACTGGCAGGCCCCTCCACAATGTGCCATCATGGCAATTACTGCTCCTTTCTGAGGGCACTGAGAACACTGAGAACGTTGTGCTGAGCCTCAGCAGCTCCTCGCCTGCACTCAGCCTGAACCCAGCAGCAGCGCTGAACCAAAAGGGCATTAATTGCAGGCCACTGGGAAGCAAAACTCTTATCTCCTGTGGAGGTACAGGCAGGGGCATGGAGTGCCAGCATGGTGGGAGTTGGCAGGGACATCTGGGGATCAGCCAGTGCAACCATCCCATGAAAGAGAGGGCACCCACAGCAGCTTGCCCAGCAGCACAGTGCCCAGCTGGCCTTGGCAGCTCTCCACACCAGGACACTCCACAGCCTCTCTGGGCAGCCTGCTCCAGGCCTCCAGCACCCTCACAACAAACAACTTTCTCCTGCTGCTCAGATGCAGCCTCCTGTGCCCATTGTCCCTTGTGCTGTCCTTGGGCATCACTGCAAGAGTTTGGCCCTATTCTCTTGCCCCCCCAGCTTCTTTCTCTCTTGCTGAGCACTGCTCAGCTGCCCTCTGGGGCTGCTCTTCTGCAGGCTCTCAGCCCCAGGGCTCTCAGCCTTTGCTGCTCACAGAGCTGCTCCAGGCCCTTTAGCATCTCTGTAGCCTCTGCTGGACTCTCTCCAGTAGTTCCCTTCTCTCTACAACTTGTGAGCTCAGAACTGGACCCAAGCCCTCCCTAGTGCAGAGCAGAGAGGAAGGAGAACCTGCTTTGACCTGCTGGCCACACTTCTCTTAGTGCACCTCAGGAAGCCATTGGCTTTTTCAGCCAAATGCTTGAGGGCTGCTGAAACCCAAAGCCCAGAGGCCTCTTTTATTTCCCTCCATGTCTTGATTTCTTTCCTGTTTGCCCTCTCCACAGCCCACCAGCACCTTCACAGCACACCACTACCTTGCCTGAACTCTTTGCTTTCACACAGCCAAGGCTTGACCGCACCACCTTCTACACACACTGCAGACACCACTCAGCACTGCCTGGTGGGACTTCAATGCAGGTGGCCAGCAAGTCACAAGTGCTTTGCTCTGGATTATCTTCAAGACCCAAGCAAGCAGCAGGAATTCTAAGAGGCATGGGACTAGTGAGAGTGAGGTGAGATGAGCAGGTCTGCTCAGGGCCCGGGCTCTACCTGCAAATCCCGGTTGTGGTTCTCACAGAGCAGCTGCAGGAAGCGGAGGATGGGCTGCATTATTGAGATGACAGCACTCATCTCCAGGTCATCTTTGCTCTTGTCTGCTGCAGGCTGTGCTCCTTCTCCTGCTGAGTAGTGGTCCTCAGGATCAGCCTCCCTGCGGTAGGTGCTGTAAGCCTTTCTGGTGGCCGCGGAAGCCTCCAGCAGCTGGTCCCGCACCTCCTCGGTGATTTGGGCCATGGGCTCTCTCGCTGGAACACACAAGGGGAGACCTTCCTCAGGCAGGCAGGCAGGAGCAAGGGGACCAGAAATGCTCTTCACGCATTTCCCACGAGCCTCACCCCCAGGCCAGCTCCTCCTCAGCAGCTCTGTTGGTGAGTACGTTTAGTGCGGGCCCGAGCTCAGGAGGGCATCGCATCACTCTGCACGCCCTTCCAGCAAGCCACGTTCAAGTTATCCCACTCTGGGATTAATTGGTTAGGGCACACACATCTAGCACTACCGAGGGTTAGCACAGAGGACCTGCTAGAGAAGAAAACTGGGGTTTCTCCACTCATTGGCAGAGAAGACACTGACCACGGGGCTGTGGCTACGGCTCAGGTTTGGGCAGCTTGTCACGAGACAAGGCGGCAGAGTCTCAGCTCACAAAGACTTTTCACCATGTCAATAGCACAACCTCACAACTGGATGAAGAGGGGACGAAGCTCTCGAAATCCTGAGCCAGGGCACCACTGACCTCTGAGCTTTGCTCTGTGGGATCAGAGATCAGAGCATTATTGCATCAGTTGCCACGAGTTCCAAGCCCAGCCCGTGACTCCCTCGCCGCTGTGGAAGCAGCGCCGGCAGGGCCTACCTTTCTTCCTGTTTGGGGCATCTCTGTCCGAGTCTTCATCTTTCTTTTTATTGCCCAAGTCACTCGTGTTGACAGTGACAGTGGCCTTGATCTCCTGCTGTGCCACTTTCATCCGGTCGTAAAAGACCTTGAAGAACTTCTCCGATTTCTTGTCCTCGGTCAGGCGGCAGAAGAAGGAATGCTGCAAGAGAAGAGCGGGACAGAGGCTGCACCTCAGACCAGCTACACCCAAACCATGCTACCATCTTCACACCCAGGATGCAATGGAGGTTACTCCAGCTCTCTGTGATACCCTCAAGGACTGGGAGGTTAAGCAACTTCCAGCACAGCCAACGCTAGAGCCTGTGTTTGGCTGTTAAGGAAGTCCAAGCATCTCAGCCACAGCAACAACGCTCCTGACAGCTTCCAAATGCAGCTTGGAAGTGACTTGAGACACAAGCTGCCAGCCCTGATGCACGTGGCAGCAGACTCCTCTCTCAACAACAGAACTAGAATCACAAAATCACAGCACTGTTTGGGTTGGAAAAGCCCTCTGAGATCACCCAGTCCAACCCTGGACCCAAACCCACCACGGCCATCAAACCATGTCCCCAGGGGCTGTGGCCACACCTTTCTTGAACACCTCCAGGGATGAGGACTCCATCACCTCCCTGGGCAGCCTGTGCCAGTGGCTAAGGCAAGCACAAAGAATTAAAGCAAGAGGATGAAATTAGCTGTAATTTGATTCTCAGTTCAGAAAGAAAAGGGCACAAGCACAACATGGAAGAAAAAGAACCATCCTGCTCTGCTGCCCTAAAATTGGAGGGCACAGATCTCCTAACAGGCAATCAGCAACGCTAATCACAGGCAGAGATTCACAGAATGGGCTGGGTTGGAAGAGACCTCAAAGGTCTTCCAGCTCTAAGCCCCCTGCCACGGGCAGGGACACCTCCCACTAGCTCAGGTTGCTCAAGGTCTCATCCAGCCTAGCCTTGAAAACCTCTAGGGAAGAGGCATCCACAGTCTCTCTGGGCAACCTGTGCCAGTGTCTCCTCACCCTCACTGTCTGCAATTTCTTCCTCATTTCCAGTCTCAGTCTCCCCTCTCTCAGCTCAAAGCCATTGTCCCTCATCCTGGTACCCCCAACCCTTGTCAGAAGTCCCCCCTCAGCCCTCCCATAGCCCACTCAAGGTACCGGGAGGCTGCTCTGAGGTCTCCCTGGAACCCAAACAAGGAACAAACCAGGGCACTGTAAGGAGGGACAGTCTGTGCTGAGTTTCCATTGCCCTGTCTGAGACTTGTAACACCTACTCCAACATCTGTAATGCCAGGAACAAGAAGGAATGGGTTTGAACTGGCAGAGGGGAGATTGAAACTGGATGTTAGGAGGAAGTTCTTGGCAGCAAGGGTGGTGAGACACTGGCACAGGTTGAGGGTGGAGAGACATTGGCACAGATTGAGGGTGGTGAGACACTGGCACAGGTTGAGGGTGGAGAGACATTGGCACAGGTTGAGGGTGGTGAGACACTGGCACAGGTTGCCCAGGGAGGTTGTGGAGCACAGAAGCACCCAATGTGATCTTTGATCACATTGGGTGCTTCTGTGCTCCACAACCTCCCTGGAGGTGTTCAGGACGAGGTTGGATGAGGTCTTGAGCAACCTGTTCTAGTGGGAGGTGTCCCTGCCTGTGGCAGGGGGGTTGGAACTGGCTGAACTTTGAGATGCCTTCCAACCTAAACCATTCAATGCTTCTATCTCCCCAAGTGACAGAGCTGAAGGCACTGAGTCCTCCTGAGGAGGCTCATTAATGTTCCTCAGCCCATATGTGCACACAGACAGAGTCCTCCCCACAGATCCAGGAGAATACAAATCATGTCCAGGTCAAAATGGAGCCACCAGGGTGAGCGATCAGACAGCTCCTGATGAAACCAAGATGTTGTTACATAAATCAGGACCTGAGCTCCCAACACAGCTAAGGATGAACTCCTAAGTGGGTCACCTTATGCAGAGCATTCTGCAATCAGTTGGCATTCTGCAGCCGCTCAGGATCCAGCAGCTCTCCGCCATGAATAGGAATGAAGCCTGATTTATGGAACAACAGACAAGTGAAATGAAACAAAGAAATGAAAGCAGGAAGAGCAATCACTCCTGGCTGCCTTCCTGCCAGGGGGAGCACACCAGGCCCTCTGCTGTGCCTGTTCTCATCACTGCCCAGCAGCTGCATTGGCAGTGACTTGGAAGCGCTCCTGGCATCGTCTTTTCTGCTAGCGGCTGAGGAGGACCACTCCTGGTTAAAGAAGTTGGTCAGTACAAACCAGAGAAGTGTTTTGGTTGGAGAAGACCTCTAAGATTGAGTCTAGCCACCAACCCAAGGCCACCACTGCCATTAAACCATGTCCCCATGGCCATTAAACCTTCTTGTGGCCTTTCGGTATCTGAAGTGCCCTACCAAAAAGCTGGGGAGGGACTTTTTAGGCTATCAGGTAATGACAGGACTGGGGGGAATGGAGCAAAGCTGGAGGTGGGGAGAGTCAGACTGGAAGTGAGGAGGAAGCTCTCCAGCATGACTGTGGTGAGAGCCTGGAATGGGTTGCCCAGGGAGGTGGTTAAGGCCCCATCCCTGTAGATGTTTAAGGCCAGGCTGGATGAAGCTCTGGCCAGCCTGATGCAAGGTAGGGTGTCCCTGCCCATGGCAGAGGGGTTGGAACTGGATGATCCTTGTGCTGCCTTCCAACCCTGACTGATTCTGTGATTCTGATTCTGTAAACCATGTCCCTAAGTGCCAATGCCATGTGTTTCTTAAGGACCTTCAGGGACAGTGACTCCTCTCCTGAGGAGTCCGTGACTCCTCTCCTGAGGCTTGAAATTGTGCCAGGGGAGGGTTAAGTTGGACACAAGGAACTATTTCATTGCTGCAGGAATGGTCAAGGATTGGCACAGGCTGCCCAGGGAGGTGGTGGAGTCTCTATCTCAGGAGGCATGCAAAGAACGTGGTGCTCAGGGACATGGTTTGATGCCTCTGATGGTGTTGGGTGGATGCTTGGACTGGATGATCTTAGAGTCCCTTGCCAAGCCAAACACTTGTGTGAATTCTACAAACCATCAGTTCTGGCAAGGGCAACTTTTTTTCCTGCAAAGTGACATGACTTAGAATCAGAGAATGGTTTAGGTTGGAAGGGACCTCAAAGCTCAGCCAGTTCCAACCCCCTGCCACAGGCAGGGACACCTCCCACTAGAACAGGTCACTCAAGGCCTCATCCAAGCTGGCCTTGAACACCTCCAGGGAAGTTGTGTAGCACAGAAGAACAGAATCTTTGATCACATTCTGTGCTCCACAACCTCTCTGGGCAACCTGTGCCAGTGTCTCACCACCCTCACTGTCAAGAACCCCCTCCCAACACCCAGTTTGAACCTCCCTTCCTCCAGTTCAAACCCATTGCCCCTTGGCCTGTCATTACAAGACCCTGTAAAGAATCCCTCCCTGCTTCCTGACCCCTTGCTGCTCAGGAGAGCAGCAGCTGGGCCCTGGCTGCACGTCCCAGAAGCTCATTCAGGAGCAGTTTCCCTGTGACAAAGCAACGGTAAAGGAAAAACTTTCTAACGTGCCCCATGCTGAAGGCAGCCTTTGAATGCAGGCAGCAGTTCCTTGCTGCCAGGCTGGATTGTTGGTGTCTTTTCAAGCTGCCCAACTGACTTTTCCACTGCACTTCAGAGATGAAGCAAACCTCAGAAGAAAGGGAGGCTTCCAGTAAGGCTTCTCTTGTCTGTGCTGTGCATGCACTCCAGGGCTGCCACCAAAGGAGTGTCTCACTTGAGGTCAGGGTGTCTGGCGCCTTCACACGTCTGACCCAACCACATGGCAGCTATCAGAGAGGCTGCATTTAAGAGGTGTGATGGTGCAAGATGTGCCTCAGCAGGTAACTGGCAGCAAGAGTTTTGACAGGAATCCTACACACTTCTGTGTAGAGCCTCAAAGCACAGATCTCCCTTCCTGCATCAATCCTCCCTTGCTGGAGAGCCTCAAAGCACAGATCTCCCTTCCTGCATCAATCCTCCCTTGCTGGAGAGCCTCAAAGCACAGATCTCCCTTCCTGCATCAATCCTCCCTTGCTGGAGAGCCTCAAAGCACAGATCTCCCTTCCTGCATCAATCCTCCCTTGCTGGAGAGCCTCAAAGCACAGATCTCCCTTCCTGCATCAATCCTCCCTTGCTGGAGAGCCTCAAAGCACAGATCTCCCTTCCTGCATCAATCCTCCCTTGCTGGAGAGCCTCAAAGCACAGATCTCCCTTCCTGCATCAATCCTCCCTTGCTGGAGTGCAAGGAGAGTGGTCACAGGCTCACAGGGGGTGAGGGGCTGGAAGGGACCCAAGGAGATCATCGAGCAGGGCCACACAGTCCAGCTCAGGGCACACAGGAACACATCCAGACAGGCCTGGAAAGGCTCCAGAGAAGGAGACTCCACAGCCTCTCTGGGCAGCCTGTGCCAGGGCTCTGGGACCCTTCTAGGCAAGAAGTTGCCCCTTGTGTTGAGCTGGAACCTCCTGTGCTGCAGCTTCCATCCATTGCTGCTTGTCCTATCCTAGGGAGCAGTGAGCAGAGCCTGTCCCCTCCTGACCCCCAGCCCTCAGTTATAGATATTTATTAGATCTCCTCTCAGTCTTCTCCTCTCCAGACTCAGCAGCCCCAGGGCCTTCAGCCTCTCCTCACCAGGCAGTGCTCCAGTCCCCTCATCATCCTCATAGCCCTCCACTGGACTCTCTCCAGCAGATCCTTGTCTCTCTTCAACTGAGGACCCCAAAACTGAAGGCAGTACTCAAGATGAGGTCTCAGCAGGACAAAGCAGAGGGGCAGCAGAACCTCCCTTGGTCTGCTGGACACACTCTGCTTAATGCCCCCCAGGACCCCATTGCCCTCTTGGCCCCCAGGGCACATTGCTGTGCCATGAATGTTCTCCCCCAGCACTGCCAGCTCCCTCTCCTCAGGGCTGCTCTCCAGCAGTCACCTCCCAGCCTGTCCTGTTGCAGTTTGTTGTTCCTCCCCAGATGCAGGACCCTGCACTTGTCCTTGTTTCTGAACCTCATCTGACTCCTCTGTGCCCAGCTCTGTCTGCCCAGAGCTCTCTGGATGGCAGCACAGCCTGCAGCTGGATCAGCCAAACCTCCAGCTTGGTGTCAGCAGCAAACCTGCTGAGCAGCCTCTGTCTGTGCCCTCATCAATGTCAGTGATGAAGATGTTGACCAGGACTGGACCCAGCACTGATCCCTGGGGGACACCACTGGTTACAGCTCTCCAGCTGGACCTGGCACCATTGATCACCACTCTTTGAACTCTGTCTTGTAACCAGTTCCTAACTCACCTCACTGCCTGCTCTTCCACCCCACACTTCCAGAGTTTGCTCACCAGAATATCATGGCAGACAGTGTCAAAGGCCTTGCTAAGGTCAAGGTAGACTACATCCACTGGTTTCTCTAAATCCAACCATTCAGTTACAGCATCATAAAATGCTATCAGGTTAGCCAAGCCTGACTTCCCCTTGGTAAATCCATGCTGACTGCTCCTGATAACCTTCTTCTCTTCCAAGTGCCTTGAGATGCCCTCCAGCAGGAGCTGCTCCATTTTTCCAGGGATGGAGGTGAGGTCAGCTGTGATCTTTGATCACATTCTGTGCTCCACAACCTCCCTGGAGATATTCAAGGCCAGGCTGGATGAGGCCTTGAGCAACTTGTTCTAGTGGGAGGTGTCCCTGCCTATAGCAGGGGGGTTGGAACTGGCTGAGCTTTGAGGTCCCTTCCAACCTACTGCCTGAATCTGTCTCATACCAGTATGTGGACTGGATCTGCCTACCCCAGGAAGTGAACTGAAGGCCAACTTTAAGCTGCAGCACATCAGTGAGCTGAAGCCTGGTCCAGCCTTAAGCCCCAGCCCTTGGCTCTTCCTCATTAACTGAGCCCAAATTCCTGCATCTTTGAGCAGAGCATCCCAGAGCAGAGCCTGGAAGACGTTGGGAGCTGATCCCTGTGGTCTGTTTCCAGTGGTTCATGACTGTTAGGAACCTGATTAAGCTCTTTTTTGATGTCACTAACTTGCAGTTTGTTCCTCTTCTGTGCTTAATTCCCAAGAACTTGGTAGCCTCTCCCCTTCAAATTATTTACACACACTGTGAAATGTTTACCTACCTCTTTCTGCTCAACTGCAAAGCCTATTTTTGCTTGCTGGCATTTTAATCAGGATTGGGATGGTTTTCTGTGGTGCTTACTTTCTCTCTTTTGGCATGTTCTTAAATATTGCAGATCATTAACAATCTGGGTTGGAGAATCACATTTAAAAGCAGGGGGAAAAAATCAGCCAAAAATGAGGATGTTTCCTACCATTACCACCTCACTTCTCCCTTCCTGCCTTGCCTTCCAAGGCTTTTGACACCAAATGCAGATGATTCCAACGAGGAGAGGAAGAGAAGTTCAGTTAATGACCAAGCAGTTTTGGGGAGGGGAATGAGAGAATCACAGAATTGTTTGGGCTGGAAGAGACCTCCAAGATTGACTCCAGGCATCAACCCAACCCCACCACAGCCATCAAACCATGTCCCCAAGTGTCATGTCCATATGTTCCTTGCACATCTTCAGGGCTGAGGACTCCACTTCCTGGGCAGCCTGTTCCAATCCCTGACCATTCCTATAGGACAGAACTTGTTCCTCATGTCCAACCCAGACCTCCCCCAGCACAATTTCAGGCCATTTCCTCTTGTCCTATCATTTGCTGCTTTTGGAGAGGAGTCTGACCCCACCTCACTGCAGCCTGCTCTCAGGGAGCTGTAGAGAGCAATGAACTCTGCCCTCAGCCTCCTTTCCTCCCAGATGAACACCCCCAGCTCCCCAGCCCTCTTCTCCAGACCCTTCTCCAGCTTTGTTAACCTTCTCTGGACCCTCTCCAGCCCCTCAATGTCCTTCTCAGAGCAAGGAGCCCAAAACTGAAACCAGGATTCAAGGTGTGGCTTGACCTGTGCTGAGTACAGGTGGACAATCACATCCCTGAACCTGCTGGCCACACTATTCCTGATTCAAGCCAGGATGCCATCAGCCTTCTTGGGCACCTGAGCACACCACAGGCCACCCTGCAGTCACAGCTGCTTTGCAGACCAAGAGAAAGCCCAAGCAGTCCTTGCATTGCTCTGAAGCGAGCAGCTTGGCTCCCTGCCCCAGACTCCCTAATTACAGGCTGGCCTGAGCCATCCCGTTGTGAGAAACACAACTAAAACCTGTTAGCAAGCCTGGGGTTTAAGATGCATCTGCTCAAGAGGCTTCCTCCCTCAAGCAGGGGGACCTGATCTGAGGCAAAGCCTTTGGCTGCAGAGCCCAACCAGCAGCTGCCGGACGGAGCATTTGCCGCACCACACCCTCTGCAATTCACAGAGCTCTTCCACCAGACCACAGCCCTTCCAGACCATCCCAGCAGATCCCAAAGAATTCCCCAGAGAGACAAATATTTGCTTGCTAATAAATCAGGGCGAGCACAGCCCCAGCAAACACCTTGCCAACCGAAAGCAAAACTGCTGTCATCTGCCTCCCGCCAGCAAAAATACCCCAGGGACCTGACCCGGCAGGGATATTGCACAGAGGAAAGTCCCTCCAGATCCAAGGATCAGCTCTCTGGCTTCCATTCAGGACATTTTATTCCAACATTAGAGAGAAATGATTACAGGGATGTTAAACTTGCTTGGGTTACCCAGAGAGGCTGCCAGCACCAGCTAATGCAAAACTTCTGCGCTGCTTCATGTTTGCGGAAAGCCTTTGCCACCCCCAGACTGCTCCTTCCAGCAGGGCTACTCCCCAGCAGCCACGTTTGAAGGAGCACTTCTCTGGCTCACACAAGCAGAGGATTCAGCACAAATGCCAACCCTTTGCACACACTGCAAGGGCTTCCACTGCAGAGAATTCCAACCTGACTTGGCTTTCTCTCTCTCCTTCTCTCCCCCCACACCTCATTTATTTGTTTCAGGTCTCACCGATCCCTTGCTTTTCTCCAAGCCTTTCCTACATCCTGGCTGGCTGAAGATCCACCAGTGTGGGGTGTGAGGGATGGGTATCATTAGTCTTGCATAGCTTAAGGAAATGGCAGCTGAAGTCTTTCCTGCTGAACAGACTTCACAGTTTGAAACCAACCCATGAGGAGAATCTGCCAGAGCACCTCGACTGCCTCTCTTCTCTGCAAGCTGTAAAACCGACTTTGTCCCGAAAGCAAGCAGGGCTGGGGACTTCCCACCACTGCTCTGCACAACCAAGACAAAGTCTCCCTGCCATGGGCATCCACACAGCAGCAGGCAAGGCTCTAGGCTCTGCCCCACCTCGTGGAGGACGTTTCACATCATCACACAATGCCAGCGTGGAAAGGACTCCAAAGGTCAGCCACAGCAACCTAAGTGCTGGAGGAGCTGAAGTGTGCTGGCCCAGCACCCTGCCAGGCTGAGACATCAAACTGCCCAGGACAAGGGAATCCACTGCTTCCCCTGGGAGATGATTCCAATGCCACACTGACCCATGCCAACCTCTGCTGTACCCAACCAGCTCTGCATGGGAGCAGCAGCAGAATCGGAGTGACACTCCTCACTTTAGGAAGAGCCCTCAAATCCTACACACTCTGCTGCAACACTTACATCACAGAATCCCAGCACAGAGGGGTTGGAAAGGACCTCTGGAGCTCAGCCACCCCAACCCTCCTATGAAAGAAGGGGCACACATAGCAGCTTGCCCTGCAGCACAGTGCCCAGCTGGCCTTGGCAGCTCTCCACACACTCCACAACCTCTCTGGGCAGCCTGCTCCAGGCCTCCAGCACCCCCACACCAAAGAACTTTCTCCTCAGGTACAAATGGAGCCTCCTGGGCTCCACTTTGTGCTCTTTACTCCTGTGCTGTCCCTGGGCACCACTGAGCAGAGCCTGGCCCCAGCCTCTTGTCCCCACAGGCCCTTTGTCTCTTGCTGAGCATTGCTCAGCTGCCCTCTGGGGCTGCTCTTCTGCAGGCTCTCAGCCTTTGCTGCTCACAGAGCTGCTCCAGGCCCCTCAGCAGCTGTGTAGCCTCCCCTGGACTCTCTCTCTGCTCTCTCTTGAACTGGGGAGCCCAGAACCGTGCCCTGTAGTCCAGATGTCCTGTGGCTGGGCACCACTGGAAAGCATGTGGCCCCATCCTATTGACCCTTCAGACAGTTATCAGCATTGAGAAGATCCTCTCTCAGGCTCAATCTGAACTCATTTCACACAGAGGAAAGCATTAACAGCCCTCACAGAGCTGTGGTCCTCCTGTGCCCTTCCAAAGCCCGCAGAGAGCTCCTGGGACAGCGAAAGGGCACAGGATGGTCACCTGGAGCCGCAAGCTGATTGCAGGGAACGACAGATAGAGATGTGCCTGCTGGGCTGGGGGTTGCATTCCCCCCCTGAGAAGGGAGCAGATGGTCTCTGAGGCGTGGGAGACTCGGGGGCCTGACCTGCTTTCAGCACAGAGCCTTATTTGAGCTCCTCCTGCGGAGCCGTGGGAGCAGGCGGGCGCCGGGGCGCTGGAGCCGCGGGAGCCTCCTGCGTGGCAGGAGCATCAATCCCACTTCCTCAGCCAGCCGGCCAGCTCTGTGGAGGTGTGAGAAACAAGGAAGTCTGCAGACTCCCCAGAAGAGACAGAGGAGGGGGGGAAAGGGTGTAAGATCTTCTTGAGAGACAGAGGAATTAAAGAAAAACCATAGCAACAAGTCCATCCACCTACCCAAACCACCCACCCACCACCAGTCTCATTTGCTGACGCACTTCAAAAACAAGCTGGCTCCTACCCCGCTCTGGAAGGTGAGCAAGCCCTGAGAGCTCATTAAATTCCCTTCTCGGCTCCTCGTGTGTGCCTGCAGCTAGTGAGCAAGTGGGCTATAAATAGA
Source organism: Pogoniulus pusillus (assembly GCF_015220805.1). Lineage (NCBI taxonomy): Eukaryota > Metazoa > Chordata > Aves > Piciformes > Lybiidae > Pogoniulus > Pogoniulus pusillus. The sequence continues at coordinate 1,530,660 of NC_087279.1, forward strand.
AGTTATATAACATGGCTTTGTTGATTCCTGTGCTCACCAAAGAGAAAAAAAAAGCACCCAACAAACCAGGCAGCATGACCTTGTTTTCCTGACTAGCTTGCCTCTGCCTGCTCCTGGAGGACTTGCATCCTGCTAGGGATCATCTGAAAAGATTAGCTTGGGACCTGGGTCTCCTAAAGGAGGAGGAGGAGGAGAACACAATGATTTACATCCCTGCTTCCTTATGGCATCAGGACAGCACTGGAATGCCAAGAGGATCGGCACAGGAGAGGTCTGTGGTACCCACCAACCAGCAACCAAGGCTGGAGCCCTGCTGCAGAAACTCTGCTCTTTTCCATCCCATTGCACAGATGGGCACCTCAAGCCTGGAGAGGAGAAGGCTCCCAGCTGACCTTATTGTGACCTTGCACTGTCTCAAGGGGGCTACAAGAAAGGTGGGAAGGGATTTTTTAGGCTCTCAGGCAGTGACAGGACTGGGGGGAACGGAACAAAGCTGGAAATGGGGAGATTCAGCCTGGAGGTTAGGAAGAAGTTGTTCAGCATGAGGGTGGTGAGAGCCTGAAAGAGGTTGGCCAGGGAGGTGGTGGAAGCCTCATCCCTGGAGATGTTTAAGGCCAGGCTGGCTGAGACTATGGCCAGCCTGCTCTAGTGTGAGGTGTCCCTGCCCATGGCAGGGGGGTTGGCCCTGGCTGATCCTTGTGCTCCCTTCCAGCCCTGACTGATTCTATGAAAATACCCTTCCTGGGAAGAAATTCTCTGCAGTGAGGGTGGGAAGACACTGGAACAGGTTCATACAGGGAGGCTGTGGATGCCCCCTGCCTGGAGGTGTTCAAGGCCAGGTTAGATGAGGCCTTGAGCAACCTGGGCAGAGGAAGATGTCCCTGCCCACGGCAGACAACATCATCATCATTAAGGTCCCTTCCAACCCAAACCATTCTGTGACTCTACAAAATCAAAGCACAAACCCTTTGTTTTGGCAGCAAGAGTCTAAGATGCAATAGCACAGGAACACTGATGGCTCAGACAGCAGCAGCAGCTCTGGCTCAAGTGGAAACACCTCATGGTATCATCTCAATCTCACCTCACCCTGTTCTTGACCTCACCTATGCATCTTACTGCCCCCACAGAAGCAGAATTCTCTCTGCCACCAAACGGTTGGGGTTGGAAGGCACCTTCAAGATCCTCCAGTTCCAACTCTGCCAGCCATGGGCAGGGACACCTCCCACTAGCCTGGGTGGCTCAAGGCCTTGAACACCTCCAGGTAGAAGACATCCACGACCTCTCTGTTCCAGTGTCTCCCCACCCTCACTGCCAAGAACTTATTCCACCCTCACTGCCAAGAATTTATCTCCAGTCTAATTCTGTCCCCTTTATGCTTCATTCCTTCTTGCCCTATCACTGCAAGCCCTTGCAAAACTGTCCCTCCTTGGCCATCTCGAGTCTCCTCACGTGCTGTGGATCAACAGAGCACTGTGACATGGATTTCCTCAGCATCAATTTAATTACTACTGCAGGCTCAGCTCCCTGTTTTGAAGGTAACTGTGGCATGAAGGTGGCTCTGAGTTTGCAGCAAGCTTCATCTTGGAGAGGGCTTTTCCACAGGACGAGATGGCTGCCCACACCTGGAGGTGATGCTGGTCCTTAGCAATTTACTACTTTCAATGTGATGTTCTCATGAACAGGAATGAGTGACATGCTCATCACATGGAAAAAATCATACTAATTATGGTGTATTTTAACCTGACAAAACCTCATTAGATGGTGAAAGACAGAGGTGAGCACCCAACACATGCCAACAGCTTGCAGGGTTTGGCTGAGGCTCCTGAGCAGGTATCTTTAAAGCCAGAAGAAAAGATGCAACAGCCTGTGGCAAAGAATGCTGCCTGCTATAAACAAAGAAGGCCTCTTAAGAGACTTGTTTCATCCACAGAAGCCCTCATGGTCTCTTGACAACAGGTCAGTGGCCCAGAGATTCCCCTGCCTCGGAAGCCCTTCCCATCACCTATGGTTGTGTGCTCACAGATCCCTCTGACTGCTGCCAGTGTTCTAAGCAGGAGATCACAGAATGGTTTGGGGATCAAAGGAACCTTACAGATGATCCATTTCTAACCCCCTGCCTCAGGCAGGGACACCTCCCACCACTCCAGGTTGCTCAAGGCCACATATCTAACCTGGCTTTCAACACTTCCAGGCTTGGAGCCTCCACACCTTCTCTGGGCAACCTGTTCCAGTGCATCACCACCCTCATGGGGAAGAATTGCCTCCCAGTGCCTAATCTAGGTCCAGCTTCTTCCAGCCTGAAGCCACCAACCCTCACTCCATGCCTTTGCCAAAAGTCCCTCTCCAGCTCTCTTGCAGCCAACTTCAAATGCTGCTCTAAGATCTCACCAGAGCCTCCTCTTCTTCAAGTTAAAGAGCTCCAACACTCTCAAGCCAAAGCCACCCCTTTTGGTGTACAGTCACATCCCAAGGGAGTCTCACATGTCCATGCTGAGCTCCAAACCTCTGCCCAGCACACCACCAATTCACTCTTGCCATGCTGTGGTGGAAGCACAGCTCTCCAGTCTCCCACCACAGGGACCCTTGGTGGTATCTCAGGTGCAAGGATCTGAAACTGGAGCAGGGAAGATTTAGGTTGGAGATCAGAACGAAGTTCTGCACAACGAGAATGGTGCAACACTGGAAGAGGTTGCCCAGGGATAAGGTTGAGGCCCTGGAGACAATCAAGGTCAGACTCGATGTGGTCCTGGGTAGGCTGATCTGGTTGGAGGTGTCCCTGCTGATGCACTGGGGTTGGACAAGTTGATCCTTGCAGGTCCCTTCTAACCTGATGCAATCTGCAAACCTTGAGCTGTGCTGGGCCCTGGTCCTCATCACATGCTCAGCTAGAGAGATGAAGAGCAGATCCTCTGTGCAGAAACAGAAACTCTGCTCAGGTGCCCCCAAGCCAGGAACAATTCTTGCTTCTTCCCTGATCAATAATCACTCTCTCCCATCACCTCATCCTTTGTGTCTGCAGCCCACGTGGGGAAGAAGTGTGGACAAAGGTGGAAAGCAGGCACCAAAGTGGTCACTTTTCATCTGCCTTAAGAGTACCACTTCCAAGAGCCACCTCAAACTGATGCCATCGACCTCCTTTTACTGTCCCTGGCTACAAGCACCACGGTGTGCCTGTGGGTAACTCACCAGGCAGCCTGGCTTGGGAGAAGATCCCTAAGGAACCCAGCAGGCCAAGGTTTGCACGGAAAGGCACCTCCGAAGGGACCTGACTTGCCACTAACTCACAGAGAGCAAGGGGTGCCAGGACTGCAGGGAGGCGAGGCAGAGCAGCAGGCACATCCAGTTCTTGTTCAGCAGTGGGAGAAGTGGTGCAGGAGCAGTCCTCAGCAATTTCCTCCACTGTCATTCACTTGCCAAGGTTGCTTTAGGAGAGAAGTGGCTGTGCCGCTGCGCGCGGGACCAGGCTGCCACCGCTCCTGAAGATGTGGGCTGCTCGAGCAGCCTGCCCAGCAGCACCAGCACCTGCCCTGCCAGCTCTGGCACTGCCCAGCAGCACCAGCACCTGCCCTGCCAGCTCTGGCACTGCCCAGCAGCACCAGCACCTGCCCTGCCAGCTCTGGCACTGCCCAGCAGCACCAGCACCTGCCCTGCCAGCTCTGGCACTGCCCAGCAGCACCAGCCCTGCTAGCTCTAGCACTGCCCAGCAGCACCAGCACCTGACCTGCCAGCTCTGGCACTGCCCAGCAGCACCAGCACCTACCCTGCCAGCTCTGGCACTGCCCAGCAGCACCAGCACCTGACCTGCCAGCTCTGGCACTGCCCAGCAGCACCAGCACCTGCCCTGCCAGCTCTGGCTCTGCCCAGCAGCACCAGCACCTGCCCTGCCAGCTCTGGCTCTGCCCAGCAGCACCATGGGCACAGGTGTCCCGTGCCAGCCGGCAGCACCCTGGCTGAGGGCATGCCCACCCTTCATTCTGGAGGAGCTGCGGGTGGGGCACCCCCCAGGGCTGCCGGGTGCCTAAGTGCTGAGGCCAGCTCTGCCTCCAGGAGGACGCTGAGGTTACATAAAGGCTGAGGGGGTTTATGTAATCCCAGGCTCGCTCAGCTGCAGCCTCGCTCCAGCACAGGCCGTGTCCGGTGCTGACCCTGCGCTTCCACCTCTGCTTCTGCCTCCTTCACAAACGGGGCCAGGCTGCTGCCCACTGACAGCCAGAGCTGCTGCTGCTGCCCACTGACAGCCACGGGCTCACTGGGCACGGCCACCAGGCTTTCAGCACCGTCGCTGGCACCAAAGCGCCTGACAGTGCCTCTGAGAGAGCTCCAAAGAACTAAACCCAGACAGGTTTCTATGTGGCAAAGACAATCACAGCACCCCAGCATGGAGGGGGTGGAAGGGACCTCTGGAGACCAGCCAGAGCTTGCCCTGCATCACAATGCCCAGCTGGGCTGGGCAGCTCTCCACACCAGGACACTCCACAGCCTCTCTGGGCAGCCTGCTCCAGGCCTGCAGCACCCTCACAACAAACAACTTTCCCCTCCTGTTCAGACAGAACCTCCTGGGTGCCAGTTTGTCTTTCCAGGCATTTCTCTTCATGTGCAGATAAAGGCCTCTGTCCTTCTGCCAGCACAGCCAATTTATCACAGCCACGTTCACCCTCCAGCAGGAGAGAGCAGTGTGGGACTCAGTCTTTCCCACCCCATCTGTGTCTCTCCCTTCTTCCCTTTAAGGCAGCAGAGGGATCTCTGGAAAGGCTCTGGCACTCCTCTGGTGGCCAGCCCTGACCCTTGACAAACCAACCCAGAGGTAAGCCAGGGGACACCTCTGCACCGACAAAATCCCTTCCTGCTACCAGGCCACTGGATTGCCACAGCACAGAACATCTGCATTACAGCTGCTCCACAGGATACAAGCAGTGAAGTCTCCTCAGCACTCTGCATGCATGAGTACAAGCTCATACCCAAGTCCTCCAAGCTCCCAGCATTGGCTGCGGGCATCCCAAGTCACTTGGTTCCAGAACATTCTGTACTCCCAGCAGCCTGCACCACATCCCCCTCCCAGCCCTTCACTGCCACCTCAGCAGCTCCACACGCATGCACCAAGTCACTGCTGGCTGCCCAGCACATTCCCTGAAGGGAAAGGCAACCACCAAGCACCTACTCCTGAGTGGGACAGGACGGGGAACGCTCTGGTTTGTGCGAGTCGCATCTGGGAAGGCAGGAGTGGAGAAGAGGAGCTGGCAGGGCCACACTGCACGGATGTGAAAGCATCACCCCGGTAGCCAGAAGCATCCTGTGCCAACAGCTCTCCCCTCAGCACACATTTCTCTCTCCTTGGTGAAGCAGCTCCCTTTTGGGTGAAACAGATGCCCTTGGAGATGGATCACAGATTTATTTCCCTGTTTGTCTTGGCCAGCTGAGCTGAAGAATCAGCTCCCAGCACTGCCTGGCACCCGGCAGGCAGTGCCTCTCCTCAGTCCATTAACACAAGCAAAGGATCTCTCCACATCAGGCTGCTGCAGAATTTGTTTTCCCTTCCAGCGTGACAGTCTGAGGTTACCTGAGGCTCCCTGAGAGCTGGGAAGATGAAAGCTCAGCATCCTTTACATTGGAGAAGAGCAGGAAATTGAAAGCAGTGACTCTCCCCCAGGAATGTTAATCCTGTCCTTGCTGTTTAAGGTGAGATGGAATTGTCAACACTCAACTCCCACTTGGTCTTTTGCAAAGAGGCTTCACTCCAGAGCACATTCACAAGGTTAAAAAAACAGGGGGGGATTGACTGCAGAGAGAGTGAAGTAGCCCCAAAACGTTCCCTCTCCACTCAAAGAGAACACAAGAGGTGCTGCTGCTGCAGACCCAGTGCATGTTTCAGCACAGAATTCCAGGTTGGAAGGGACCTCAGAATCATAGAATCAACCAGGTTGGAAGAGACCTCCAAGATCATCCAGTCCAACCTATCACCCAGCCCTAACCAATCAACTAGATCATCCAGTCCAACCTTTCATTTATCCATGATGGACAACTGGTCAGGATTCACCCTCACGCCTGGCAGCAGAGCCCAACCCCACCTGGCTACAGCCTCCCTGCAGGCAGCTGCAGGCAGCAATGAGCTCTGCCCTGAGCCTCCTCTGCTGCGGGCTGCACCCCCCCAGCTCCCTCAGCCTCTCCTCACAGGGCTGTGCTCCAGGCCCCTCACCAGCTTCATCATCCTCAGATGCCCAAGAACCATTTTTTTTCCAGGCCTGGTTTGCCCTAACAAGGTTTTACTTTCAGTAAAGTTCACTTTGAAGACTACAGCAGAGGTCTGAAGTTAACTGCTGGTTTGAATTCCAGCCTGAAATCCAATTCCAGTCTCTGGGCATGCTGCAGTTGCTTAACCTTGCTCACAGGAGCAGTCCCATAACTCATGCCTCAAAGCTGTTTTGTTATACATTCCTCTATAGTGCCCTGGGAAACAGCTCAATTACCCAGTGCCCAGCACACATTTCACAAGCTCACTTCTGCATGGCAGACACTGAGATTTCTCTTAATTACAGGTCAAAGACCATTTAAGTCATTTCCCCTCCCACCTCCTCAAGTTTCCTGCATTTCAGACAAACATTTCCCTTCCTGACATGTTTGAGTTAGAAGCCTGAAGTTTTCCATTTGCCTACCTGTATCGTGGTGTTCCCACCTTCCAGAAGGGCAATGGCTAGCAGGATGCTCTCGTGGAAGACTCTGTCACTGGTGGCATTCATGATGAGATCTATGACCAGGTTGGATGCACCTTCTTTATCCAGATGGCACTGGACATCTGCCAGACTCATCTCACCTCGGCTCATTGAACTCGATCCGGAGCTGCCTCCTAGAAAGGTGATGATGAGAAACAGGCTGAGATGCCAACCTCAGCACCCTCTGCTGATGGCACCTCTCCTCTGCTTTAAATTACTGACCCAGGCCTGGCTAATGTGCACACATTCAGTAACAGTGAGGAACTCAACTTCCTTGCACCTGCGTGGAAGAGTTGGTAGCTTCAAGCACATCCTGGGCATGTTGTCAGAAGGGCACTTAACATGGCTTTAACACTGGCAAGTCTGCAGGAGGTGGTGTCCTGGGGGAGGGGAAGGCAGCAGTGGCAGTGGCCAGGTTGGATGCACCTTCTTTATCCAGATGGCACTGGACATCTGCCAGACTCATCTCACCTCGAGCTGGCAATGGGGAATGGTCACTGCCACTGCTGCCTTCGTTGGCAGCTGATGGTGGGAAGAAGGCTGGGGTTTGGTAGTGTCCCCATCACTTGAGACTTTCAAGATGCAGTGGAGCAGGCTGTCAGATGACCCCAGGTAGGCTCCCTTTGCCATGAAAGGCTGGGCCAGATGGATCTTTGGAGGTCACTTCCAACCTGGACTGTTCTATGATTGGAAGAGGATTCTGGAAACGGCAAGGACTCAGGGATACAAAAAGAGGCAGAGGTTCTGCAGGACCAGAGAGAGGACAGAGAAGAGACAAGTGCCAAAGGATGGCAAAGGCAATGCTAGGCTTTGGGCAGTTAAGAGACTGATGAACACCATGGAGAAACAGACCAAGGCAGAGAAGCAACCAAGAGCTTGTGCAAGAGGCAGGAAGAACTGAAGCAGAACGCTCTGGAAAGCAGAAGGAACACGGCGGCAGCAGGCAGCACAGCACGAGGACTAACGGAATAGACACCAGCTTGGGAAAAGGGGCAGGGGACTTGGGGTGGGTTCAGTTTCTAACCAGGTCTGCTCTCAGCAGGATCACCCCTTGCTAGATTTGCATGGAAGCAGAAGCCACTGAGCTGGGTTTGACAAAAGGTGCTGGACATAACTGGTTTAGCAGCGGTCTCAAATGCAGCGAGCAGCACTTGGACTTCAAACTTTGGCTGCTTCTACCCTCCAGCCCCTCTGTACCACGATGACATTTCAGATAGGGTTTGTTTCAGCTATGGTTAATAACCTGGCATCCTTTTTTCCTGTTTCCCAAATATAACTGTAAATATTGAAGTCTGTCAGGTTTGCAAAATTATGTCCACTCCAAGCAGAGAGTGAGGCAACTCCAGCCAAGAGTCAGCCAACTCAGGGCACCCTCTGGAAAGAGCAAAAAGCTCTGCCTGCTCAGATTTAAAGCAGCCCAGGAAGAGCACACGAGGGAAAAAGGCATCTGACTGAAAGGTTTAGAGTCAGGACAGCAAAACTGCTCTCAGCCTAAAGAGGAATGCCTCAAGAAGCAGCCAGGAGCAACATGCAAGCAGGATTTGTCCTCAGCCACGCAAAGGCACTTCAGAGAACAGAACAGTGGGATGGGGTGGTGGGAGAAGCCCTGTTCCACCTGTAAGAGACCAGCTGGTGAGGCAGGGCAGGTGACACAAAGCGTGGAGGAGCAGGGGCATGTCCTACCTCCTGCCCCAGCCTTGCTGGCTCCTGCAGCAGCCAGGGGGCCATTGCCGAAGGTGGTGAGGCTCTCTCGCCGTCCCGCCGGGCGCACGTTGCCGTAATAACGGTTGACCAAGACTTGCCTGAGTGCCTCACCCTTGGTTCAGAGAGGAGAAGGAAATCATGATGTGAGCTTCAGCAAGAAACAAATCACTAACACTGAGTGGTGAGAGGATTGCTGCTAGTTGTCTGCTTGGAACGGGGGAGAGGCAGCTGAAAGCCTGCCCACCCATGTGCACTTGGGCACACTGGGACACTCTGGAGGGTCCTCGTGGGGCTCAAGTAAGATTCTGGGTCTCGAGAACAGCTACAGTTCAGTTTGTGTGTGAATCTAGACAGACTTTGGTGTCAAAGAGGGTGTTTTGCTTTAAGTTAAGATCTACTGTCTTGGTCTGGAATGTATAAAGTGTTAAAAGAAGAGGGGAGATTGAGATTGGAGATGAAGAAGAAACTCTGGACAGTGAGGGTGAGGAGACACTGGCACAGGTTACCCAGAGAGGCTGTGGATTGCCCCTCCCTGAAAACGTTCAAGGCCAGGTTAGATGAGGTCTTGAGCAACCTGGGCTAGCAGAAGGTGACCCTGCCCATGGCAGGGCGGTTGGAACTGGATGACCTCCGAGGTCCCTTCCAACCCAGCCCATTCTGCGAACCTATGAAAGCTGCATCTGCACAGTACCAACACAAAAGGAAGAGGAGGATTAAAGACCAAACACCATAAGGAATGGTGTGGGGAGGGAGCAAGCCCAGCTCCTCAAGCCTATCCTGTTCTGCCATTTCAGGGTTACAGGCTCTGCTCTCCATCAGCAGCTGCTGCGCTCCGACGCCGCCAGCCGCCGCGCCGGCGGAAACCCGAGCGCTGCCCGCCGCATCCCAGCGCTTTGTTCCCAACATCCCTGCTGGCAGCTGCCCGGTCACGCCAGCAGTCAGCATCCGAGCACATGAGTCTGCAAACGCGGCGGGACACCGGTCCTCAGATAACCCCCAGAGGCCGGGGGAGCACCCAGCGCGGCCCCGCCGGGCACCGCCGCTGCCGCAGCCACCTCCAAGCTGCGCGGGGACTGCTCTCGCATCAGTCCCCACGGGCATTGCCAGCATCCAGACAGGCTCCACCTTTTGCTGTTGCTGCTGCTAATAGAGTCTTGGGGCGAAAAAAAACAGGAAAGAGAAAAGCGGTGGTGATTTTAACAGGGAGCTGCTAACGGCAGAGTGCTGGGGTTACACTTTGAGGCAGCAGAGGGGAGAAAAGGGGGTCCTAGGGAGTCAAAACAACAAACCTAAAATAATAGTAGTGATGATAATAAATCTACCTGCCCAAGAGTAAAGGCATATTAAAAAACCAGAATCAACCAAATCACTGATCTCCACTCTCAACCCAAGCTGGGCTCCTCTCAAAGCACCAGAGCCTGACCCTGATTTCCAGCTGTACTTCCAATTGAATTACTCTGCCCTTGGCATCTGAATGTCACTATCTGGGAGGTTTCCTGTGTGAGCTGTCATGCAAGGCAGGCCTGGACCTTTTAAACCTTCACCAAAGGTCTTCAAGACACAAATAAGCAAATGGAACAACACAAATGTGCATTAATTGCCTCATACGAGACCCCAGCACCACCATGGCCACGCTGCTTTTGATAGGAAGCTGGCACGAAAGGCAGCTCAGAAATCCTTCTACCCAGTGTGCCAGAAGGACAAAATCCTGCTTGGACATGAAGAGTTCTTCACCAAATTTAAGAGATGACTTCCAAATGGAGAAGGCCAACAGCTGCCTGCAGCTGGTCAGGGCTCCCACCAATGCTTCTTGTCACAACCAAGCAGATGTGAGCTTCTTGCTGGTGTGGAAGCAGAGGGAGAAAGGGGCACACAGCAAGGAGATGAGATGTAAAATAAACAGAGAGCTTTCCAAGCAGCTGCTTCCTAAAGGCCCCCAAAACAGGAAAAAAGGCAAGGCAAGCTACTTGGGAAGCAGCAGCAGGTGACGAGCACCCTCCCAAGGGGCATACGCTTCCCATCACGCTTGGACCAAGTGGTGAACACGTAGGAGAGGCAGGAGACTCAACTCAGGAGCTTAGCAAACTCTTATCCCAGAGGAGCTACTCTGAGTGGCAGTGACACAAGTGTTTAAGTACATGACGTGGTGATTCAGCCATCGTGCTGCTGCTCTCAGTCTGGCAGCTGAGGAGAGCTGCATGACAGAACAAGGCCAAGCCAGACAGAAAAACCCAACTCCTTTACATCTTCCTTCTACAGGTGTAAATTAGGAAGGCAGCCTGATAGCAGCATCCCAAAAAGCAAGGTACAATGGAGCTCTCCCATCACCTCTCTCAGCCTACAGAAGGAAGAAATGTTCCACACTGAGGGTGGTGAGATCCTGGTCCAGGCTGTCCAGAGTTGGGAGCTGCCCCATCCCTGGAAGCATTCCAGGTCAGGTTGTCTGGGGCTCTGAGCAACCTGCTCTATCTGGGGATGTCCTTGCTGCATGCAGGGGAGGTTGGCCTGGATGACCTTTAGAGGTTCTTTCCCACCCAAACCAGTCTGTGGCTCTCCTCAATTAAACTAAGTGGCAGTTGTGAGAGGGACTGGCTTTTAAACCCAGTACTGCTTACTCATTTCTACAAGGCCAACACCACACATCCAACTGCAACAACTGCTGAGCTGCACCTCCTCGATTCACAAGGGTGGGTAGCTGCAGCTCCTGGAGCTGCCTCTATACTTTCCACTGAGGAGCTGAAGGCAGCCTGCATTCCATGGTCAAAATCATCAGGGGGAGCAGAGTGACTGCGAGCTGCTGCTCTGAAGACAGACCTCTGTTCCCTACAGCAGCTGTGTACCCAAAAGAGGATGAGCAACCAGCAACGGGATGAGTGTGTTGCACATTTGCTGTTTCCAGCCTGGGAGTGCTCTGACCCATGGCTCTGGAGCTTTGGCAATCCACCTTCACCAGCATTCCCAGTTCCAAATAGGAAGAGAAACTTTGCTTCCTACAAAGTGATTTGCTGTGGTAGCTAACGAGCACGAGGAGGAAAGTAGAGGGGAAAGGGGGAAAAAAAGTGATATTTAAGCAATGTTATAATTAATTCAGCTGCAATGCTTGGCTCCAGACCAGTTCTTTAACCATCGTGTTGCTGCTGTACACCACTTTGATGGGTGCAGTGTGCAAACAAACATCAGATGTTTGGCGGCAAAGAGAAAAATCAAATATGCTACAGAGGGAAAAAAAACAAACCACCAAATAAACCCAACAGCATTTGGATTCATCTGCATCCATCAGCAAGGTAAACCAAGAGGAGCAGGCAAAACTGCTGTGCACTTCCCAGCCAAGCAGGTGCAACACACAGCAAAACCCTGCTCGAAGCTTTAAACCAGAGAATCTTTGATAATGTGCACGAGGGAAGCAGTTCTAAGTTGCTGCTTTTCTGTTCCCAGCTACAGGAGCAGGAGAAATGGACAAATGCATCGATGCTGATGTTGCAACTTGGCTCTTTCTGAAGGAGGTGAGCCCAAAGCAGCCAAATTCCACAAGCGCTCCTTGATCTCACTTCCTAACTGTGTGATCACCACCAAAGGGATTGCCTGGAAAGGGGGACCAGACTGGACCAGCATCTGAGGTTTACTTTGGAGCAGCCCCATGGGATCCAAGAGCAGGTGCTCCAGCACCCCCATTCTGGACATGTGGTGGTGATTTAAGCTGTTCCAAGAGACCAACAGCAAGCAGTTAACCACAAAAGTTTCTTACATGACTTGGCTGTGTAAAAGGAAAAGGCAGAGGATTAGTTCTGAACATGCTCAACTGCTGTACATACCCTTCTATGATCCTCCAGTTGCCTCTGGGGTAGACTTTGATCAAGCTCCTGCTGCACGTGCAGAGATTTCATTGTAAGGCAGAACAACACTAAGGAGACACTAACATCTTTGCACTGATGGACAATATTAAGGGAGATCACAACTGGAAGCCACTGGGGAGGATGAGGAAGATCAACTGACAAGCTCTCTGAACAGAACATCTGCCCTCCTTTAGCTCTGGCAGCACTTGGCCAGCCTGCTCTGCAGACCACCATGGCATGCATGTACCCCACACGTTCTCAAGGAAAGACAGCTCTGTCTCATGGCAGCCACCAGGAAGAGACAAGAGCTGAGAGCTCCACCCATGCATGCCCATGCTTACATATACACAGACACACACAAACACCCCAGCCACTTCTGCTGGAAGTGCAGCTTCTTCCAGGCATCTGACCGTGGTCAATGAAGCTCTTTTGAGACTGGAGGGCCTCTGGGGGATTCCCCTCTCAGCGCCATGGACTGCAGAGTTCACAGTCCCTTGGCACATACCCATCTCCAAACCAAATCTTGTTGATTTCAGATATCATCTCAAGGGAGCAAATTTTCAGGAGTGGAACTTCCATTTGGCACACTGAGGTGTGCTGCTGCTTTAAAGCCTCCTGGAAACATGCAGGAACATCCACTCCAAACATCTTAGAAACAAGAGCCACCTCCCAAACATCTCAAAGTCATTCTATGACCACTCAGACTTTCACGGTACATTGAAACACTACTCCACAAAGAAAACTTACAAATACAAGGTCTAAACCACCACAAGCTCTGGGGATTTTTCTTCACTTGATGACTCCAAAACATTTACCATCTGCAGATCTCTACAGCTCAGAGTGCTAACACTGCCCTAGATTTGTGTGTTCCAGCTGGGTTTGCAGGGATGCAGCACCCAGCTGGACCCTTGACCAGGGTCACCTCTGCATGTCCCATTCCTTCAAACACAATTTGATGTTTCAGAAATTCTGATATCTTCCCTTTGGCAAAGAATCTGCCTTATGGGAAGCCATGCTGGGGTATTCCACAAAGGAAATGTGCCTCTGGACCCAATTCCCTACCCAGAGAGTAACCCTGAGGATGTGGTGACCACCCAGCCCTTGGGGATGTGCTCAAAGCCAGGTTGGCTGTGACTGAGCAGCATGGTCAGGTGGAAGGTTCCCATGGCAGGGTGTTGGACTAGATGACTTTTAAGGTCCCTTCCAAGCCAAACCAGGCTATGATTTTGAAAGGGACATCTAACTGCTGTGAGCTTGAGCAGCTGTGTCAGGCCTTGAGCAGCTGGGTCTAGCTGAGAGGCGTCTGTGTCCATGGCAGGGATGTTGGTGCTCCAAGGTCCCTTCTAACCTAAGCCTTTCCAGAATTCCACTAACTCCTCCTGCCACTTCCATTTCCTTACCAAAGCTTTGGAAGCAGGGGAAGGGAACCCCCAGTTCTGTATCAGAAGGCAGAGAAGTGAAGTCTCCTTTTGCTAACACAGGGGGATACGAGAGGAGACTTCCCAAACACTGCCTCCCTTAAAAGCTAAAGGGGAATGGCTGAAAGACCTCACTAACTTGGCCTGGCTCAAACACCTGTCCTTTGGCTTCCTTCCTTTGCCCAGGAACGTTTCTTTGGGCCTGCTTTCCAAGCTTTTTCCATGTTTGCAGCCTGGTGTTGTGTTGGATGAAAGCACTCCAAGAAATCACCTTGTTTGTCAGTGTCTAGCACCACACAGGCACAACACAGCTCACAAGGGGTGGGGAGGGGAGGTGGGGAGGGCTGAACCAACAAGACACTCCAGCAGGACTGCTTCAGAAAGGCACCAATATTTGCCTGTTGCACAAATACAGGTGTGTGACAGACCTCTACAGGGCTTTCCGCTTCGGGAGGCTGCGGCAGCTGGGCGAAAGTAAAAGGCAGAGAAATTAGTCACGGCCGAGAACCCTGCACCCTCACAGCAGCCTTAGTGGGCAGCGCTTAGGGGAAAGGAGCTAAGCAAAGCACTCCACTTCAGCTGAATCATCACCGACTAATGACGGCCACAATCACTGCTTACACCCTCCCACCCCGCTCCCCAAAGGGCTCCCGGTGTGAGAACGGAGCAGGCGTCCTTTGAACATCCCCGAACCGCTTCGCACGGAGGCAGGAGGCTCAAGCAGGAAAAGCCACAGTCTGCAGGTGCAGAAATGCACTCGGGGGCAGCCTGCTTGGACCAGCAGGGAGGAAGAGGACGGCAGGGCTGCTTGTCACAGCAAGGCTGCGTTCAGTTGAGAAACCCCAACCCCACCTTTTGGTGGCTTCTCACCCACAAACACACTTTTCTCGAGAGAAAAGCTGGAGCAGCCAACATCACAACGCAGCAAGAGGCTGGAGGGTGACAGCTTCTCAGAATTCAAATGCAGACGAGCAGCTCGGATCTAGCAGAGCTTAGACACACAACAGAGAGCTGAACACTCACATGGAGCTGCCTGCTTCGCCTGGGTAAATGGACTGGAATCAGCAACAGGCACTAAGGGAGCGGACGCTGCCCATACGCCAGTACCACAGTAACCGGGCACTCACTGCCCACAGGGCACACCAACCAGACAGACAAACCAAGCACAGGCTGGGAGAGTGACCCTGCTGCTTTAACCTAGCATCTCTGCTGCAGCTCAAGGAGAGGAAGGGCTCAGCATCCACAGGTCTGGACTAGGCAGAGGCTGTGCTTCCCAGGAAGGAGCCGGAGGAGCCAGCGCTTCCCCCAGGCTGCTCCGTGGGCAGGGGCTGCTGGGGCAGGAAGAAGCCTGCTCCGTTCTTCTCCTAATGGACTTTCCTCCTGGCTAACTCACACGGCCTCTGGTACGCCGTTTCCTTGCATTGTCACCACTCTTGGAAGCCTCACAAGCGTGCAAACCGTTCCTCTCTCGGTCAGAACTGAAGCTGGGGAGCCTGAAGGCACAGGCTGAGGAGCGAACAGGAAGGAGCTGGTTTCTGCAGGGGAGCAGGCAGTGCCTGCGCAGCCCACTCGCAGCGCCCCGCACACGCCGGGGTCAGCTCGTTAGGCAGGCTGGGCACATGGTTCTCACTGCAGACACTGGCTGCACGACTGCTCCAGGGCACAGCAGAAAGCTTCTCCCTGAAGCAGCCAACAGCAGCATGGAAACTGTGCGTATTGCCCTGCAAGGGAAACCTGGTACCTCCCTGCTAGGGCAGGCTGAAGCTGGCAGCACAAGGGGACATGCCTGCCACCAGATAACATACTGCACTTAGGATTCCCAGGGCAAGCTTCCCTGGACTAGATGACTTTTTAAGGTCCTTCCCAACCCAAACCATTTTATGAGTCCACAATTCCCAAATCCCTTCCAACTCAAACTATTCTCTGATTCCCAGGCTTATAACTGTGACCCCAAATTAAGTCAAACATGGGGGCACACTTTGGGCCTGAAAGCCAGCACAGATGAAGAATCAGCACAAAATTAGTTTGATCTTTCCATCTTAAATGGGAAAAAAAGCCACCCAACCACCAAGAAGACATATCCTAGCTAGCAAATTCCTCTGCCTTCCCACCAGAGCACAGACAGCACTTATAAATAGATCAGCATGTTTGAACCAGCCCCACAAACTCATCTGCAAGCAAAAGCTGCTGCCCTGGGCAATGCTCAGACAGAGCATTCCCGGTAAGCAAAGCCTTCAGCAAACTTCCAGGAGGAATACAAGCTGCAAACACTCAAATTGAGTCAAAACAGGTTAAAATAGCAAAGAGTTGCTGAGCTGTAGCTCCTGCACTTCACTTTGCACCATCCCAGAGTGTAGAGGTTGGTGCCACCACTCTCTGCTCTACCAAGGTGCCCAGAGGTGGCTACTCTACTAGAAGGTGGTGGACAGGAGTGTGTATGGTTTCCAGCTGGTTTGCCACCAAACCCACAACCCACTGGGCAGGGAGTTCAGGGTGAAAAGCTGCAGCTGGCCTCTTCACAGCTGCTCTTCATGGATCTCATAGGAAACATCTCCAGATCCCTCAGAGGTGCCAACCCTGGGGTGAAACCTCTCATTCCAAGGCAAGCTGGGGAGGTGCTAAACATAAACAGATTTCCTGCTAGACCATAGTTAGGAGTGTACACTCTAGGAAGAAGTTAGGCATGGATATTCTAGGGAGAAGTTCTTTGCAGTGAGGGTGGGGAGACACTGGCACAGGCTGCCCAGGGAGGCTGTGGATGTCCCCTGCCTGGAGGTGTTCAAGGCCAGGTTGGGTGAGGCCTTGAGCGAGCTGGGCTGGTGGGAGGTATCTTTGTCCATGGCAGGGAATTGGAACTAAATGACCTTCCAGGTCACTTCCAACCCAAAGGACTCTCTGAGTCTACAGTCCCCTTGTGCTGCAATGGTGAAGTGTCAGCTCAAGCTTTAGCAGGAGGATTTCACAGGGTGGGAGAGACCTCAAGCAGTATTTTTGCTAGATTTCTGCTGATGCCAAGCACCTCAGCTCTCCCCCTAGAAGAAATGTGGTGGTTTGAGGGCTGTGGAATTCTGAGAGCAGCCAGATGAGCACCACCATGCCTGGGCTCAATGATATTAAAAGTCATTTCCAACTGAAACCATTCTATGACTCTCTAACCAGCCCCCCACCTAGCCAACTCGAAGGTGCTTGGTGGCAAGGTCCAAGCACAACATCTTCACTTTTTGCTAACAGCAGCAAAACTTCTTTTCAACTTGCCGTGCAACCCCTTCAGCCCTTCCTGTGAGCCTCCCACTCCCTCAGGGCTGGCAAGCAAACCCCTCACCGCTAGCAGTAGGCGGAGAAGGACGACTGCTGTGCCCTGGTGGTGACTGCAGTGCTTCTAGCATCCCTTCCCCCACCACTGTGCTTCCCAGAACGGGCTTTATCTGACTCAGCGGTGGATGCAACCACCTCAGAAACCACCAGAGTGAGTGACAGCTCCAGGCTGAGCTCACAGCATCTCAGCTTAGGAGGGAGGGGAGAGGTTTCAGTCCATTTCCTTTAAGGTTTTGAGGAAGGCTTGAAAACCCAACTTCCAAAGCAGCCATCAGGATGAAAAGTTGCCCCTGCCTGTCTTGCACAGAGAACCCCAGCACTGAGCACTGTGGATGAAGAGGTGGAAACAGTGTGAGGAAATGCAGAAGGATTTCCACTCAGGTTTAAAGCCTCAGGATTGCTTTGCTCAGGATTCTTGTTAAACTCTGTAGCAAACAGCCCCAAAAGGCTTGAAATGCACTGAAAAAAGCAGGTGGAGATTCCAGCTCAGGCAGATTTGGGTTCCTCCAGGCAAGTTGGCTTCAGCCAAACAGGATGGAAAACATCTTCTCCTGTCACGCTACAAACAGGTGAGGAATCATCTGATCAGGAAAGCCTCCATGCAAGTGTGAGCACTTGCAAAGCCCTGATCCTCCTCTCTTCAGCCTCAGCAAACCTTGGTATTTTGACAGCCCCACACCACATCCTCCACTTCAGGCAACCTCCCAGTTCAAAGGGCTCAGACATGACCAGCCTCAGAGTGCTGAACTGCCACAAGCTGATGCCAACTACCCACATCTCCTTTAAGCCCTTCTCCAAAGGTCCCTCTAAGTCAGGAAGGTGAGCAGCTGGTGCAAGGTAAGAGTAAGCTGACACCTGTCCTGGGAGGTCTTCCAGGTCAACACTGAGCATTCTGGAGCCTCCTAGTCAAGCTAACCTGATCTGGCTCAGCAGAGGTGAGAAACGAGAGGCCCTGTGCTGAGCAGGACGTTGGGCTCAGTTCCTGAGTGCTCCCTTCTAATCTGTGTTTTTAGGAACCAATTCAACTCCAAGCATCTAGCATCTACTTACTGGGGGGACAGAGGTGGCACAGAGGAGGGAAGGAAAGAGGGGAAGCTCCACAGCTACAGAGTCAGGCAGCCAAAGATCACCTGAAGCTTTTGATAGCTTGGCTACATGCTCAAACACAGAGAACTGGAGTGAAGATCTCAGATGTGTTACTGTGAAACCACTGCCCTCTGCCTCAGCTCCTGCATAACCAGCTCCAGGATCAGCTGGAGCTCCAGCAGGTGTTCAGGGAGAATCTTGGAGTTCTGCTGGGACTGGCTGTTCAGATAGTCCTGGATGTTCCTTTCCACTTTTTCCTCCCTTTTCTCAATTTCTTCTCTGTTCTCTTTGCAATACATTCAGTAAAGCTCTTCCCTGAAGGACACACAGCTGAAGCCCAACTTAACCTCATCCTTGCCAACAGAACAGAGCACAAACTCTGCTGCTGCCCTTTCATGACTCTTCAATGCCAGCACAAAGCTCTGCAGAGGTCACCTGCTTGCCAAGTCTCCTGTTACCTTGGAGAAAAAAAATGGGCAGGAAATTCCTAACCTCTGCAGATCCTCTGCAGGTGTTCACCCAACAGAGCTGAGTTGCTATGGAGAAGCTTCAGGGCAGAGGGGAGTGACTGTGCTGCCCCCTCCCCAGAGGTGTTCAAGGCCAGGCTGGATGAGGCCTTGAGCAACCTGGGCTTAGTGGGAGGGGTCTCAGGGCAGGGAGGTTGGAACTGGATGATCCTGGAGGTCTCTTCCAAGCTGGTTGGTTCTATGATCTTTAAGGTCCTTCCCAACCCAACTCATTCTATGAATCCATGAACTGGGAAGCAAGAGCCCTGAACTGCTCTGACAGGCTTCCCACTGCTGTACCCACCCTGCCCTGAAGCTGCTGGCCTGTGTGCTGCCAGCCACGGAGGATCTCACACCTCCCTAGCCTCAGAGGCAGCAGATGTGGAGCAGTACTTTGCCCTGCCACAGGTCCTCCAAGCTGTGCCGCTCTGCCAGCCCTCAAAAGAGACATATGGGATCTACGGGGGGGGCAGAGGCAGCCCCCAGCTCCCACTGGCAGGTGGTGGAGCAGCACCCACACCTTCAGCCTCGCTCATCTCAGCACTGCAGCACACACCCAGAGCAGGGACGTGGCTGAAACAATTCCTTCCCCCCCTCCTTTATCTCAGCCAGCCTGCAGAGACTCTGCGTGCTGCCAGACGATGAGGTGGGAAGTTTGGCAGAAGGGCTGCCAGTGCCTGCACTGAAAGGTCACAGAGCTCTGCCTACAGGAATGCCTTCCCTCATTTTCCAGAGCTTTCAGGGCAGACAGCATGTTTGACTTGGGCTGGGGCTTTCCTGGAGCCTTCAGCCTCTGATAAATCACTGCCCTCAGACAGCAGTGCAACCATTCCTCTAACTCCTCAACCTTCCAGCTCTTTCAAGAGGACTGAAGCCAGGCAGGACTATCCTCACCACACATTTCACACTCTGAATTCACTAGGAAGATGGCTCAGCTATCCCTCCCCTCCTCCCTTCTGCTTACAGAGGAGAAACGTTCCAGCTATCCCTTTTCCAAAGAGCTCTCCCCAGTTCCAGGTTGTGCAATAAAAACGCTCCAAAGATTGCAGGATTGCTGAAGAGGAAAAGGGAAAAAAAAAACCCCACCAAACCACCCAACCAACAAACCAAACATATAAAGGCAGCCCACAAAAATTTATGAGTGCCTGCATTTCCTCTGCCTGAGACATAACAAATGAAGCACTGTCTAAGTGCAAATACACAAGAGAAATGACCACGGAGCAAGCTCCTGCTGCAAGGGGAAGGAGAATGGCTGCAGTGCATCTCTCCAGCACTTCAGAGGTTAATAAAGCCTCCAAGCCCAATCGGGGGGTGCATGAACCAGCACCTGTTTTGCACCTTAGCCATCCTAGCTGTTCATCTGTCACTGATGAAGAGCACTGAGGGGGTTACTTCAGCCAACCCCTTTGGAACTTGAGTTTTCAGTTCCTTTTTCACCTACCTGAAACCTCAGGACCAAAGGGAAGAGGTGAAAACCCCCAAACAAGCCTCCAGCCCCAGACTATAGTGAGGGGGGAGGTCTGCAGGTGTATGCTGCTGGACTCAGTCTATCAGCTGCACGACTGCATAACAATGACATCATGCAACTGTCCCAGTTGGAAGAGATCACCAAGTTCACTGAGCCCAACCTCCAACCCAGCACCCCCATGGCCAATAAACCACGACTGAGGCACCAGAGAGTGGTTTGGGCTGGAAAAGACCCCCAAAGCTCATCCAGTCCTACCCCCCTGCACTCAGCAGGGACATCCTCCACTAGAGCAGGCTGCTCACAGCCTTGTCCAGCCTCACACCGACTACCTCCAGGGATGGAGCCTCAACTCTCTCCCTGTGCAACCTGCTGCAGCATTGCAGCAGCCTCCTGCTGCAGAACTTGCTCCTCACATCCAACCTCAATCTGCTCTGCTCTCATTTCAAACCATTGCCCTCATCCTGCTCCTGCAGGCCTCTGCAAACAGTCCCTCTGCAGCCTGCTTGGGGCCCCTTCAGGTATGTCCACAAACTTCTCAAAGAGCCCCCCCTCGAACCCACAAGAGGAAACAAAAAGCCCAAACACCCAACTCCTTAATTCAGATTTTACCTTCAAACCCAAGAAAGGCTTAAACTAAAACTTGGCAAACTCGGCTTCTGACACTGGTGGTGACCTGGGGGGGGGCTGCTGGCTGGTGACCTGAGGTGACCTGGGTGGGGGGGGCTGCTGGTGGTGGTGATGGGACAGGACTGGTGACCTAGAGAGGCTGCTGGTGGTGGTGATGGGACAGGACTGGTGACCTAGAGGGGCTGCTGGTGGTGGTGATGGGACAGGACTGGTGACCTAGAGGGGGGCTGCTGGTGGTGGTGACGGGACAGGACCGGTGACCTAGAGGGGGGCTGCTGGTGGTGGTGATGGGACAGGACTGGTGACCTAGAGGGAGGCTGCTGGTGGTGGTGATGGGACAGGACTGGTGACCTAGAGGGGGGCTGCTGGTGGTGGTGACAGGAGAGGACTGGTGACCTAGAGGGGGGCTGCTGGTGGTGGTGACGGGACAGGACTGGTGACCTAGAGGGGGGCTGCTGGTGGTGGTGATGGGACAGGACTGGTGACCTAGAGGGGCTGCTGGTGGTGGTGACCTAGAGGGGGGCTGCTGGTGGTGGTGATGGGACAGGACTGGTGACCTAGAGGGGCTGCTGGTGGTGGTGAACTAGAGGGGGGCTGCTGGTGGTGGTGATGGGACAGGACTGGTGACCTAGAGGGGCTGCTGGTGGTGGTGACCTAGAGGGGGGCTGCTGGTGGTGGTGATGGGACAGGACTGGTGACCTAGAGGGGCTGCTGGTGGTGGTGACCTAGAGGGGGGCTGCTGGTGGTGGTGATGGGACAGGACTGGGGACCTAGAGGGGGGCTGCTGGTGGTGGTGACGGGACAGGACTGGGGACCTACAGGGGTGCTGCTGGCTGGTGACCTAGAGAGGGCTGCTGGTGGTGGTGACCTAGATGGGGGCTGCTGGCTGGTAACCTGGGGGGGCTGTTGGTGGTGACAGGACAGGACCGGTGACCTAGGGGGGCTGCTGGCTGGTGACCTACAGGGGGGCTGCTGGTGATGGTGACCTAAGTGGGGGCTGCTGGCAACCTAGGTGGGGGCTGCTAGCTGAAGTGGGGGGACTGCCCCAGCCCTGGGTTGTGGGGAGAAGCAGCAGAGCAGCCCCACTTTCCTCCCCCCTGACAAAGCCAGGGCAGCTGCCACGGCATGGGCTGGGTGCTGCCGGGGAAGCGGCAGCAGCTCCCGGCACAGGCTCTGGCACAGCTCTCCCTGCCTGTAAACATCTCCACCGCCTTTATTGGCAATCAGCACTGAAGGTCACACAGCAGCAGCAGGCCCAAATTCCAGGAAAAAAAAAAAACCAGAGAAGCTGCTGTTATGTAACTGCTGCCTGAATGTTGGCAGGTGCCCAGCAGAGCAGCTCACTGCAATGTGGCTGGGAGGGGAGGGGGGGGGATGGAGATAGAGGGGAAAAAAAAACCCAACCGCACACACAAACCACCCAACACAAACCCAACCCAAAGTAGGACATCTCCCGGGCCCGTTCAGCATCCTGAGCATGCCACCTGCAGGTCAGCACCGACACTTCTCGCCTTCGCAGCCCATAAACCATTCCCCTGCCTCTCCAGCCCAGGGCTTGCACTGCAGGTGGAAACTGGGCCACCGTGTCCCCAGCCACCTCCCCGCACCGCCGGGAACGTGGCACCGAACAGAGGAATGTCTCAGCAGGGAGGGAGCTCAGCTGCTGGGGCTGGCCTGGACCACAGGGAGCCCACGGTGGAGCTCACCAGCACAACCTGGGTTACGAAACACCATCCAAGCCATAGATCCGGAGGATGGGGTGGAAGGGTCCTTTGAGATCATCCAGTGCCAGCTCCCTGCCTGGGCAGGGACACCTCCCACCAGCCCAGGCTGCTCAAGCATTCATCCAGCCTGGCCTTGAACACCTTCACAAAGGTATTTACAACCTCCCTGGGCAACCTGTGCCAGTGTCTCCCCACCCTCACTCCAAAGGATTTCTTCCTCATCTCCACTCTCACTCTCCCCTCTCCCAGCTCCAAGCCATTGTCTCTCATCTTGGCACTCCCAGCCCTTGTCAAAATTCCCTCCCCAGCTCTCCTGGAGCCCCTTCAGATACTGGCAGGCTGCTCTGAGGTCTCCCTGGAGCCTTGTTTTCTCCAGGCTGCATTTGTATCCTGCCTAGACTTATGGTGGGTTAGAGGATTGAATGAGAAGTCAATTAAGCTGTACTGCCTAATTAAAGCAGGGTTTAGTTATCGCTGCTGTGTGAAGATTCACACTTGATGGCACTCCAGAGAAATGTAGCCAGGTTGGAGCCTCTGCTGAGACACCAGCACAGTCAACAGCCCCAAGAACAGGATTGCAGCAGTTCCAGCCATGGAGTCCATCCCAAGGGCTCTCACAGCCAAGGTGACAGTGCCCTGCCTTGGGGGTTCTGCTGTCTTACTACTCAAGCCACCTGCACAGCCTATGTTAAGACCACACTGTGAAGCTTTTCAGCTCAAATTCGACCCCTTCAGCTCCCAGCGACTTCCTGATGCTTGAAGTGGGCTTGAGAAACAGGAGGCTGCACCAGAAAGCAGAAGACAACCTCTGAGCACACAGCTCCCCCAGATCAGGGCAAGCCCAACACAACCACGGTGCAAATAGGATGCAAAGCCTTGAGGGCTCTGCTTTTCTATCAAAACAAACCATGCTTCTCATCCAGCTTCTACAAGCTCCCAGGGCTTTGGGGTAGTGCCTGTGTGGGGCTGGTCCTCATTGCAGACCAGAGAAGCTCTCTTGAGAGCTGGATGAGAAGTGTGGTTGGTTTTGACAGAAAAGCAGAACCTTCAAGGGTTTTGCATCCTATTTGCACTGAGGTTGTGTTGGGTTTGCCCTGATCTGGGGAGCTGTGTGCTCAGAGCTTGTCTTTTGCTTTGTGGTGCAGCCTCCTGCTTCTTGAGCCCACTTCAAGCACCAGGAAATCACTGGGAGCTGAAAAAGAACCTGGATGCTTTGGAAATGCTGCAAGCTGATCATCATTCTGAGGAGTATCCCAGTTTCTGTCCTCAAACCCACCCCTTGCACAAGAACTCTGCCACAACAGCAAGTGCTGCACAGTTCAAAACACCTACAGCAGCTTCGAGATGCTATCACCATTTTCTGCCAGACCAGACTGTGACCCTCAGCCTGCATTAGTGTGAAGATAAAGACCACATCACACTGCTGCTTCCAGTTCCTTCCCGTCCCCTTTCCAGCACAAAGGGGAGTGCAGCTGAAGGCCTCAACAGAAGCACATCAACACTTACACTGAGGGTGGGCAGATACTGGCACAGGTTGCCCAGGGAGGTCGTGGATGCTCCCTCCCTGGGGGTATAAAGGGCTAGGCTGGATGAGGCCTTGAGCAACCTGGGCTGGTGAGAGATGTCTTGAAGGTCCCTTCCAACTCAAACCATTCTATGAATCTATGAATGACATCAACAGGTTTGAACTCTGCTACCCCAACCCTTCCCTTCCACACCACTTCTCCAGCACTGGAAACATTCCAGCAACCACTTGGCTGAGCCCTTGGATTTGCAAGGAGGGGAAATCAAGCTCATGATCAGGCCACAGCACTCATCATTCTTCCTGTTCCTTGGGGAATTTCCTACCTTCCAGGCGAATGCCAAGGAAAGGACACTCCTTTTCTGCCCTCTGGGGCCCTGAAGGGGCACTAGAATGTTGGCTTTCTAGCATGACCTCCAGGCCACTTTTACTATCTCTTACGTGGACCCTCGCTGCAGCTACCTTGCAGCAAGCAGCTAAGGCAACTAAAGGAACTCAACCAAATCTCTGCACACAGCCACACCAGCACTCACAGGTCCTGCCATGAGACTTGCTTCAGCAGTTCAACCCCGAGGAGCATTTCAGCTGCTGTGCTTAGTTCAGCAGCACAGGAACTGCACCATCTCACTGAGAAGAGAGATTTCTGCATTCTCTGCTCTAAATGTTTGCAGTTCCCAGGGTTGCTGAAGGGATAAAAAAAACACCAAATGAAACCCCAGGATTTCCTTTGAGACCTGTCTGTGGTTCAAGCCCCATCTAAACCCCTTTCTCTAAGCAGGCAGGGCTGGCTGCTGCTGCTTCTGAGCACACCTGCTCCCTCCACATCGTTCCTCCTCCAAGGAGCAATAAAATTCCTCCTTTGCAGCCTCCAGACCAAATCCTGAACTGCTCTGCACGCTCTGCCTGATTTATTGCAGGAAAGACAGCACATTACAGCCAGAAACTGGAGGGGAAAGAGGTTCAGATTACGACTTCATTTGCAATTAACCAATTCCACTTTCTGACTGAAGTTTCTCCAAGATAAAATTGCAGATCTGGATGCTATTCTAGGAAGCTGCAGCACCACACAATCTCAGGGCTCAAGCACCAGACAGAAACGTTTGCGTGCTATAGATGAACTTCCAACCCAGAGCACAGGGGTGGCAGCTACTCACCAGGTAAGAGGGGAAAACAATCTTGCATTATAAAGGAGAGAAAGAGAAAAGAGAGGTTAGACACCACAGCACCTCTGGACTTGCAGAATGCCACAGGTTTGGTGGGAAGCTTGGCAATGCACCTGAGATGTCTCACCCTAACCCAGGGCAGAGGTGATGGCAGAGCAGTAAATGGAACTGTGGCACACACAACACTGACCTTCAGCCCCAAAACCAGGCTCTCGCTGTGCAACAGCCCGGCCGAGCGGCTCCCCTCCCGCACAGGACAGCCAGAAGGGCACACTAGGAGAAGTTCCCACCAGCAAGCAGAAGGCTGAATGCTCTGAGCAGCCCTAGATGAGGATTTTCTCATCAGAAGCATTTCAACTGAAGCTAAAATCTGATGGCAGGAGATTGCTGAAGCTTTTCTTAGGAAAGGCATCTCAAACCCTGGCTTGGACCTCAGGCTCCACAGCCTGGAGATGGGACCCCAGTACAAGCCAGGAGGATGGTGGCAGCACCAACCTGAGCACCTCGACAACAAGCTAGGTTAAAAAGCAGCCCCCAAAGCCACAATCGTGTTTTGCTCTTGGGAGGGATTCTGCTCCCCCCCCCCCCCCCAAAAGCCTGCTGAACAGAACAGCTCCTCCAACCCCACCCTGCCTGATGTGCCCAGTCTCCTCCTGAGACCAACAGCTTGGCTTCCAAACCCACTACACCAGGCAGGCTCCCCAAACCCTGTCTGCCTTTCAGTAAGCTGACCCAGTCAACTCAGCTGATCACCATCCCAACAAACAAGTTCTGCAGCAAGCCATTTCTGGTGGATTTCATTATCTACCCCACTGAAGACAGAGCAGGAAGATCCTTTAAGTGTTGTAAGTGGTTGAATTTTGTTCCAAATATAAAAGGCTGGCTTGGGAGAGAGTGCAGGAAACAGCACAGAGAGGAAAATACTGCCTTTTTCTCTCCCCCCCTTGGTATTTGAAGTAAAATTAGGTGCCAGGCAATCACTTGCTCAGGATTCCACATTTATGCAAAAAGCAGCTCCAGTTCAGCACCCACACATGGGGGGTTTGGGGTTTTTTTGAGCTGGATGAGGAAGTGGCAGCAGCAAAGACAGCTCAGCCCCATCAATCCATGCCCTGTGCCAGTGCCCAAACCAGACATGCTGCTTTTAAAGTCCTTAGAAAGCTTCATTTCACTGAAGCCTGAAAGGTCTCACTCATCTAGGGCTCTTCCACCCCTCAACCTGCCACTGACAGCACCTAACCAGCCTGGGCTGCTGCTCTGCCAACCCAGGGCATGGCTTTGATGGCAGCAAGCTCCTGAGAGCTTCAGAAGGCAGCCATTCCTCATAGGCTTACACCACAGCTCTTCCACAAGGCAAATGAACATTTCAGGTGGCTCCAGACACCAAATCTTGGCTGAGAAGCCACAGGAAGGCAAGCAGATGCTGTGCTGAGCTACACCAGCGTCACCCTTTCGGTAAAGGGATTCTGCACCAGGACCCAGCTCTCTGCAGTGCCATCTGTAGGGCATGAGCTCTTGCTAGTCAGCAGGGGAAGACACCTCACTGAGGGTCTCCTCCAGCTGGCTTTTGGCAGGCTCTCCGTGGAGCAGCTTCTGCAGGAACATCACTGAGCCTCACCACCGACTTCTGCTGCCAGAGCCTGTTCATGGATGCCGTTTTAATGGCGCCTGTGGCAGCTGATGGCTGCCAACAGCACCCAGACCTGGTGCTGCACCTCCTGGGATCTGCTGTGGCAAGGGACCTCTGCAGATTGCCAGAAGTTGTAAGTGCATTTGGACTGATATTGCACTATCTAGACCAAGATCCCCAGGAATGACAGATGGAATTAGTCATGGTGACTGTTCCCAGCGCAGACACACGGCAGACTGAGAACTCAACTAATCCACTGACACACAGAGCAGGAAGCTCACTGCTAAGGAGACAACAGGACAGGTCACAGGGCTACTCATCAAACAAACACCATAGAAACAACACTGCACGAGTAAATAAAAGTGAGAACCTCAGCATTATCCAATTCAATGGTAATCTGCTGGGAAAGAGAGAAGGGGAAGAAGTGAAAGCAAGCATTAGTCAGAGAAATCACAACCAGGTTGCATGTTAGGGTCTCAGAAATCAGTTCACATCTTCATGCTGCCACCCAACACTGGGAAGAACATCTGCAAGCACTGGGATGTGGTGGGATGGGGAACTGCCCCACTGAGGAGCTTCAGAGGCAGGAGGAGCCCTGGCTTTGATGCTGTGCCAAGTGACAAACCAGGCAGGCTGCCTGATCGGGATCCAAGAACTTCACCCTCGGGCACGAGTCGTCAGCAGCCTGAGCTGCCAGCAGCAGGGCAGGGATTGGGCTTCCAGTTTGGGAAGGAGAAATGAGTTGTGAAATGCAAGTCCTGCATGGAGGCACAGGACAAGGCTTCAAATTGGAAGAAGCTGGATTTAGATTAGAACTCAGGAAGAAATTCTTCCCCACAAGGGTCAGGAAGCACTGGAACAGGTTGCTCAAAGTCGTGCAGGCTGCAACCCTGGAGGTGTTGAAGGCCAGGCTGGATGAGACCTTGAGCAAGCTGGGCTGGTGGGAGGTGTCCCTACCCACGGCAGGGGATTGGACCTGGATGACCTTTAAGGTCCCTTCCAACCCATGCTAAGTTTCTGTGAAGTGAGGCTGGTAGCTGGGAGGCACCCAGCAAGACATCCAGGAGTGACATGTTTCCAAGGGAAAAAACCTGGGGTCTAGCCTACACTGTCAATGTGGTGAAGCTTCCTGCCTATTAAACACACCACAGTATGGTACCCATCAGCCAGCGAGCTTGAGAGCCTGCCAAGATGAGGAGGCTTTAGCAATCTGCAAGCTCAGAGCCTTCCCACCAGCTTCTCTACATCTGTGCTCTCACCACAGCTTTTGCATGCTGCAGAGGGATCCCAGCTGCTTAATGAAGGTCTTTGCTAGTGGCAGTAACCAACATCACCTTCTCCCTGCACTTGCCACCTACAATAGGGCCAGGTGCAGGGGCCAGAGGGTGCAGAGGTCTTGCTGTGTGCTGGGAGTGAGAAGTGGCATCTTTACAGACTCAGATTGTACCAGCCAGCTCCACATGGTATTACAGCAGAAATCACACACTGTGCCAGGGCTGCCATGGCACAAACCTGAACATCTAAGCCTCAGGAGGAACTTCTTGAATTTGAGGGTGCCAAAGCACTAGAACAGAGAGGTGGTGGAGTCTCCATCTCTGGAGTCATTGAAAACCTGCCTGGATGCCATTCTGTGCAACCTGCTTGAAGTGGTCTTGGTAGATGATCTCCAGAAGCCTCTTCCAACCACAGGATCACAGAATGTTAAGGGTTGGAAGTGACCTCCAAATATCATCCAGTCCAACCCCCCTATCAAAGCAGGTCAGAGGGGAACACATCCAAATGGGGTCTGAATGCCTCCAGGAGAGGAGACTCCACCACCTCTCTGGGCAGCCTGCTCCAGGGCTTCAGCACCCTCACGGTGAAAAGGTTTTTTCCTTCTGTTCCCGTGGAACCTCTTCTGCTCCAGCCTGCACCTCCTGCCCCTGGACCTGTCACTGGTGCCAGGCTCTGCTCAGGGATGTCCATCCTCCCTCTTCACAACCATGAATGAGGGCACCCCTCAGCCTCCTCTTCTCCAAGCTAAAGAGCCCCAGCACCCTCAACCTTTCCTCCCACAGGTGATGTTCCACTCCTCTCATCCTGTGGCTTTGCTGCTTGAACATCACTTTGCAGTGACTCCTGGCAGCTGTGTGAACATCAAGGTGGCCTGTGTGGCCAACATGCTGCTCACAAGACTTGCCACCTCCATGCCTGTGTTGAGAACCAGCCTGCATGACCCTTTTTCCTTCTCTTTCTCTTTCACACCCCAGGATGACTTTCAAAACAAAAGGTATTGCCTTGCAAGTGGTGACTAAACACAGCTCTGAGTCACAGGGGAGAATAAATACCACTGCACTGCTCGCAGCAAACAGCCAAAGCTGTTCTGCTACTACCAGCAGTGTCTATCTGCAAGCCATCAGCTGCTTCTCCACGGGCAGAAATCCACTTCACAAGCAGCTTCTTATCTTGCACAAACTGATCTGCTCTTGCAAGAATTGAAGCCTTTGCCCACACACACTGACAAGAGTTTTAAACTCTCGTGGGGTTCTCTACGGTCTGAGTGCTGCAGGTTGTGTCAAACCCACCTGTGCATCCTCCACAAACACTGCTTCAGCCAAAGTGGCCAAATAAAGTCTGAGGAGGTCCTGTAAATGAATGGCATTGATGATCTTCAAGGTCCTCCCCAGCCTAAACAAGTCACAGTTTCTATTCCATTTAAAATGTCTGAGTGACATGGAGGTGCAGCAGGGGAGGTTTGGGTTGGACACTGAAAGTAACTTCTTCACTCAAAGCCTGGCACAGACTGCCCATGGTTGAACTCCCATTCCTGGAGGTGTTTCAGAAGATGCTGAGGGACATGGGTCAGCACCAGACTTGGTACAGTTAAGAGAAGGGTTGATGACCTTTAAGGGTTTTGCCAACCAACACGATTCTGTTATCAGACAAAAAACCCCTCACAGCTCTCCTCTGGGTTTTGGTGCTTAGTTGATAGATCAACCATCCTTTCTACTGCTTAAGGTGACCTTACACAGTCTCTCTGGGTCGTTTTTAGAAGGGGAACCTACAGTGATGTGCCAAAGGAAAACTGGATCTGTGATTAGCCTTAATCCATTGTGCCCCCCAGCACTGGGCCACAGGAAACATCACTCTGCAGTGGTTAGAGGATCACCAACTCCCTCCTGCAGGAGCAGACCAACTTCTGTAGGCCACAGCCAGTCTCCTTGCACATCATATCTGTAGTTTGTCACAGCTGGCTCAGTAAAGGACCTTGAGAAGTGGACAAGGTCTCCACGTGACTGTATCTCGTGCTGTTACTACCCAGGAGAAGACTCTACCACTTCAGAAGAGGACAATGTGCTGCAAGTTCAGCTGAAAGCTGCAGCTGCTGCCCTTCTCACCCCACACTGATGCTTCTTCCTTGCAGCTGATCAGGACACCCCTCCAAAGTCACTGAGTTGACTCAAACCTATGGCTGCTGCAGAGCAGCACACTCCCAAGAGGGGCTGGAGCAAAGCAGGAGCAAGAGCCAGGAGGTGGGCTAGAGCTGGAGGGCTGGGGTCAAGAGGATGGGACCACTCTTCTCATTGATGCCCAGTGACAAGACATGGGGCAGTGGGCACAAACTGGAACCTGGTTTGTTCCACCTGAACAAAAGGAGAAAGTTGTTTGGTGTGAGGGTGCTGGAGGCCTGGAGTAGGCTGCCCAGAGAGGCTGTGGAAAGATTTCAGACCCAGCTGGGCACTGTGCTGCTGGGCAAGCTGCTGGGGGTGCCCTGCTTTGGCAGGGGGTTGGGCTGGATGATCTCCAGAGGTCCCTTCCAACCCCATCAGGCTGGGACTCTGTGAGCTCTGAGAGCCCAGGGGTCAGGGCAGCAGGTGGGAAGAACCTGGCAGGGCAGGGAGCTCAGCAGTGGCCATCCCTGCCCCCGGGCCATTTTCCTAGGAGTCTCCTGCTGGCTCTGGGCTCTGCTGTGTGCTCAGCTGGGTGTGCTCCTGTACAGCCCACACACCCACACTGGCCCAGCCTGCTCACTCCCTCTGCTCTGCCTGGCTGCCAACAGAGCTCTATGTTCTGCTCCTGGGCCCTCAATCCCAGCCAGGCTGGCCAAAGCAGAGGCCATTTAGGTTGGAAGAGACCTTTGGGATCACTGAGTTCAAGCCTTACCCCAGCACTGCCAGGCCACCACTACACCATGGCCCTCAGCATCACATTCCCATGGCTTAGAAACCCCTCCAGGGATAAGGACTTCACCACTGACCTGGGCAGCCTGGGCCAGGGCTTGACAACCCTTTTGGGGAAGAAATTGTTCCACATGTGCAACCTAAACCTCCCCTGGTGCAACCTGAGGCCATTTCCTCTAGTTCTGCTGTTTGGGAGCAGAGCCCAACCCACAACTGGCTCCAACTTCCTTTCAGGCAGCTGCACAGAGCAATGAGCTCTCCCCTCAGCCTCTCCTTCAGACTAACCAAGCCCAGTGCCCTCAACTGCTCTCCAGACCCTTCAACCAGTCTTGCTGTCCTTCTCTGGGCCTGCTCCAGGCCCCCCCACATCCTTCTTGGAGTCAGGTGCCCAAAACTGAGCCCAATATAATCCCAACTGGCCACTCAGCCTATCAGTGCTATCAGCTCCTCTGCTAAGGGTTTCTGTGCCTCCAGAGCATCTCCCTCCCCTGCAGCTGCAGCTCCAAACAATGTGACTGCCATGGAACTGACCTCTGAAGGGTTTGCCTTCTTGTCATGTTAATCTGCACGACTTTAAATGCTCCTGCCAGTGAGAACTGGACATGAGACATCATCTGCTCCTGGGAATGGACTCCCAGTTGCTGCTGCTTCCAGCTCCAGCTGCCAGCTCTCAGTGGCTGGGGGGTTACAGGGCTCTGTACACCTACCCTGTGGCACAGCCACTGGCTAAATGGCTCAGAAATGGACTAGAGCCCTCAGACTAGGGGTGTGAGGTTGACTGTCGGAATGCCTAGACAGACACACGGGCATACAGAGTCTGCTGATGCAAACAGAACAGGTCTGCACCTACAGAGAAATCTCCTCCACAAGACAAGGGAGTTTCATCTGGAAAGGCAAAGAGAAAAACCCAAGAGAAGTGGGTGTAGAGTTTCCATCTATAATTCACAAAAAAGAGATGACTCAGGTCTATATAAACTAAAACCAAACCACAGAAGGAAAAACAACAATCCTCTGTCTGCAAGGTGGTGTGAGCTGATGAAGAGCCAGGGCAGACCAAGGGTTACAGCCTT
Organism: Pogoniulus pusillus; assembly: GCF_015220805.1. NCBI lineage: Eukaryota > Metazoa > Chordata > Aves > Piciformes > Lybiidae > Pogoniulus > Pogoniulus pusillus. The sequence goes on from NC_087279.1 coordinate 1,562,593, forward strand.
CACAACATGGAACAAACTGAAGGCTTACTGGAGTGCCAGCAGCCTGCCACTTGCTAGCCTCAAGCAGAGAAGCAAGAGAACCAAGCTTACCTTTCAAACTCTCTTTGAAGCTATTAGCTGACTGCAAATGGGTTTGTTCTTAATCCAGTACAGAAGGGCTTAGACACATAAAATACAGCTTGGAAAGGTGAGGATTTTATTCCCCAGTGGTTCAAGAGAGCCTGCTGAAGTGTGAGTTACCTTTTCTCCATAGCCTCTGTCTTTGGTCATCATTTCCCTGAGTGTCTGTAAGACTTTAATGCACAGCTTCTCCTCATTCTCCTCCAGTAGCTGCTTGGTGTGCTTTATTAACCTGAAAGAGAGCCAAGCACAGCTTGTTGCAGCACCAAGACTCTAAAAGTGGGGTGAGAGAGATCACAGAACAAAAGAATCATAGAATCAACCAGGTTGGAAGAGACTTCCAAGCTCATCTAGCCCAACTTAGCATCCAGCCCTATCCAATTAACCAGACCCTGGCACTAAGTGCCCCATCCAGGCTTTGCTTGAACAGCTCCAGGGATGGCAACTCCACCATCTACATCGTGTGGCCTGAGCAGTGCTGAGCACAGGGGCACAAGAACCTCCCTTGTCCTGCTGCCCACACTGCTCCTGAGCCAGCCCAGGATGCCATTGGCTCTGCTGCCCACCTGGGCACTGCTGCCTCCTCTTCAGCTCCTCTCTCCCAGCACCCTCAGCTCCCTCTCTGCCTGGCTGCTCTCAGCCACTCTGGCCCCAGCCTGTAGTGCTGTTTGGGGTTGCTGTGGCCAAAGTGTAGAACCCTGCCCTTGACCTTGTTCAGTCTCATCCCACTGGCCTCTGCCCACCCATCCAGCCTGGCCAGGTCCCTCTGCAGGGCTCTGCTACCCTCCATCAGCTCCACAGCTGCTCCTAGCTTGGTGTCACCTGCAAACATACTGATGCTGGACTCAGACCCCTGGTCAATAAAGATATTGAACAGGACTGTGCCCAGCAATGATCCCTGGGGTTGTGGAGGAAGAAATTTTTGAGGGTGAGGGTGGTGAGACACTGGCATAGGTTGCCCAGGGAAGCTGTGGAGTGCAGAAGCACAGAGTGTGATCTTTGGTCAAAGATGTGATCTTTGATCACATTGGGTGCTTCAGTGCTCCACAACCTCCCCGCAGGGGTTCAAGGCCAGGCTGGATGAGGCCTTGAGCAACCTGGGCTGGTAGGAGGTGTCCCTGCCCATGGCAGGGAGGTTGGAATTGGATGAATCTTAAGGTCCCTTCAAACCCAACCCATTCCATGCCTGATTTCAGTGTGTGTCAAGGACACGCCAAGCTGGGCACTGATCCATAGAGCACAGCAAAACTGAGAGCAAGTGGAACATAAATCTCCCTTCCAACGAGCCAGGTTTGAAGACAACTTACTTGCAGATGAAACCTCCACTTTCACATTTCCTCCTGGCATCTGTGTTCTCTGGGAAGAGCAGCTCAGGCCTGTGAAGAACATCCACCAGGACTGACAGCTCTGCCTGCACCAGAGGCCGCAGGCGATCCTCTAAGGCGGATACGATGTCCTGGAACAGAAGCAGAGCAGAACTTGAGACAAGAATTCAAACCCAGCCACACTTCCATGTCACCCATTTCACAAAGCAGAAAAGAGGCACAGCACAACTGGGTCTGTCCTGCCTGGATAAACCAGGTGTAAGATCACAGAGCTTGGTGGGACGTTTAAGAGAAGTTCTAATTCCCACCAGTGCCCCAGGGTCACTCAGCTCCCCTGCCCTGCCCTGCCCCCCACATCTTTCTAGATGCTTTTCTCGATACAGGAGCATGAAAAATGCAGATTCAGAGCTGCACTGAAACTCTGTGATAGTGATCAGGTTAGTTACACTCCAGGAACCACTCAACTGCTCCTCACCAGCCCTGCTCCCCACACCACTCAGAAGCATTTCTCTGGACACGCTCCAGCTCCTCAATGTCCTCCTCGTAGTGAGACACTCAAATGGTGGAACAAAAATCCTTCAGGTACCTTCAAACACCAGCACCTAGGATAGGCAGTGACAGGACTGGGGGGAGTGGAGCAAAGCTGGAGGTGAGGAGATTCAGACTGGAGGTAAGGAGGAAGTTCTCCAGCATGAGTGTTGAGAGGCTGGCAGGGGTTGCCCAGGGAGGTGGTTGAGGCCCCATGGCTGGAGGTGTTTGAGGCCAGGCTGGCTGAGGCTGTGTGCAGCCTGCTCTAGGGTAGGGTGTCCCTGGGCATGGCAGGGGTGTTGGGACTGGCTGCTCCTTGTGGTCCCTTCCAACCCTGACTATGAGCACTTCCACACCCAGGAGCTGTGCAGACTCAGCTGCCTGCCTTGCTGCAGTGGCTTTCCTCCATTTCACCACAGCATTACTGCATTCCCCAGCAACTAACTCTATTAGCAAATGTTCTTCTCCTCAGGAAATCCTCCCTCCTTTGGTGCAGGCACGGCAGGAAGTGCCCAGCAGAGGAGCAAGGGGTGCTGGGGAGTCACCTGCAGTCTCTCAATGATGTTCCTGTAATCCCTGGAGGCAGCCAGCACCGAGTCTCTGCGGGCAGCGTTCCTGGCTGTCATCCTCCAGTTCATGGCAGTCTTCTGCACAATGTTGTGGGACTTGAGGAAGAGGTTGTTCACTTGGCTGTCCAAGTCCACAGGGATGGCAATTGCTCTGCTTTTGGCTGCAACAGACCACAGCTGGTAAGAATCACAGATCAGGAGAATCAGAGAACGTCAGGGGCTGGAAGAGACCTCCAAAGCTCATCCAGTCCAACCCCTGCCACAGCAGCATCTCCTAGAGCAGATCACACAGGAACACATCCAGGCAGGCTTTGAGTATCTCCAGAGAGGGAGACTCCACAGCCCCCCTGAGCAGCCTGTTCCTGAGTTCTGTCACCCAGGGAAAAAATTCCTCCTCATGTTTAAATTAAACTTCCTATGCCTCAGCTTCCACCACTGCCCCTTGCCTGGCACTGGGCATCACCCAGCAGAGCTTGGCTGCAGCCTCCTGGCACTCACCTGCACACATGGAGAGCCACTGCTGAGGTCACCTCTCAGCTCTTCCTCTCCCAGCAGCACAGCCCCAGCTCCCTCAGGCTCTGCTCCTAACAGAGCTGTTCCATTCCCTTCAGCAGCTTTGTGGCTCTGGGCTGGACTCTCTCCAGCAGTTCTGTGTCCCTCTTGAACTGGGTGGGCCAGAACTGGCCACAGCACTGCAGCTGTGGCCTCAGCAGGGCAGAGCAGGGGGGCAGGAGCACCTCTCTCAACCTACTAGTCACAGCCATTCTAATATATACCCCAGAATGGCACTGGCCCTCCTGGCCACAAGAGCACACTGCTGGCTCCTGCAGCCCTGTGGTACACCCAGCTCAAGAACAGGACAAGATCTGCTTGACCTTCCTTCTGCATCCTGCTTTGTGTGCAACTGAACAGGCCCTGTGCAAATGGCCCCTGGAGGAGTTCAAGGAACATGTGGACACAGCACTTTGGGATGTGCTCTAATGGTCACAGTGGGCTTACCCAGGCCATAGTGGTCTTAGGCTGGCAGTTAGGTCTCCTCCAACCAAAACAGTTCTATGATTCTCTGGTCAGGCCTCTGGTTTGTATTATGTTTGAAGGTTCTCACACCTTAGAGCTCTTTTACTGTGTTTAAAGTAGGGTCTGTCCTTACACACACACTCCCTGTTCCCATCCCAACACAGATGCTGGCCCTAGACCCGGCACAAGTTACTCTTGCTACTAGAAGCAGAACAAATTACAGGGAGGAGTAGCACAAAATTATTTCTGTGCTGTAGATTAGAGTCACAGCCTGGTTGAGATTGGAAGGGACCTCTGGAGATTACCCAGTCCAAGCCCCCTGCTTCAGCAAGGGCACCCCTAGCAGCTTGCCCAGCAGCACAGTGCCCAGCTGGCCTTGGCAGCTGTCCACACAAGGACACTCCACAACCTCTCTGGGCAGCCTGCTCCAGGCCTCCAGCACCCTCACAGCAAACAAGCTGCTCCTTCTGGTCAGATGGAACCTCAAGGGTTCCAGTTTGTGCCCACTGCTCCTGGGCATGTCCCTGGGCACCACTGAGGAGAGCCTGGCCCCAGCCTCTTGCCCCCCACCCTCTAGCTCTTGCTGAACCTTGATCAGATTCTCTCTGGGGTTGCTCTTCTCCAGGCTAAAAGAGGACTGCAGGAAGTTTTGGGGCTTAGATGGAGGAAGCACTTCAGGTTACACTGAACAAGAGTGACCACCTCCTGCTCAGCCATGACAAGAGCCCAGCACAGCTCTGGCTTTGTACTAAGCCTGGTGTCTGAGTTGTTGAGTAGCACCTTCAGGAAGTGAGCTGCACCCTGGTCCTGGCAGGCTGGCATGCACACAGCAAATGCTGGCTGGCCACCTCCACAGTGCTTACTGCTGCTGAGATCCAGTTCTTACCTACATCTGAGAGGACCCGGATGCAGCTTTCCACAGATGCCTTTTGGCTGGGCATTAACCAGTTGCAGTGGTACACTCTGAACACACCCTGCAGCAGCTGGACAAACACAGGCTGTCGAGTCTGGAAGACAAGAAAGGTCCAACTCATTACCCTGCTGAGGTGCAGCAGCATCACCCGGAGGTGACACTGGTCACAGCCGTGGCTCTCTGCACGCCAGCCGCTTCTAACTGGTCTGCATCCACTGGTTAGGCAACTTGGTGCTGTAGACAGATTATCTGCCACACATCAGCCACTGAATGGCAAGGGTGGGAAGGAGGAGTGGAAGGGAAACATTAAATACACAACTTCTAAAGCAGAAAGGCTCGGTAATTGAGCTTGACTAAGCAAGGAAATCAGGAGTCATCTCCACCTGTTTCATCAGAGCTATCAGCAAACCTGGCACCCAGGGATTCTTCTTTCAACACTGACCAGGAGCTGACTCAACAGTCCACATGTAAATGGGATTTTGCTCTTGGCTACAGGAGAGCCCAGCTCCAGAGTGGGAAACTCATCCTTTGCAGCACTGAGCTGGTATCATTTACTGCAGAACCAGCCCTGTGTGTGCTCTGTGGAGCGCAGGTAGTAGTTAGTGGTCAACGCCAGAGCTGCTATGGAGACAAAATCAAAGTGTGGGGTTTAAACTTGGATTTCCCAAGGAGATTTTCAGCTCCAGATCAGTGAGCTGCTCCAACACACATCAGCTCTCTCCTTTCATCTCTGCAAGAGCCCAACAACAGCGACCAAAACTGTCTGTTTGGGGTTGTGCAGCAATTACTGAGGAGAACAACTCAGTTATTTTACCTGCAAAGACTATTTGAATCATTCCAGGTGAGCTTCCAGGTGAGAGTGAACAGCCCAGCACCCTGTGCCTACTGCCTACACAGTGCTTCTACCAGCTAAGGGAACTACACCACAGTGCAAAGCCCACAAGAGGTAGGGAGCAGGGAAACAATACCTCTTTGACTCTGGTCAAGAGCAATGCCTGCTAGTAAGAAAAAAAAGTGGAGTTAGGGAGAAAAAAAGTCAAAAGGTAATAGATAATTACATCTAGGAATCAACTCATCACATCAGGCCATCACCAAAGGTACCAGATCAAAACAGTCAAGAATCCACAATCACTGTGAGGCAAACACTCAGCAGCCTTCAGCTCTGTGCCCAGCTCAGGAGCCCTCAACACAGCAGGGACATGGACCTGATGGGGCAGGTCCAGAGGAGGCCATGAAGGTGATCAGAAGGCTGGAGCACCTCTGCTGAGGAGGAGCTGGGGTTGTTCAGCCTGGAGAACTTCAGACAGACCTAATAGCAGCCTGCCAGCACATGGAAGGGGCTACAAGACTGCAGTGGGATTCTGTTTGCAAAGGCCTGCAGGGACAGGGTGAGGGCAGTGGTTTGAAATGAGGGCAAAATGAGATTGGATGTAAAGAACAAGTTCTGCACCAGGAGGCTGCTAGAACACTGCAGCAGCTTGTCCAGGGAGGGAGTTGAGGCCCCATGCCTGGAGATACTCAAGGTGAGGGTCAACAAGGCTGTGAGCAACCTGCTCTAGTGGAGGATGTCCCTGCTGAGTGCAGGGGATTGGACTGGATGAGCTCTGGAGGTGCCTTCCAACCCATGCTATGATTCCTTTCTAGAGACAAGCCAAACACCAAACCCATGGCAGACAGCAGGATTCTCCAAGGGCATTAGAAATATCTGGATTTGAAGCTACCCACATAGTCCTTTCAGTTCATGTTTAAAGACATTTCAGTCTTAAAAAGCTCCAAAGGCATTTCATTTGCTCCAATAAACCAAGGAAGAAATTGACTCCATGTCCTACATGGCTCCAGCTCCACTCAGGAAAGCAAGCCTTGGGCAGCAGCACCCTTAGGAGGCAAACAGGATTAAATGGTACTTGTGCAAGAGGGAAAGTTTTGGGCAGCTGTTCTCTGAAAAGACAGATTTGTGTTCTCCTAATCTGAGGCTATTTGAAGTGCATGGCAGACGTACGAGGTGTGCCCTCAGCAAGCCAGGATGGGCCTGACTCAGAGCAGGCAGAACTGAAGTGCAACAAGCCATGACATGAAGGAGCAAGAGACAAGAAGAGGCTTGCATGGGAAGTAAGGAGATGACAAGGTGCAGCAGAAAGCATGGGGAGTGACTGAATGCAAAGGAGAGTGGCAAACCATCACCTCCCCTTGGAGAGAGGGGCACTGGATCAGACAGGAGGGGCTGCAGATTGCTCTGCTGCATGGCAGATGGGAGGGAAAATCCCACCCTGAGAAGAGATGGACACCAGTCAGGTGGTCCAATGGGCTGAATTCCTCAGGTGAGGGTCCTTGGTTATGGGCAAGAGTGCTGACAGGCAAAAGATGCTGGAAGACACTGCAGTGGGACACGGGAACAGGCTGCCCAGAGAGGCTGTGGATGTCCCCTCCCTAGAGGTGTTCAAGGCCAAACTGGATGAGGCCTTGAGCAGCCTGGGTTGTGGGAGGCTGTCCCTGCCCATGGCAGGGGGCTGGAACTGGAGGGGCTTTAAGGTTCTCCCCAACCCAACTCATTCTACAAATCTGTGACTAAGGAGGAAGAGAAGCAGAGCTCTTCACATGGACAGGCAGAGGGAAGCTCAATCTGGGATTAGATAGAAAAAGCTATCCAATGAGATGGAAAAGAGAGGTGAAGTTGCTTCATCCTGCTAGACAGAGGGAGGTTGAGAAACTAAACCAGCCTGCTGACATCAAACCAAGAGATGTCTCCACTGTGATGGTAAGGAAGTGGATTCCAGCACTGCACACCCTGAGATGACAACAAAGGCATGGCAGCCAAGGGACAGAGAGGGCACAAGTGCAGAGCCCTTGGGGGACAAGGCTGACTTGAGCTCAGCTTCTCATTTCTTGAGCTCAAGTTGACAAACTGATCCCATGAGTGCCTGTGGAGGCACTGCAGAGGACGCAGCCTGTCTGCATAGTGACTGCAGACACTTTCAAGGCCCAGGAGGAGCACATCAGCTGCTGGACTGCTCAGACTTGCCTGTATGAAGACACAGCCCCATAAAACGACTCAGCCCAAACACAGCTGGAGCAGCTCCCTGGGCTCTCACAGACAGTGCCCAGCTTGGCACCTGAAATTTCTGAGCCAACCTCAGGCACAGCTCTGTGCTTTCAGTGTGACTATCACAGAATGCATCAGGTTGGAAGGGACCTTCAAAGGTTATCCTGTTCATACCCCCTGAACTGAGCAGGGACATCTCCAACTAGATCAGGATTCTCAGGACCCCGTCAAGTCTGAGCTCAAATGTCTGGGTAAGGAAGGCTGCCAAGGGCTAAGAGAAGCAGAGCTGTGCTCAAGGCTGGACAGTTGGCAGATCAGGCTGGCCACTAGTCAGCCAAACACGAGGCGAGAACAGGTCCTGACTGGAGGAGAGCAGAGACACAGGCAGCCCACAGGGCAAAAACAGGAGCACTGCTGCGAGCAGAGAAGCCTTCGCTGGGGGCACAATCATGCAGCAGCTTCCTGAACTCTTCCCTGGAGCACTGCAGTCCCCACAAAGGGAAGGGCCAGCAGCCATTCTTCGACAAGGCAGTGACCCACTCAACTGCCAGCTGTCCTTTATGACCACTGCTGGGACCCAGGTGCCTCCAAACCTGTTGCCAGGTACGAAGCTGGAGTTCACCCTGCGAGCGGCTGCCTCTGGCACGATGAGGCTGCATCAAGTTTCAACAACTACTGCACTCCAAGCTCTGCCAGCTCTGCCAGGCACCTGACCACTCCACCCACACTCCTCCCACCAAGGTCTTTAGGAGAGAAATGATGTTATCTTTCTGCTGCAACACACATTAGGGCCAAGTCCTGACACTGCTGTTCTGGGGTGCAAATCTCTACCTCGGTCACTTGACAAACCTTCTAAGCCTCTTCTCCAAGTTTCCCCAACTTCTGCACAAGACAAAGAATTACTCACACTGGAGTTCCTGGGGAAGTTTTGGGTTTAAAGGACATCAGAATCCTGCTATCAAAACATCCTTTGTTTTTGCACCCTCTATAATGCATCACTCTCCTCCTGTCCCGAAGACTTTGGTGGCAAGGCTTTACCTTCCCTCTCCATGGTGCTTTAGAGAACAGCCTGATATTGTGCTAACTGCTCTCCCACTGCTTGGCAGCTGGCAGGCCAAGCTAGCACTGAGCACAAGCTTGGGTGTTCTTCTCCACCTGCCTACACCATCCTGTTCAACTGTCCTCTGGTACTTGACTCTAAAGAAGATGAGCAGAGCCCTTAAATGCAACAGCAACAACTACTTCATTTCCCTTCCCGCAGTGTGATACTCTCACCTGGGGTCTGCTGACAAGCAGACCTGTGTAGTCTTGGTAGCAGTAGAGTTGAGCCTACTCAAGATGTAATTGGTGCTTCAGCTTCTCTAGAAAATGTCTGTCCTCTGACCTACAAACCCTCCCACTTCTGCAGCCAGAAAGCCACCTTGGGCACAGAGCGAGTGCCTGCCCCCTCGTTACAAACCTGAGGCTCTCGGCAACTGGGATATGGAATCGGAGCAGCAAGAATCATTTCACTGGCAGCATATTTTCACTTCTCACACCACCTCTGTGGTGGGAAAAGACCTTCCAAAAGTCCAGCTACTCTGCCTCTGCATTTTCCTACCTGCAGAGTGGTGCTCTGATCGGAGAAGGGGGAACTGAAGAAGGTGGTGACTATGCTCATCACTATTTCTGTGACGTACTTCTCCAGGATGGAGTCTGCATGCTTCCTGTCGCTGGTGTTATTGCAAGCCTGCAAGACAATTCAGTCTCAGGTCAGAAAAAGCTCAGCCAAGGTGAGTTAGTCAATGTCACAGACTGCAACTCTTCATTTTGCACAGATTCCTTGCCACAGTGATGCTGATGACACTTGGGACCCCTGGGTTTCCAGCGCAGGCGAGAGCCCAACACCGTTACTGCTTTCATGTGGTGGCAGACAGCACGTTCAGGAGGGAGGGAAAAAGCACAGTGCCTTAGAGGAAAGCAGTAGGGTAGGGAGGACTGAAGTGTAATGGGGAAATACTTGGAATCCCAGGCAAAAAGCCAAATGGCCAAACAAATGCCAAGCTTGGAAAAAATTTCTTCTGACCTGCCAAGAAATGTTGCCTCTTGCTGAGGAAGAAGCTCACTTCTGGCCAGAGTCAGCAAGCCAGGTGGCAGGAGAGGAACAGGCACTAGCCAGAAGGGCAGGGTGTGGGGCTTTGCTGAGGGGGGTGTCTTGGTTGGGGGGATTCTCTTTTATAAAGGGAAGTATTCCTGTGTCCCATGGAAATGACTAAGGAAATCCACAGGCACAAGAAAGCAGAGAGCAAGCTGAAGGAGCACAGTCTTGAGGATACTTAATTGACTTGATGCATTTTGATGCTCATTCACAGACTGCATGGGGCTGGAAGGGACCCCCAAAGGTCATCTCATCCAACCCCCTCTGCAGGTAGCAAGGACACTTTCAGCTAGAGTGGGCTGCCCAGAGTCACCTCAGGACTGATCTTGCACATCTCCAGGGATGATGTTTTACTGTCACTGCTCTTCAGTTCTCTGCAGCTTTTGGCATGCAGCTGCTACATACAGAACTCCTTACCCGACAGATGTCAAGCAGGAAGTTCTCAAACAGCTTCCACATATGATTGCTGGTGTAAATCTCTTTCATTTCTACTTCTGTGTCCACGTAGCAATGATTCAAGAAGTTGATGTAGGCGATTTTGACCTAAAAGGAGAGGAGAAAAAAAGAGGAAAAACAAATCCACAATCACAAAAGCAAACCTGATTGGGATTCTGAATCAGTTTAATGCCTCAGCAGAGCTGCTGTATAAATCACTTGTAATGCTGCTTCTTGCTTTTCCTTAAGCCCTGGTGAAATTTAATGCCATGAATAGCAAGACAGCAGCCAAGAAAATACAGCAGGGTTAATGCAGACTAAACGTCAGCGCAATAATCGCTTCCAGTTCTGCAGAACCATCTGCTGAAGGTCAGCAGCAAACTCCAGAAGCCTCTCTGCCTCCAGAACCCTACAGAACAACTGAGTGCAGCATCACCTCTCCCCTCCTCCCCATCTGCAGGGCAAGGAATCAAGTGTAAAAGGATTTCACTGAGCTATCCAGACTGACTGGGGTTGCTGACAATTCCTCCTCCGGTTCTGCTTACCCAGCTGATTGTCCACCTGCACCACCAACCCTTCCCAGGCCCTGCAGTATCAAACCTCCCTCACACAAAGCCAGCACACAGAAGCAAAAAATGCACTGGGGTTGGAAGGGACCCTCCATGCACATGCTGTCCAACACCCCTGCAGCCAGCAGGGATACCATGGAATCAGAGAATGGCAGGGGCTGGAAGGGACCTCCAGATACCATCTGGTCCAAGCCCCTGCCAGAGCAAGATCAACCAGAGCAGATCACACAGGAATGCACCCAGACAGTTCTTGATTATCTCCAGAGGGGGAGACTCCACAGCCCCCCTGGGCAGCCTGTGCCAGGGCTCTGTCACCCTCAAAGGGAAAAAATTCTTCCTCAATCTCACCTGGAACCTCCTGTGCCTCAACCTCCTATGCCTCAATTCCGTGATTCAACTTCCACCCACTGCCCCTTGTCCTCTCACTGGGCATTACTGAGCAGAGCCTGGCTCCATCTCCAACTACAGCAGGCTGCCCAGAGCCCCACCAAATGAGACCTCGAGTGTTTCCAGGGATTTGGCACCTACCACACGCTCCAGTACTTCACCACCCTGGTTGTGAAGAGCTCTTCTTCATGCCTAAAGAACTCCCTCCCAATGTCCCTATCAAACACATCCAGGCCAGCAGCTCCCCAGAGCCCTCACCTCAGGTATGCAGTCCTCGTGGGTTACTACCCTGACAATGTCATCCAAAGGCAGCAGGGAGTTGCACTTGATTTCTGTGTAGACATTTTTGCCTTCTGTGCACACAGCCAGCAGCTCTACCAGGTGGATGTGGTACATCAAGGGGCTGTTCTCATCCATCCGGTCCCTCTCGGATCTCATCATCTGCACCAAAGTCTGGAAGGAGGCTCTGTCGTTGTAGAACACCAGGACATCCTCTCCTGCATTCACCAGCTGCCCAGGGGCAGAGAGAGGCCATCAGCACACCAAACAGCAGCTCCCCACAGCACCCTCTGGCCATGGCAGCTGCAAACCCCATTTAGCTGCTCTTTAGACACTGAGCAGCAGAGCACTGGGCACTCACAGAACCAACCAGGCTGGGAGAGAGCTCCAAGCTCAGCCAGCCCAACCTAGCACCCAGCCCTGCCCAACCAACCAGACCATGGCACTCAGTGCCCCAGCCAGGCTTGGCTGCAACACCTCCAGCCACAGCCACTCCACCACCTCCCTGGGCAGCCCATTCCAGTGCCAATCACTCTCTCTGACAACAACTTCCTAACAACATCCAGCCTGAACCTGCCCTGGCACAACTTGAGGCTGTGTCCCCTTCTTCTGGTGCTGGCTGCCTGGCAGCAGAGCCCAACCCCACCTGGCTACAGCCTCCCTGCAGGCAGCTGCAGGCAGCAATGAGCTCTGCCCTGAGCCTCCTCTGCTGCAGGCTGCACCCCCCCAGCTCCCTCAGCCTCTCCTCACAGGGCTGTGCTTCAGGCCCCTCCCCAGCCTTGCTCTGGACACCTCCCAGCACCTCAACATCTGTCTTGAATGGCAGAGTCTAAACTGGATACAGCACTCCAGGTGTGGCCTGAGCAGTGTTGAGCACTCAGTCCTCTCCTGCTCCCCTGCTGGACAGAGGGCTCAGCCACCACATGATGCCCTCAAGAATTTACCACTTCTGAGCTGCTGAAGGACTTCAAAGGCAGCCCCAGTGCCTGCTTAGACAGAAGTGGTGCCAAGCAGCTCGTGACTGCTGGTTGTGCTTTTGGATGCCAGGTCTCTTGCCTCAGCTGACTTCTGAATTCCCACACAGCTTGGGGCAGAGGAATGCCCTGGGGACATGCTGGGCGCAGGAATTCCACCCTGCTGAACAAACAGCAGTGCTTCTCCCAGGCTAGGGAGTGACAACTCAAGTCACACACTAAAGATTCCAACCAGCTTCACGCCTGAGACTCAGCCAGCCACATCCTCAGAGCAGTTCAGACCTTCTGTAACCCCACGAAGGGAAGGAGAATGAGCAAACTGAGATTTGCTCCAGGCTGGGCACTTCTGAGGATGCAGTTAGAGGGGTCTGGGGCTGTCCTCCCGCAGGGTTAGTGGCCAACAGCTAGATGAAAATGCAGAACCATAGAATATATTGGCTCAGAAGGGACCTTAAAGATCAGCTAGTTCCAACCTCCCTGCCTTGAAGGCAGAGCCTGAGCCCAAATTAACTCCCTTTTCTCAGCAGCTGCTGACCCCTGTGGAAGCACCTCACAAGCTCCACTCCACGTCCAGAAGCTCACAAACCCATTTCTGAGCTGCAGGATAAAGTACAGAAGCCCTTAGATCAACCCAGAAAGACAGCGACAGAGAGCCCAGAGCTTGCCAAATCTGATCCTTGGGCTCCCCCTGCTGAGAAGGCCAATCGAGATCCCAGCAGAGCCGCAAGCCAAGCCCATCACACCCAGCTCCAAGAGATCCATTTACCTTTCTCTTCCCTCTCCCTGTCTGGCCTCCATTTCCCAGTCATCTACACACCTGAGTTTTTGGAGACCTTCAGTGCTTAAACAGATGAACATCTTGGGAAGACAAAAAGCAAACAGCTCTCAAAATACCACATGGGCACAAACTTCCCTCTGGATGCGTGACCTTGCATCCCAAGACAAGAAATTCCCCTCAAAATACTGTCATGGGACAATTTTCCTCCTTCTTCTGCCTCTCTCTGCTCATTCTCAATTTCCCAGTCACCTGCAGAGAAATTTTAGGAGACTTATCCCCTTTCAGCACTTAAACTGATGAAGGTGGAGATCTTGGCCAGACAGGAAATTCCCCTCACAACATTCTCACGGTACAAAATTCCTTCTGCATTAGTGATCTTAGACTAGAAGATGAGAAATTCCCCTCACACCACTCTGATGGCACAGTTTTCTCCTCCATCAGCAACCTTGACAGGAAGCTATTTCTCTTCCAGACAGGTTAGCCAGAGGAAAGTACACTTGCTTCAAAACCCACCTGAAGGATAGAATCACAGAATCAGGCAGGTTGGAAGAGAGCTCCAAGCTCCCCCAGCCCAACCCAGCACCCAGCCCTGCTCAACCAACCAGACCATGGCACTAAGTGCCCCAGCCAGGCTTGGCTGCAAAACCTCCAGCCACAGCCACTCCACCACCTCCCTGGGCAGCCCATTCCAGTGCCAATCACTCTCTCTGACAACAACTTCCTAACAACATCCAGCCTGGACCTGCCCTGGCACAGCTTGAGGCTGTGTCCCCTTCTTCTGGTGCTGGCTGCCTGGCAGCAGAGCCCAACCCCACCTGGCTACAGCCTCCCTGCAGGCAGCTGCAGGCAGCAATGAGCTCTGCCCTGAGCCTCCTCTGCTGCAGGCTGCACACCCCCAGCTCCCTCAGCCTCTCCTCACAGGGCTGTGCTCCAGGCCCCTCCCCAGCCTTGCTGCCCTTCTCCAAGCACCTTCCAGCACCTCAGCATCTCTCTGCAATGGAGGAGCCCAGAACTGGACACAGCACTCCAGGGGTGGCCTGAGCAGTGCTGAGCACAGGGGCAGAATAACCTCCCTTGTCCTGCTGCCCACACTGCTCCTGAGCCAGCCCAGGATGCCATTGGCTCTGCTGCCCACCTGGGCACTGCTGCCTCCTCTTCAGCTCCTCTCTCCCAGCACCCCCAGCTCCCTCTCTGCCTGGCTGCTCTCAGCCACTCTGTCCCCAGACTGCAGTGCTGCTTGGGGTTGTTGTGGCCAAGGTGCAGAACCCTGCCCTTGGCCTTGTTCAGTCTCATCCCATTGGCCTCTGCCCACCCATGCAGCCTGGCCAGGTCCTTCTGCAGGGCTCTGCTACCCTCCAACAGCTCCACAGCTGCTCCTAGCTTGGTGTCACCTGCAAATCTACTGATGCTGGACTCGATCCCCTGGTCCAGGTCATAAATAAGGATACTGAACAGGACTGGGCCCAGCACTGATCCCTGGGGGGATGCTGTGTAGAGGCTCAGAAAGTAACTTCTAAGCAGCATCACTCATCAGGCAGTCGTCAGAGCTACGAGTGAGGAGCTCAGGCAGCTTCTGGTCACACAGCAGCCTGTGCTTTCTGCTAGCTTCATGCTCTTTTTGCATTCTGAGAGCTCACTGTCAGCTTCTTGGCAGACCCAGAAGCGAGAGGATCAATTTGTCATGTTCACCAACTGGCATGAGAAGGGAACTTCTGTTCAGACCCTGCCAATCCCTGCAGCTCTCACCTCAGCCATTACCATATCTTGGCACTTCTTGATGAATTTCCCTTCTGCCTTGACGATTGTCTGCAGGAACTTGATGTACTGCACGTTCCTGCCGTGGGTCTCGATGCAGTGGACAAAGTGCTGCACAACTCTTTCGTTGATCTCGCTGCAGAGCTGGAAGTTGTTCATGAAGATGTGCTGCATGGTGACTGCCTCCAGGATCTAAAAGCGAAGGGATGAAAGGAAAGAAGAAATCATAAGATACAAACCACCAAACTCAACACTCCTGCAGGCTCCAGGGCTGAGAAAAACATAGAAATATAGAATCAAGTAGGTTGGAAGAGAGCTCCAAGCTCGCCCAGCCCAACCTAGCACCCAGCCCTGCCCAACCAACCAGACCATGGCACTAAGTGCCCCAGCCAGGCTTGGCTTCAACACCTCCAGAGTGGCAACCCAGCAGGCAGCTATGTCCTGGGCTGCACCTAAAGCAGGGAGAGCAGCAGTGCAGGGAGGGTGATGTGCCCCTCTGCTCTGCTGTGACCTCACCTGCAGCACTGCCTCCAGCTCTGGGGCTCTCAGCACAAGAAGGGCCTGGGGCTGCTGGAGAGGGTCCAGAGAAGACCACAAAGATGCTCAGGGGACTGGAGACCCTCCCCTAAGGGGACAGGCTGGGAGAGTTGGAGCTGTTCAGGGCTCCAGGGAGACCTTAGAGCAGACTTCCAGTTCCTGAGGGGCTACAGAAAAGCTGTGAAGGGACTTGTGACAGGGGCTGTGGGTGCCAGGATGAGGGACAATGGCTGTGACTGGGAGAGGGGACACTGAGACTGAGCTGAGAGAGGGGAGATGAGGAAGAAATTACTGAGAGTGAGCTTGGAGAGAGACTGGCATAGGTTGCCTTGAGCAACCTGTGCTAGTGAGAGGCATCCCTGCCCATGACAGGGGGGGACTGGAACTGGGTGAGCTTTAAGGTCCCCTCCAACCCAACCCATTCTATGCACCTATGATTCTTAGTCCACTTCAGCCTCTCGATCTTTCTGCACTGAAATGACTTGAATCAAAACAGATCTTTCCAGCTTTTGAGGCTTTAGAACACAACCCCTTCAGCCAAACTCGCATCAGAAGAGGCCCAGAGGCAGTCACCAAGGGCAATCCATTCTCTTCTTGCTAGGAACAGCAATAAATCATGGCATGAGGTCATTCTTACCCCTGGGTTGAGGAACAGGTTTATGTGCTTGTGCAGCAAGGCCTGGTTCTGCTGGTTCCCAGCACAGAAGTTCTGCAAAAACTCATGAGCAAGCTTCATGATCTCCTGCATCCTCGTGTCTTCAGCCTGCCAGTGCATGAGGAAGGAGATGGGGTTAAGGAGCCTCTGAAGTTCACTTTCAGGTGAGGAGCAGATGAGCCCCATCTCTGCAAGGGAACTGTCACGTCTCTCTCTGAAGGGAAAACAACCAAACCTCCACCCAGTTCACAGAGAGCAGGGCCTGGCCTGCCTCACAGTTTGAAAGGCCATCAAAAAGCAAGAGCATCACAGAAACTACAGCAGTTTCCTCTCTCAAACTGCACAGCCCAGGGCCCAGCTGCCAGCAACGTGCTTTAGGCACTTTCAGGCTGCTAAACACACTCCCTGCCTCGGCCAAACCACACACATCAGCACCTTGGGAATGCAAGGGAAAGAGCCACGTTCCATGGAATGCATTTCAGTAGTGACAGAAAGGCAGGTCAGGGCCCAAAGAGATGGAAAGTTCTTACTGCACCAGTTCAACCCAGCTGGTATTTACTGGAATCCATACACTGCCTGCACGCTTCCAGGCACGGCTCAGCAGACTGACATCAGTGTGGAATTACCAGCAGCCAGGGCAGGAAATGCAGGTTGGAAAATGAGAGGTCTGCTTTTACTTTTAAGGGGCTTCATCTGTTTCCAAAGGTGAAGAACCTTCCAGCTTGCCTGGCCAATGCCTATCCACAGCCAAGGGACAGAAAGGTGACAAAAAGGTGCTGGAGGGCAGTTTTGATTGCTAGGCTTTTTCAAAGCAAAATATGAAGCAAGAGAGCAGGAGACTCAGCTCAACACCAATTAAAGCCACTGCCTGGAATTGCTGGGTCTCAGAAACCTGTGGACAGCAGAGTGACAGGCAGAAGGTGAAGAGTTCCCTCCCCTGTGCTAAGTACCTGCCACTGATGACTGATGGGGGCCAACACAACGACCTCAGGGTGTGCTTCATCAGCACAAAGTGGTGCTGTGCAAGCTCAAACCCCAGAGCAACCCCAAGTGTGCTTCAAGCTACTGCACTGACCTTCCCCAGCACCCTGGTGGGGCTAATTAGAAACAGCAGAGCTCAGCTGCAGAGCCAGTTGGTGTTTATTCACTGCTAAGGGGCAATCTGGGTCTCCCCAGCTGCAGGGGTCTGTGTCTAACAAGTGGGCAGACCTGCTGATAAATCCCTCAGGGGATTGTCAGGCACCCTCTGAACCTTCAGTGTTCCCAGGAGGGCTGTTCTACAGCTGCCTCCTAGCAATAATGAGTCTTGGTTACACTGCCACAGCTTCAAGGCAGCACACAGCTCCCCTGGAAAGGTGGAGCTTGAGCCTTGGTCTTACTCTGAGCTCTGAAGGACAAATGTCTCTAGGAAGTAGTGCAGAACTCTACTTAAAGGTTTCCAACAGACAAAGCTTAGACAAGAGTCTCCTTCTCTGGAGAGACTCCAACCCCAGCTGGGCATCAGGATCCTGGGCTAGCTGCTGTGGGTGCCCTGCTTTAGCAGGTAGGTTGGACTGGATGACCTCCAGAGCTTCCCAGCCCCACCATGCTGGGGGGTTCTCTGCCAAGCTTCCCATTGTTTTTCAAGTGTGGGCATCTGACAGACTCTCAGGCTGAAGAAAATTACCTCTGGGAACCAAACAGAGAGGCAGAAGGCCCAGGACAAATCAGAAGAGCTACTAAAGCCTGTGCAGGGGGCAGGAAGCAAGATGACAGCCAGAGAGCAATCCAACCTTTTCGTAAGGGATCTGCAGCAGCTCCAGCACCACGGCATGAGCTCCCATGTTCCTCAGGAGTCTCTGCTGCTGCTTCCTGCTCTTCCTGACCGTGGCACTTTCCTGCACACACAGCTTGCTGAGCCGCAGCAGGATCTGCAGGAGAGACTTGGTTTAGAGCTGCAGCTCTGGGGTTCATCCCTGAGCACGCCAGGAGGCTCCCAGAGAGCAGAGCTGCAGCTCTGGGGCTCATTTTTGATCATGCCAGGAGGCTCCCAGAAGGCAGCAAAAGTGCAAACTCCACCTGCATGGATCAGAGGGTCTGTAAGCAGGAACAAGTGGTGGAGTCACCATCCCTGGAGATGTTCAAAAGCTGCCCAGATGTGGTGCTGAGGGACATGGTGTAGTGGCATTGGTGAGATTCTGAGCTCTAGGCCAGTGGTTGGACTTGATGATCTCAAAGGCCTCTTCTAACCTCAAGAGCTCTATGATACTATGACAAGTACCAAGTGAAGCCAGCATTAGGCCCCAGGGTATGAAGCCCACCAGCTCACCCCACACCAGTGCCAACACACACTCCTTGGCTGCTGTCTGGAATAGGTTACCCAGGGAGGTGGTGGAGTCCCCAGCCCTAGAGGTGCTCAAGAAAGGTGCAGCTGTGGCACCAGGGGCCATGGTGGTGCTGGGCTGATGGTTGGACTCGATGGTCTGAGGGGGCTTTGCCAACCAATTCTGTGCTCTCAGATTTTTTTGCAATGTAACCCTCAGAGCATGGTGGTGCTGAGAGCAAGGCCCTCAAGTTCAGAGTAAATGAAACAGCTTCTCCACTTGGCCTGCTTCCTTTGCAGGCTTCAACAATGTTGTGTTACCATTGAAACAGCAGCAAAACCTCACCTCCCTCACTACCCCACTCCGAGGGGAAGAATCCACAGGCTGCTGAGTCTATTCCTGGCTTCCCATTCAAGTTGGGATGTGCTATTACTCAGCAAATACTTTCCACAATGGAAGAGTGACTCAGACTTTCCTGGGCGCCTCCCTCTGGCTGCAGCTCTGCAGAGCTATGCTACTGCCCTCTTGCATGTCACCAGCAGGAGAAAGCATAAGTTTTACCTCTTTCACGACACGGTAGTTGTAGCTGCTTGTGCTCTCAGGCTTCTGGGACTTGCTGTGACCTTCCTGGGCAGAAAAAAAACATGAAGAAAATCACTTTATTAGCAGCTGACAGCATGAAGGCTAAAATGAGCATTCTGGGGTAGTGCCTGCTGCCTTCCTGGGAAGCAGTGGCATGCCTCACATGGCTGACACTGAGGAGAAACATCAGATTAGCCTGTCAAGCCACACTGACCCCTCTGACACAAGGCAGGGTGAAGGTGGGATGGTTTAAGTGACAGCAAGGCCCTGTCCTTCCCTTTGCTTGCCACATGCTGTCTGCAATCAATTCTCTCCACTTCTAAAACTGCTTTCTCTCCCTCTCTGCTATGATTAGGCTGTCACTGTACAGACAGAGATGTCTCACAGCACTGCACTCAAGGAAAGCAACAAGGGTGCTGGAACACTGCAACAGGTTCCACAGGGAGGTAGCTGAGGCCCCATCCCTGGAGATATTCAAGGAGAGGTCTGACAGGGCTTTGGGCAACTTAACCTCGTGGAGGATGTCCCTGCTGACTGCAGAGGGGGTTGGGACTGGATGACCTTTGGAGGTCTCTTCCAACCCACACCTTTCCATGAAATTAATCTTATTTACTTTCAAACAAACCCATTCCTACCCAGGGACCATGTCTTCCACTTCCTCACCCAGTTTTCTCTATTTGCTTGCAATTTACACAGCAGGAAAATGTGCTGAATTAGTTCTGAGGCAGGTGTGCATTTGGAACACACAAAGCAGCCTTCTGCTCTGCCAGCTAATCCTAGTGCCACGAGTCAAAACGTTACCTGAGCAGCTCACAGCTCTGCCCTGCAGACACTGGCACAGGCTGCTCAAGGAGGTTGTCGATGTCCACTCCCTGGAGGTGCTCAGGGCTAGGTCAGACGAGGCCTTGAGCAACCTGGGCTGGAGGGAGGTGTCCCTGCCCACAGCAGGGAAGTTGGAACTGGATGAGCTTTCAGCTCCCTTCCAACCCATTCTCTAACTATCAGCCAGCAAATCTGTGCAGACACAGCCAAATTACCTCTTTCTTCTTGTGTTCATTTTCACCTTGCACTCCATCCATGGCCTCATCAGGACCTTGGCCTTTGTACACCCAAAGTTCTGATTTCTCCACAATAGACCTCAGCTGGTCCAGATCTTGTTTTATCTGCTTGTAGTTGTCAACATCTTGGCTGGTAACAAGCAGTTGAACCTGACAGGAATGCAATCCATCAGTTGCAGAGAGGATTTGGTTTAGCTGCAGTGCAGACATTCAGAGGAGGAATAATGCTCCAGAGGCTGCCATGCCTGCAGCAGAGCAGCCCCAGAGGGCAGCTGAGCAATGCTCAGCAAGAGACAGAGGAGCTGTGGGGGGCAAGAGACTGGGGCCAGGCTCTGCTCAGTGCTGCCCAGGCACAGCACAAGGGGCACTGGGCACAGACTGGAGCCCAGGAGGTTGCATGTGAGCAGGAGGAGAAAGCTGTTTGTTGTGAGGGTGCTGGAGGCCTGGAGCAGGCTGCCCAGAGAGGCTGTGGAGTGTCCTGGTGTGGAGACATTCAAAACCCACCTGGAGTTGTTCCTGCGTGACTTGACCTAGGCCTGCCTGCTTCAGCAGTGGGGTTAGACAAGCTGGTCCCTTCTAAGCCCTCCTACTGCAGGGTTCCAACACACAGCCATACCTGCTTAAAAGCCTGGAGGACTTCTTGCCGCTGGCTGAAGTGGCGGAAGAGCAGCTGCAGCGCCCCGGACACCAGCGGCGGGTAGTCGTGCATGGTCAGGTGCAGCAGCACCCTGAGGAAGGTCCTGCCGCCGTGGTCATCCAGGTCCAGAGGGGTGTTCTCCTCGCTGCAAACACAGCAGGAGGCGCCCAGCGTCAGACTGCCCCTCCCAGCACCTTCTGCAGTCCTGGCAGGAAACCTTCTCAGTGGCTCTCAGCGGTTCAGGTGCCCTCCTCAGAGCAGCAGGGACCTCTGGAGCACTGTGACAGGGATGCTGCTCCAGGGACCTCTGGAGCACTGTGACAGGGATGCTGCTCCAGGGACCTCTGGAGCACTGTGACAGGGATGCTGCTCCAGGGACCTCTGGAGCACTGTGACAGGGATGCTGCTCCAGGGACCTCTGGAGCACTGTGACAGGGATGCTGCTCCAGGGACCTCTGGAGCACTGTGACAGGGATGCTGCTCCAGGGACCTCTGGAGCACTGTGACAGGGATGCTGCTCCAGGGACCTCTGGAGCACTGTGACAGGGATGCTGCTCCGGCAGCTCACTCTGCTTATGTTACCCAACAGACACCTCGGGGGTCAAGCCAGGCCGGACTCTTTGTCCCTGCATCAGCCTCACCAGCACTGAAAAGATCTTGTCCTGGTGCTGACCTTCCTCACTACTCACCACACTAACCCCCAGCGTGTGGTGCTTGTGCCAAGCACTGAAGCCCTCCTCTGCCTCCCGCCTCGGGGCCTGAGCCTCCTTCCCCTTCCCCTCCCCCTTGGCCTGCACCTCCTTCCCCTTCCCCTCCCCTCTTAGCCTTCGCCTCCTTCCACTTCCCCTCCCCTCTTGGCCTTCGCCTCCTTCCCCTTCCCCTCCCCTCTTGGCCTTCACCTCCTTCCCATCCCCTCGGGGCCTTCGCCTCCTTCCCCTTCCTCTCCCCTTGGGGCCTGAGCCTCCTTCCCCTTCCTCTCCCCTCTTGGCCTTCACCTCCTTCCCCTTCCTCTCCCCTCGGGGCCTTTGCCTCCTTCCCCTTCCCCTCCCCTCTTGGCCTTCACCTCCTTCCCCTTCCTCTCCCCTCGGGGCCTTCGCCTCCTTCCCCTTCCCCTCCCCTCTTGGCCTTCATCTCTTTCCCCTTCCCCTCCCCTCTTGGCCTTCACCTCCTTCCCCTTCCCCTCCCCTCGGGGCCTTCACCTCCTTCCCCTTCCTCTCCTCTCGGGGCCTTCACCTCCTTCCCCTTCCTCTCCCCTCGGGGCCTTAGTCTCTTTGCCCCTCCCCTCCCCCCGGGGCCCTCGTCCCTTTCCGACTGAGGCCACAGAGAACGTTGTGGCCCTTAGCTGAGTCTCTCTCCTCTCCTGCCTCCATTCAGGACCTCCCTTCTGTTAAGCCTACAGCAAAGAGCTGTGGCTCTGAGCAGCTGAAGGAGCTGCAGCACCTGGGGCCTGTCACTGCCTCGCTGTGGTTTGGGAGCTGCTCTGGCAGGCAGCAGGTGTGGAAGGTGCAGCTTGCTCTGCTCTGTCACTTGCCTGCAGCTTAATGCTGCATTAGGCAAAGGAAGGATGGCTAAATATACATCTGCCCAAGTCCCACTCCTTGCCTACACAATCCTCCCCACCCGGGAGTTCACTGCAGCATTCAGCTCACATGCACTGAGCCTCCAACTTGGCTTTCACCCACACAAGTGCAGCCCTCCCATGAAGATCTTTCTGGCTGAAGGGCCCCCGAGTGTCCCTTATCTGTGGCTACTACTTGGAACACTACCAGTGAAGAGGTACTTTCCTTCCACCAAAGATCCCCTCGGCTTGCTCCTCGATATGTTCAAAGTCCAGGGCTCCTGAGAGAGCAATCAGACAGAAACACCACGTCAGAGCTGCACCAGAGAGGCTTCCACAGCCTAAAATCACCTTAAACAGCAAGTGATGATGTGAGGGTAAGCAAGAGGGGCAGACCAAGCTGAAAGGAATGCTGAGAGCTCACTGGAGCAGCCTGCTAAGGGCACAGAACACAAAGCAACCTGTTCTCAGCTCACAAATTCAGCTGCACGACCATCCCAGCAACAGCCATCATAGAGTCATCATCACAGAATCACCCAGGTTGGAAGAGACCTCCAAGCTCAGCCAGTCCAACTTATCCCCCAGCCCTAGCCAGTCAATCAGACCATGGCACTAAGTGCCTCATCCAGGCTTTGCTTGAACACCTCCAGGGATGGTGACTCCACCACCTCCCTGGGCAGCCCATTCCAATGCCAATCACTCTCCCTGGCAAGAACTTCCTCCTAACATCCAGCCTAGACCTCCCCTGGCACAACTTGAGACTGTGTCCCCTTGTTCTATTGGGGGCTGCCTGGGTTGCCAGGCTTAGTCCTCTCTCCCCTGCCTTCAGATTGCAGCAGGGGACGCTGCAGCAGCCTGCTAAGGGTACAGAACACAAAGCAACCTTTGCCAGCAGCCCATCCCCCCAGCTTGCTCTCAGTGAAGAGCAGTGGACAGGCCAAGCTGCTCACAGCTTCCTTGCATGCCCCCACACTTGGACACAGACACCCCTGGGTGCCTTCCTACCTTACCTTTGCAGAAAGACATTTGGTGGGGAGGGAGACCAGAATAAAGAGAAGAGCTGAAGTGAAGCAGATGACTTTGGGGAGCCTCTTCCTTCACTCAAACATGAGTAGAAAAGATTAAGGTTGAAAACAGAGCACAGAGGACATTGTGGAGTGTTTTGGGCCAGAAGGGACCTCTAAAGGTCCTCCAGCCCAGCCTCCCTGCAGTCAGCAGGGACATCTGCAACTGAGGCATCTCTCAGCAACTCCAACTCTCTCAGCCTGGCCTCACAGCAGAGGGCTTCCAGCCACAGGTTCTCCCTAGAGCCTGCATCTCAGGTCACACTTACCAGATGGAACAAGGTAGGAGAGAGTACAACTAAGCCCTGGCTTTTGCCTGGGGAACATGGCAATGCTGCCTACCCCATCACTGCCACTGCTAGCAGGGTACTCTCCTTCAGCAGAACCATTCATGTGCCAAAGTGAGCATCCAAAGCATTCAGCCAATTAACCTCTAAGATTAAAGAGTCTTCTGCAGCCCACACAAACTCATTCTGCTGGAATGGGTCCAGAGAGAAGGGGCAACCAAGCTGGTGAAGGGGCTAGAGACAGGTCTGGTGAGGAGCAGCTGAAGGAACTGGAGGTGTTCAGCCTGGAGGAGGCTGTGGGGAGAGCTTCTGGCTCTCTACAGCTCCCTGAAAGGAGGCTGGAGCCAGGTGGAGATTGGTCTGGTCTCCCAAGCAGCAAGTGACTGAGAGCAAATGGCCTCAAGTTGTGCCAGGGGAGGCTTAGGTTGGCCATGAGGAACAATTTCTTCCACTTGAGGGTTGTCAAAGCCTGGCCCAGGCTGCCCAGGACAGTGACAGTGTCCCCATCCCTTTTCAAAGCTCTGGGAGTGTGATATGAGGGCCATGGGTTGGGTGGTGATCTGGCAGTGCTGGGGTAAGGGCTGGGCTTGAGGACCTGAACGTCCTCCTCCAACCCAAGTGGGTCTGT
This sequence comes from Pogoniulus pusillus, assembly GCF_015220805.1. Taxonomy (NCBI): domain Eukaryota; kingdom Metazoa; phylum Chordata; class Aves; order Piciformes; family Lybiidae; genus Pogoniulus; species Pogoniulus pusillus. Next base: position 1,586,728 of record NC_087279.1, read on the forward strand.
GATGCCCAGTCACTAACCTGGTACATTAGCTGGCATTTCTTGGCTGCTGCTTCCAGTGGGTGACTCTGACATCTGGGCATTGCTTTCATCAAACTCGTGTTTGAATATGCACAGCAGGCAGGAGATCCTGTAGTCCAGTCTCACATTCAGAATGAACTGATGAGAGGAGGGACAAAAACCTTGAAACAACCTGCCCAGGACCATGCACACATCACACAGAGCTGCCAACGTGGGACACCAACACAGGAAGGATGTGGAGGCAGCCTGGGGGAGTGCAAATGGCTCCTTAAACCGCCCCCCCTCCCCCCCCCCCGAATTCAGGGATTTTACCACTGATTGCAATGAGCACAACACTGCAGAGGGAACCTTGGCAGAGATTTGGTGCCTTGTTACTGCCTGGTGTAGGCCCTAGGGAAGGGCAAAACCAAGAAGCAGGGAAGGGAAGGAGGGGGCAAAAACCAAGAAGCAAGGAAGGGAAGGAGGGGGCAAAAACAAGCAGGGAAGGGAAGGAGGGGGCAAAAAACAAGCAGGGAAGGGAAGGAGGGGGCAAAAAACAAGCAGGGAAGGGAAGGAGGGGGCAAAAAACAAGCAGGGAAGGGAAGGAGGGGGCAAAAAACAAGCAGGGAAGGGAAGGAGGGGGCAAAAAACAATAAGCAGGGAAGGGAAGGAGGGGGCAAAAAACAATAAGCAGGGAAGGGAAGGAGGGGACAAAAACCAAGAAGCAGGGAAGGGAAGGAGGGGGCAAAAAACAAGAAGCAGGGAAGGGAAGGAGGGGGCAAAAAACAAGAAGCAGGGAGGGGAAGGAAGGGGCAAAAAAAAAAAGAAAGGAAGGGCCAACTCCCTGAGTGCTGGGGTCAAGGAAGCTGAGCAAGAGCTGTCTAGAGCCAGAGCCAGGCTGCTGCCACACCATGGGCACCAGCCCCATGAGGCCATGCCAGTGAAGCCTGCGGTGGAGCAGGGATCTCTCTCTCAAGGCAGGCAGTCCAACGGCAGGAACGTTTGCAGCTCTCGGATCTAGGGCAAAATGCTCAGTGCCAGATTCACAGAGCAGGGTACCAGGGGGAGCACTGGCACTAAAATATCCCAGGGCACATGCCAGGCCAGGAGAGAAGTTGTGGCTTCCACTAAAATTAGGCAGGGTGGCAGGAAGTGAGTCAGGCCTCCCCTGCCTGCTGCATCTGCTGCCGAGGGGAAGGGCACAACCTCCGAGCCAGCTATGTGAGAAGCCTCCCACGAGGGGCAGGGGGAAGGAACACGATGGAGCTGCTGCTGCTTCACACACTCTCACCCACGAGGCTTCAGCAGCATTCTGGCCTCTGTGAACTTGCCCATGAAGAGGAGGAGGACTCCTACGCTGAGGGAGGGAGGGAAGGGGCTTTAAGTGTGGTCATCCTGTGGAGCAGGGAATCAATTTTTCTCTCTGGGCACTGAAGACTTAGGAGTGAGAAAAGCCAGAGAGGCAGCAAGGCTGCTGCACACACAAAGCATTACAGGCTGAGGGCTCTGCCAGGAGGAACCTCAAGTACCTCCCCAACTCCTTGGGGCATTTGAGTAGCCCTGCAAACTGAGAGGAGCTGCTGGGACAGGAAGGTGGAACATTGCCCAGGGAGGTGGAGGAGTCCTCCTGCCTGGCTGTGTCTAAGGGTGGTTTGGATGTGGTGCTTGGGGCTATGGTTTAAGGTGAGTCTTGTAAAGTAAGGGTCTAGGTTGGGCTTGGTGCTGCTGAGGGGCTCTGCCAGCCTGCATGGTGCTGTGATTCTATGAGCTCTCCCCTTGAGCAGGTCAGATGTTTACAGATGAGTGGGCACTGTGCAGATGTCCACCCCAAATTCTCTGCTGGTTTCAGTCATGACATCAGATTGCCACATGCCAGTGGAGTGGCTGCCTGCCTCAGAACAGCACCTTTCAGTGCTTCACCAGTTGCAGAGGGGCAGACAGCAGGCAGGAGTGGATTAAAAAGCAGCATGGCACCAGGTCAAAGCTTCAAGACAGCAGGAGATGCTACCTGATTTGTGCTGCTAGTACCTGAAGGATTTCAATGATCTTCAGCTTGGTGTCCATGACCAGGATGTCCTCTTTCTCTGGTTCACTCTGCTTGACATTCCCCTCAGGAGCAGCAGCAAGTGGGGTCATGGGCAGGAACCCACCACCTCTGAGCACCACCTGGGTCATCAGCTCACCCACTCCATGGATGGACCTCATCACATTGCTCCCTTCAGAGAGGCAGGCAAACAGGGGAGGTTACAATGGTGCAAGGGGGCTGCATTAACAGGGCAAGGACCCTGCACGCCCTATGAAGAGAAACTCTCAACATGAAAGGAGACCAGGTGGGCTCCTGAACTCCTCAAGAGAAACTGTTCCCAACATGAAAGGAGGCCAGGTGGGCTCCTGAACCCCTCAAGAGAAACTGTTCCCAACATGAAAGGAGACCAGGTGGGCTCCTGAACCCCTCAAGAGAAACTGTTCCCAACATGAAAGGAGACCAGGTGGGCTCCTGAACTCCTCAAGAGAAACTGTTCCCAAAATGAAAGGAGGCCAGGTGGGCTCCTGAACTCCTCAAGAGAAACTGTTCCCAACATGAAAGGAGGCCAGGTGGGCTCCTGAACTCCTCAAACAGATAGGGGTCAGCTGCAGCACTATGAGAACCCCCTGCCCTCTGCCCTGCCCAGCACAGGCAATACTCAGCTCCATCACCAAGGCATGGACAGGAAGATGATGATGATTTCAAACCCACAATGACATCTCAAGATGAACTAGAAGCCACCAAAAAAGGATATCCTCTGTCCATGTTCAGCCTTACCTTTGCTTTCCTCTCCTTTTGCCATCTTGGTAATGGGGAAGATGGTAGTGATGTGCACACAGTCTAATATAGCAAGGAGGATTTTGGTTAGCCTGAGCAGGTCACAGAAGTTGTAGAAACCAAAGTAGATCAGATTTCTGGCTAAGTTAACAACCTGCCAAAACAACAACAGGAAGCCTGAGTAATGCCAACAGCATTTGGCTGTCACCAAGTTGTCTTCAGAGAGTGACAAGGGAGAGAAAACCAGAGAGCCACTATCGCAGAACACTGCAGTTCCAGCAGAGCAGAGCACTTGGACATCTTCAAGCCCTCCACCTGCCTACAAGCACTGCAGAGCCTGCAGTAAATCTCTGGCTGCAGCTAAGCCTGTGGCCACAAAAATCACCACAGTGAAGATAGGTCAAGGCCAGAGGAAATGCTTTCATGGCTTTGTCTTCACAGAAACCACCACAGATCCAAAGCTAACTGCTGCCAAGTGCTTCAGTGCACTCTTTCAGCACCCACACCCCATAATTTCATACACAGTGCAAATATCTCACGTGGCCTCTTTAACTGAAGCATATTCCCCCAAATGCTTTGGGATTTTGAGTTGTTTTTTTAATAGACCAATCTATAGACTCATTGAATGGTTTGGATTGGAAAGGACCTTAAAGCTCATGCAGTGCCAAGCCCCTGCCATGCTCGCCCCCTCCTTCCTCTCCCTCCCCTGCTTCTTGGGTTTGCTCCCTTCTTCCCTTCCCTGCTTCTTGCTTTTGCCCCCTCCTTCCCTTCCCTGCTTCTTGCTTTTGCCCCCTCCTTCCCTTCCCTGCTTCTTGGCTTTTGTCCCCTCCTTCCTTCCCTGCTTCTTGCTTTTGCTCCCTCCTTCCCTTCCCTGCTTCTTGCTTTTGCTCCCTCCTTCCCTTCCCTGCTTCTTGCTTTTGCTCCCTCCTTCCCTTCCCTGCTTCTTGCTTTTGCTCCCTCCTTCCCTACAGCCTCCCATCAGCCCAGCTTGCTCAAGGCCCCATCCAACCTGGCTTTGAGCACCTCCAGGGAAGGGACAGCCACAACCTCTCTGTCCCATCCCTCCTATCTCCCACCTCTGACGAAACCAGTGATTATTTAGGGAATGTTGCTGCATGGATTGGCTACACTGCCTTTGGAGAGGCTATTTTCACAGTCAGTAAGTCCACAGGACTCTCTGTGAGCAATCCTTCAAGTCCTAGAAGCTGTTTGTGCACAGAGAACCTTCACTTTGAGACTTAGGCCAGTAAAGCTTGACCTTGCAAAACAACAGAGCAGAGAAACTGAATGAGGCTGCTGCAAGCCTCAGATGTAAGCTCAGAGCCATTCACTGCATTTCAAGAACCGCCACTGCAAGCTGGCAGACTTCAGTGGGGTTGTGTAAAGAGGAAGGGCTGCAGCAGGCAAGAGGAGCCTGCTGAGGCTCAGCACTCACTCATCACCTGCCAACCTGCTGCTGAAAAAATGCCAACCATCACCCACACCAAAAGAGAAATGAAGTCAGAATGGGATAACTACCTCAAAAGTGAGCTTGTTTTTCTCTTTGTCAGAGAAAGGGAACCTCTGACACACCACATCTCTCAAGTATTCCTCTACAAATTCCATTGTCTGTGCAAATCTCTCCTTAATTTCATCCTTGGAAGTTCCACTGCTATCATAGCTGGAGAGAGGAGGGGATAAAAAAAGAGACAACAAAAAGAACAGCAAACTCAGCATGCAGACACAGAGGCCTCTCCCCACCCCCAAGCTTTCACTGGTTCTCAAGATCTAAGTTAAAGGCTGTCCAAGGAACTTAGCCACAGGAGGGGAGCAGGAAGCTGACACCAGACTTTCCTGGCTCTGCCTGGTTTATCCCATGTGCTCATTTTGCACTGCTTAAAAATATCTGAGGAAAACACAAACAACAAAAAAGAGATTTTGTTGGGTTTTTTCAGTCCCAGAACATCAAGAGACTCTTGGGACTTTAGTGGAAACAGTGACAGGTTGGGGACAGCATTAAGGAGGACATTCACAGCCAGGAGATGCTGAGTGGGGGTCTTATTTTCCCTCCAAATAAAACCCACTTAAAGCAGACATTCCTGAGCTCTTAATACCAATTTGAGGTTGAAAAGCAGGGAGAGCAGCAGGACAAAGAGAAGATTCTGCCCCTCTGCTCTCGTGAGGTCCCACCTGCAGCACTGTGTTTTGCTTTGCAGCCTCTGTTGCTCTGGAGTGATTTTTTGGGTGCAGCAGCAGAGTTTGAGGGCTGCATTCAAAGCAGGGAGAGCAGCAGCACAGGGAGGGGATTCTGCCCCTCTGCTCAGCTGAGACCCCACCTGCAGCACTGCCTCCAATGCCAGTGCCCCCAGCATAACAGGAACATGGAGCTGCTGGAGAAGGTCCAGAGGAGGCCATGAAGATGATCAGAGGCTGGAGAACCTCCCCTGTGGGGACAGGCTGGGAGGCTAGGGGCTGTTGGGCCTGGAGAAGGCTCCAGGCAGACCTCAGAGCAGCCTGCCAGTAGCTGAAGGGGCTACAGGAGAGCTGGGGAGGGACTTGTGACATGGGCTTGTTGTGATAGGATTAGAGGCCTGAAGCTTTACAAGGGCAGCCTTAGACTGAAGACTAAGCAGAAAGTCTTGAGAGTGAGGGTGGGGAGACACTGGCACAGGTTGCTCAGGGAGGCTGCGGATGCCACCTCCCTGGAGGTGCTCCAGGCCAGGCTGAATGAGGCCTTGAGCAAGCTGGGCTGGTGGGAGGTGTCCCTGCCTATGGCAGGGGGTTGGTGCTGGATGATCTTGAAGGTCCCTTCCAACCCAACCCACTCTGTGAATCTGTCATATCACTGAACACCAGGAGAGAAGGGAAGGAAAACCAAGACACTACTGAGCACCAGGAGCTAATGCTGACAGGACTCAAACTCCTCACCTCTAGCAGGAGTTTTAAATGTTGTTGTTCTCCAGTTGGAAACACTGAGCTCTGAACAGCTCAGGTACTATAAATCATAAAGTATTTGTACCATGAAGAGTTAATAAAAGCCTAATGTGGAGAAATCACAGCTCTAGCCCAGCTGTGGCTCTGAACAGGCTCTTCACCACTGCAAGTTAAGGGATGTGGCTTCCTCTTCAGCACACTGCTTCAGTGTCTTCCTTGGGCTGGCTTTTAACACTGAGTTACTGCATGGCCAACCTGCCCCCACGGGCAAATAAGGCAGGAGGAAGAGTGAACTGGTCCTCCTCTGCTTCCCCTCCCCAGAGGTAGGTCCTTTCTTGCATCACCTAAATTGTGGTCATCCCTGAGGGGTTTGGAGACACCTCACACCTTAACCCACACGGAAAGAGGAGGATGATTTTGCTCTCAGGAAGGGTCTCTCCAGCAACCAGGAGAACAAAAAAAACGGCTGAGGCTGGAAGGGACCTCAGAGATCAGCTAACTCCAACCTCCCTACTATGAGCAGGGACACCTCTCTGCTAGGCTCAGCTGCTCAAGGCCTCATCCAACCTGGCCTTGAATACCGCCAGGGAGGGAGCAGCCACAGCCTCCCTGGGCAACCTGTGCCAGTGTCTCACCACCCTCACTGCAAACAGCTTCTTCCTAACATCCAGTTTCAATCTCCCCTCTGCCACATCAAACCCATTCCTCCTCCTCCTGCCATCACCAGACCTTGTCACTAGTCCCTCTCCAGCCCTCCTGGAGCCCCCTGCACATCCTGCAAGGCCACTCCAAGCTCTCCTCCAAGCCTTCTCCTCTCCAGGCTGCACAGCCCCAACTCTCCCAGCCTGTGCTCAGAGCAGAGCTGCTGCAGCCCTCTCAGCACCTTGGTGGCCTCCTCTGCACTGGCTCCAACCCTTCCATGTGCTGCTTGTGCTGGAGGCTCCAGAGCTGCCCCCAGGACTGCAGGTGGGGTGTGAGGAGAGCAGAGCCAAGGGGCAGAATCCCCTCCCTTGCCCTGTGCCCACACTGCTCTGGCTGCAGCCAGCACAGGGTTGTGTCTGGGCTGCACTCACCCTGCAGGCTGCTGTGGAGCTTTGCATCAGCCCAGACCCCCAGGGCCTGTTCCTCAGGGCTGCTCTCAGCCATTCCCCACCCAGCCTGGAGCTGTGCCTGGGACTGCACCAACCCCGGAGCAGGACCTCCCAGCTGGCCTGGCTGAAGGCAGTGAGGTTGGCCTGACTTACTCATCGATGGCGATCTCGGAGGGTATCTCGGACCAGAGCCGAGCGTACTTCACAGGGGTCACCTGCTCCTGGGGGTCCCTGTCCACGTGCATGTGCAGCATCAGGCGGCAGAAGGACGCCCGCAGGTCGTAGGGCAGGTTCTCGTCGGACATGCAGCGCAGGATGAGGTCCACGTCCAGCTGCCCAGAGATCTCGTTGATGGCCAAGTACTGCCGGTCAAGGCACATCCTGGCAAAGAGGTTGAGCTGGTACCTTGGAGGGAGGAACAGAGAATCAGCAGGAGCAAGCAAACAGCTTCCACGGGAACCACCCAGAGGCACCCCCTGAGCAACGGGCGAGGTGCTTGAGCATCACTCACCACAGCAACCTGCTGCGCCCCCACCCAGGGCACTGCGACTGTTCCAAGAGCCACAGACCCCTTCAGGTTGCTCAATGCTCAGCAAGAGAGAAAGGAGCTGTGGGGGGGCAAGAGGCTGGGGCCAGGCTCTGCTCAGTGCTGCCCAGGCACAGCACAAGGGGCACTGGGCACAGACTGGAGCCCAGGAGGTGCCATGTGAGCAGGAGGAGAAAGTTGTTTGCTGTGAGGGTGCTGGAGGCCTGGAGCAGGCTGCCCAGAGAGGCTGTGGAGTGTCCTGGTGTGGAGAGCTGCTAAGGCCAGCTGGGCACTGTGCTGCTGGGCAGGCTGCTGGGGGTGCCCTGCTTTGGCAGGGGGTTGGGCTGAATGATCCCCAGAGCTCCCTTCCAACCCCTCCATGCTGGGATTGTATCTGTGAGGAAGTGCTCTGCAAGAACCATTCCAGTGGAAGGCAGAATGCTAAACAAGCCAGCTATGAACAAGGAAAAACAGTTCTAGTTGGACTTTCTGCTTCACCACATCTCAGGCCATCAAAATACTCTCAGAAGCCTATAACCCAGACACAGGAATCTGGTCTGGGCTGAAACCTGATCTCACACCATGCCAAGAACTTGGTGTCTTGTCAAGTCATCTGGAAACATTGCTTCGTGTCAGAGACTGCTCAGAGCACAGCTTAAGCCCTCCAAAAGAGCACTGAACATTAATCACATCAGACTTGTGGCCCTCTCAGAGCTTCACATCTTGCCCTGCTGAGAGCTACAGGACCCCAAAAGGTTTAGAGAGAGACTCAGGAGGCAGGGAGAAGGGCAGGGGCTGGGTTAACACCAACAGCAGAGTCGCTTGCGTGGTGCAGTTGTGTTCTACCACCTGAGCAGTCAGCAGGGGCTGCCCCAACATCCACTTCGCAGGGAGCTGAGCAGAAACAGGGGTGCTGTGGAACAGGATTGTTGGGTTGGAAACGACCTGTGAGAGCCTCCAACCATCAGCCCAACACCACTGTGGCCATCAAGCCATGTCCCCAAGTGCCACATGCTCATTTCTCAAACACCTCCAGGGGTGGGGACTCCACCACCTCCCTGAGCAGCCTCTTCCAACGCAGCACAGAAACTGCTAAGCCCCAAACTAATCCTCCCCTGGCATAACTGCAGGGCAGCTCCAGGTCTCCAGCACCCTCACAGGGAGAAAGTTTTCCTTTATGCTCCCATAGCACCTCCTCTGCTCCAGCTTGCCCCCACTGCCCCTCGTCCTGTCACTGGACATCCCTGAGCAGGGTCTGGCTCTGTCCTCCCCACACTGCACATCAGCAGCCCTCAGGCTCCCCTGCTCCCAGCTGAAGAGCTCCAGCTCCCTCAGCCTGGTCTCACAGGGAGGTGTCCCACTGTGGTCATTTGAGGGATCCTAGATCCCCCTTAAACAAAACCAGGTGGATGGACCTGCTTGTCCCAGGATATTGTTATTCTGTTCCTTTTCTGGTCTGGGCCTGCTCATGCCAGGACACTGTGGCATTGTTATTCTATCCCTTTTCTGGTATCACAGCTTAAAAGATAGTGCCTGACTTGATCTCTCCCCCACAAAACAAGATAAGAAGGCAGGGAGGAGAAAGGGCAGATGGCAAGCAGGGAGTTGAGCCACTGAGGCCTTGTGGTTCCAGCTGGGGAGGGGAGGCAGTTTCAGTCTACCCTTTGGCCAACTGAGGGTGGAAGGGTTGGAGGATTCTAGAAGGCCAGTTTGGGTCCAGTGGATTTTATACTTCTACCTGATTGCCTTGTGGATGTAAGCTCTTGTAAACAGAGCTTCCCTGAAAGCTTCCCATCAGTGTGAGGGGTCCTCCTCCTTAGAATCATAGCATCAGCCAGGTTGGCAGAGAGCTCCAGGCTCAGCCAGTCCAACCTAGCACCCAGCCCTGCCCAGCCAACCAGACCATGGCACTGAGTGCCTCATCCAGGCTTTTCTTGAACACCTCCAGGGATGGTGACTCCACCACCTCCCTGGGCAGCCCATTCCAATGCCAATCACTCTCTCTGCCAACAACTTCCTCCTAACATCCAGCTTGAACCTGCCCTGGCACAACCTGAGGCTGTGTCCCCTTGTTCTGTTGCTGGTTATCTGGGAGAAAAGACCCACCCCCACCTGGCTACAGCCTCCCTTACTCCTCAAAAGGGGCAAGAGTCGATTTTGCTCTCCAGAACTGGGTATGCTCCTGGCCCAAACTGGAACATTCCCTCCCTTCAGCAGCTCTGTGGCTCTGCACTGGTCTCTGTCCCACAAAGGCTGCCCCAGACACAGCCCTGCTGAGCCACCCCCTGCCCACAGTGTTCACCTGTAGTAGCTGAGCACGTCCCGGTCCTCCTTCTGCCCTTCCTTGGCATCCTGAGCCAGCTCCCTGATGCTCTTGCTGCGCATCTCCTTGTTGCTGTCTCTCCAGAACAGCCACACTTCTTCCTCGTCCTCTCCAACCTCCAGCGCGTTCTCTCCACTCGACACCTCCTCGAACTCAAAGCGAGAGAGGACCAACCTGCAGGGGAAGGCAGCTCAGACAGTGCACTGCCAAGGCCCAGCACACAGAGTGCTTTAGGTTGGAAGGGACCTCAAGGATCAGCCAGTTCCAACCCCCTGCCAAGGGCAGGGACACCTCCCACTAGAACAGGTTGCTCAAGGCCTCATCCAACCTGGCCTTGAACACCTCCAGGGAGGTTGTGGAGCACAGAAGCACCCAATGTGATCTTTGATCACATTGGGTGCTTCTGTGCTCCACAACCTCCCTGGGTAACCTGTGCCAGTGTCTCACCACCCTCAACCTGTGCCAGCGTCTCACCACCCTCAACCTGTGCCAGTGTCTCACCACCCTCACTTCTTCCTCACATCCACTTTCAATCTCCCCTCTGCCAATTCAAACCCGTTCTTCCTTCTCCTGCCATCACCAGACCTTGTCATTAGTCCCTCCCCAGCCCTTCTGGAGCCCCCTGCACATCCTGCAAGGCCACTCCAAGCTCTCCTCCAAGCCTTCTCTTCTCCAGGCTGCACAGCCCCAACTCTCCCAGCCTGTCCTCAGAGCAGAGCTGCTGCAGCCCTCTCAGCATCTTGGTGGCCTCCTCTGCACTGCCTCCAACACTTCCATGTGCTGCTTGTGCTGGGGGCTCCAGAGCTGCCCCCAGGGCTGCAGGTGGGGTGTGAGGAGAGCAGAGCCAAGGGGCAGAATCCCCTCCCTTGCCCTGTGCCCACACTGCTCTTGCTGCAGCCCAGCACAGGGTTGTGTCTGGGCTGCACTCACCCTGCAGGCTGCTGTGGAGCTTTGCATCAGCCCAGACCCCCAGGGCCTGTTCCCCAGGGCTGCTCTCAGCCACTCCCCACCCAGCCTGGAGTTGTGCTTGGGTTTGAGCAACAGTCCTGGTAATGGAGCAGGAACTCTTTTTGTCACCCAACACCCATTCAAAACCCCACCATGTTCGTTCCTCAAGCTTGAAGAGGAAAATCAGAGCCTTTGACTCTTTCAGCAGCAGCAGTTTGCTACAGAAAGACCTTTAGGGTTTATTATTCAAAGCCTTAGTCTGAGTTGAGGTTATTAACCTCCCTCTCAGTCAATATTTCAGCTCCATTCAGCTGATGAAGATAAACAAAGAAGTTAAAGACTTGCAAAAACATCTTCACAGAACTGGTTCAGAGATCATTAAACATCAGGAAAGAATCTGGCTGAAAATGTGTCTAAAAATGGATGATTTCTGTATCCCACCAATGCCAACTGGATCACAATTCCTGTATTTGGTGAAATAGCTTGAAACAAATCAGCTACTGACACTAGAATGTCTTGGAGAGCTTTTGGCTCTTCAAAGATCATGCACCTGAAAAAAAGACAAACTGAATGCACCTGGGTAAGAGCAAAGAAAGTGATGGAGCTACTTCAAGTGCTGGTGGCAATCACTGCAGGCTCGGATTGCGTGAAGAGAACTCCATGTGCAGGAACACTGCTCCACTGCTGTTTCGAGGAGCACCTGGCAAAGATCTGCCTCTCCTTTGCAGCACTTAGATAAGGATTATCTGTGCCCTCTTCCACCCCTCTTCATGGAAACCCCTTGAGATGTGGTGCCTGCTATGGTGCTTCAGCAACAGGAAGGCGATGCTGAGAGAGCTGGAGCCCAAAACCCCAACTGCAGGGAGAGAAATGGGTGAGCAGAGCTGCACCACCTTGTGCTTCACTGCAGGCTGAGCTCAGTGTGTGTGAACCCAAGCAGCTCTCATTGCAGCTTATGCAGCAAAGCCTGAAGCCCAGAGCAGTTTCTGACCCACAGGACCCTACTGCAAAGTCAGTCTACTTCCACCAGAGAAGAACAGGCTGGAAGAGTTCCCTGACTGTAGGACTGGGAAGCCACATGAAGATGTCTGCTGGCACCAATCCCTGTTCACTGTGTATTTGAAGAGGACTGCACACACACTTCACTGCTGTCTCTAGCCCTGCCAGCACTGCTCTCAGCTCTGAACCACCTTCCCTCAGGCCCAGGCTAGGAAAAGCAGCTTCCAAGGCATGAGCTTACTTGGTTTCTATGAGGATGTCTGCGTTGGCTGGGTTCAGCACAGCTTTGCAAATCAGCTCCTGTGTCACTGGAATGGATTTGTTCATGGAAACGCAGAGATCCGAGAGGTAGTCCAAAAACCTGGTGGGGAACAGAAGCCAAAAGGGTATCAAGTCACTGAGGAGATTTAGACTGAAGCCATCTACACTTCAGAAAGAAAAAGCACACTTAGAACTCCACTGAAACACTGCAGTGAGACTGTTGCCCGAGGGGGAAGCTTGGCGAGCGCCAAAAGCCAAGTGAACGGCTTGGTGCCTCCTTCCCAGCGAGATGGAAGCTGCAGAAGCCTCTCTCAGAAGTAAAAGGCCATCAGACTCCAGCACACAGCTCTCACCTGGGCTCCCTGTTCTTCCTCACCAGACTGACAAAGGTGTCAATCTCAGCGGCTGTGATGTGCTTCTCCAAGAGCTTGCGGTTGTTGTGCAGCAGAGCCGTGATGGTGTCCTCGGCCAACACGTCGTAGCCTATCTGCTTCTGCATGAAGCCAAACTGCTTTGCTATGTATTCCTTCAAAAGGCAGAGGGAAGGAGCACTGGGATCAACCCCCAGGAACGACAGACAGTGCTCAAAAGCAAACACAGCAAGACCTTAGTCAGGAGCAACACCCGGAGAAGCCAACTGAACTGGCTTCAAGTCGCTGCTCTGAGAGAAAACGAGCAACTGACAGGGAGGGAGACACTGGCACAGGCTGCCCAGGGAGGCTGGGGATGCCCCCTCCACAGAGGCAGTCCAGGCCAGGTTGGATGAGGCCTTGAGCCACCTGGTCTAGTGGGAGGTGTCCCTGCCCATAGCAGCAGGGTTGGAACTGGATGATCTTTAAGGTCCCTTCCAACCCAAACCATTCAGTGACTGTAGCAATCTCTAGAGGTCCCCTCCAACCCCTGCTACCAGTCAGTATTGACTCTGATCTGCCAGCAACTCTATTGTCTTCCCCAACTCCCCTTTGCCCTAATACTAACCATAGAATCACCCAGGTTGGAAGAGAGCTCCAAGCTCATCCAGCCCAACCTAGCACCCAGCCCTAGCCATGGCACTAAGTGCCTCATCCACTCTTTTCTTGAACACCTGCAGGGACAGTGACGCCACCACCTCCCTGGGCAGCCCATTCCAATGCCAATCACTCTCTCACAGTGAGAGGAGCACTGCCAGAGCTAAACAACACGACCCAAAGATCTCTTGCTGACTGCCAGCACAGCAGAGCAGCTTTTCAGTACCGAGCTGCAGCTTTTCTGGCTGAGCTGGGAGCAGAGGAGCATTGGCAATGCTGCTGAGAGCTAGAAACATGTTTCCAACCTGATTCTTCCTGTAATCCTGCTGGGAGTGCCTCAGCACCCTGTAGCAAAGGCGGCAGATGTGTCTGAAGGGGGCATGGCGCTGGTCCCCCAGCTCCTCCAGGCGCAGCATGGGGCCGTCGCCGCTGTCCGTGAACGGTGCCTGCAGCAGCTTGAAAATCTGCACCAAGACAAAAACCTCAGCAGACACTGCCCTGCCCTGCCTGCAGCATGGAAGTCCTCTGCTTGTCTTTGCATCTCCAGAAAGAACACTGCAACCACACTGCAGCTCCCAGGTTTGTTACTCTGCACTAGTGAGGCTGCATCTGGAGGACTGGCTCGTTCTGGGCTTCCCAGCTCAAGAGAGACAGAGAACTCCTGGAGAGAGTTCAGGAGAGGCTGCAAAGCTGCTGAGGGGCCTGGAGCAGCTCTGGGAGCAGCAAAGGCTGAGAGCCTGCAGAAGAGCAGCCCCAGAGGGCAGCTGAACAATGCTCAGAAACAGCTAAAGGAGCTGTACAGGACAAGAGGATGGGTCCAGACCCTTGTCAGTGGTGCCCAAGGACAGCACAAGGGGCAAAGAGCACAAACTGGAACCTGGAGGTTGCATGTGAACAGGAGGAGAAAGTTGTTTGTTGTGAGGCTGCTGGAGGGCTGGAGCAGGCTGCGGAGTCTCCTTGTGTGGAGAGCTGCCAAGCCCAGCTGGGCACTGTGCTGCTGGGGGTGCCCTGCTTAAGGAGGGGCTTGGACTGGATGACCTCCAGAGGTCACTTCCAATCCCAGCATGCTGGGGTTCTGTGACAGAGCAGCCTGGACAGCAGATGAAGTTGCTCATCTTTATTCAGCACCATGTTCTGTCATTTCCTCTAGCAGATACCTTCCACCAGAGCCTGCTGAATGCTACAAACCAAAGGCCCTTTCAGGGCCAACAATTGGGCCACATTCTGTTATTCATTTCTCTTTTCTGATCACAGTTCTGACGGGCAGCTTAGAGAAACAAAATGCATCCTACCTGCTTTAGAATGTTCTGCTCTCTCATCAGTTTTTGCCTTTCTCTGTTGGGTTTAGAAAACACCACTTCGAGCACGTCCTGCCCAGAGTTAGTTCCACCAGTAACAAAGTAAACCAAATCCTCCAACAGCTTGGTAACAGATCTACAGCAAAGAGCCAGAAGGGGTTAAGACAAAAAACATGTTAAAAGAACAACTGCAGTGTGAGGATTTCAAAATGCTAAGTGAAAAGAAGATCAGTTAAAGCTGACTCAGATGCTGGAGGAGGCTCAGAGGTCTCTGCAGAACTTCAAAGGAGGAGCTAATGCTCCCTGCTGCTGCAGCTCTACTGTCCAACAGCTAAAGCACAGCAGCAGCAGGACAAGATCATCACTTGAGGGCAGCTCTCTGCCCAGCAAGTTCTTTCAGTGGCCAGAAAAAGAGATAGATCAGGTGAGAATCCCTCCCAGGGTGAAAGAGAAGCTACAGAGCCATGGTTTGACACCAAGTCCGGGCTCCTTCTGTGCGGCCAAGCACTTCTGCTGGTCCTTGGCAGAGGATTTGTGAGCAGTCAGATGTTCAGCCCTCACAAGGTGGATTATAAATTCCCACACTCCAGTTGCAAAGCCCATCCAGGAAGGTATGCTGTGGATTAGTGCTCTGAGGTCACCACGAGAGTTTCAGAGAGCAGCAGGGAGGGCTGGGCAGAAGAGGCTTGAGAACCTCCACCATGGACACAAACCCAGCAGCTTCTCCTGCTCCTGCAATCTCACCGAGGAGGAAACAAAATCCTTGACTCTGGAGGTACTGAACCCAGATAAAACTTGCAAAGAAACAGCTTGTGAGTCAAGGAAACAGCCACCAAAGCCTTGCCTCCTTACCTTCTTTCATTCTGGGTGATGGTTCCCTTCTCCAGCTTGCCAGCAATGGAACCCAAAACCTTACTTGCATCGTTGGCAAAATCCAAGTCCCGCACCTCTGCGGGGGAAACTGGCACGATGGCAAAAGCTTCTTTGTCCTCCTTCACTGGAGAGGTACCAATCTGAAACCCAGAGAGGGGTTAGCAGCGAGCCAAAAGGCAGAACACAAGGCAGCAATTCAGATACTCTGGGATAGTAACACAGAAGATACAGCTAAGCTCTGCTTGGGACAGCAGCAGGCTACTGGAGCCAAGCTTTGGGGACAGCAGCACACTGTGCAAGCTCAAAGCTGTTCCTGAAGCCAAAGAGACATCAGGTGGGACTGCAAAATGCTGCTGTCGACAGTGGAAATGCAGTCCCCCTCGTGGTGACTGACAGGGCAACAGGACGTGGCCTCGAGTTGCACCAAGGGAGGTTTCAGCTGGACACGAGGAACAATTCCTTCTCCAAAAGGGCTGTCCAACCCTGGGACAGGCTGCCCAGGGCAGCAGCAGAGACCTCATCCCCGGAGGGACTGAACAGCAGTGTAGATGTGGTGAGGGACATGGCTTAGTGGCAGCCTGGCAGTGTTGGCTTTAGTGTTGGACTGGATGATCTTTTGATCAGGTCTCTTCAAACCAAAAGGATTCTGTGACTCTCTGCCTGTGGTACAGTAGAAGCCCAACAGCACAGGAAGTGAGCTCCCAGGACAACCTGGGCTTCAGAGGGGAATGGTCACTGTGACACTGCTGCTGCTGGGCAAACCCAGCTGTCTCCAGGGACTGGAACCTCTACCAAAACCAGGTCTGTGAAAGACACAGCAAGCAAAGGCCTAGGGAGGTTCTCCTGTCCCTCTGCTCTGCCCTGGTGAGACCACACCTGCAATACTGTGCCCAGTTTTGGGCTCCCCACTTCAAGAGAGACAGGGATCTGCTGGACAGTCCAATACAGAGCTAGGAGGATGGAGGACTGGAACCTCTCTGCTGTCCAGAAAGCCTGAGAGCCCTGGGGTCTTTAGTCTGGAGAAGAGAAGGTTGAGAGGGCATCTGATCAGTGTCTCCAAACATCTGAGGGGTGGGTGTCGAGATGAAGGGCGAAGGCTCTTTCAGTAGTGCCCAGGGTCAGGACAAGGAACACAAGAAGTTCCACCTTGAAATGAGGAGAAAATCCTCTGGTGTGAAGGTGCTGGTGCTCTGGAACAGGCTGCCAGAGAGGCTGCAAAGTCTCCTTGTCTGGAAACTTTCAAGTCCCACCTGGATGTGTTCCTGTGTGACCTGCTCTGGGTGATCTTGCTTGGAAAGGGAGGAGTTGGACTCCATCTCTAGAGGTCCCTTCCAAATCCTACCATTCTATGCTGTGCTCACACTAAGTAGTAGGACTTACTTTCAGCATCACAGGTTTCTCCTCCTCTTTATCAATAGGGATGTTGGTGCTGTGAACCCAGGTGTTAGTGCAAAGGTGTCTGAGTCTGACATAAGAGTTCCTGAAAGAAAGGCAAGAGTTGCAGAGCATGAGGCACAGGAAATCTTCACACTGCAAGATGGTGGCAGGAGCAAGAAAAGTATCATCTTAATCCATGCTGCAGAACAGAACAGGCCAAAGTGCTGCCTTGGCTCATTCTATAAATCCATCTTAGAATTCCTCTTCCATAACAGAATTGGTTCTGCTGCAGCACAGGACCAAGCCACTGCCTGTGTGGCATTCACTCAGCTGCTGCACAGCCTTAAATTCTCACATGTCCACCTGCCACAGCTGAGGGAACTGAGGTTGTTTAGTCTTCAGAAGAAAATGCTGAGGGGAGACCTCAGCACTATCCAAAACTACCTCAGAGGAGGCTGGAGGCACAGGGGGGTTGGTCTCTTCTCCTAAAGAGGAGGAGACAGGACAAGAGGAGACAACCTCAAGCTGTGCCAAGGGAAGTTCAGGTTGCACGTTAGGAGAACAAACATTTCCCAGAAAGGGTTCTCAGGCACTGGCCCAGGCTGCCCAGGGAGGTGTTGGAGTCACCACCCCTGGATGTGCTCAGGGCATGTGCGGATGTGGTGCTGAGGGAGGTGATTTAGTGGTTGTGACTGAGCAGCACTGGTGGGATTATGAGCTGTGAGTGGTTGGATTTGATGATCTCAAAAGGTCTTTTCCAACCTCAACACCTTTGTGTTCCTATGATCTTTGGCCAGGATAAGAAACAGTCTCTCAGCTGCAGTACGACCTCTTCTCCCCACACAGCCATGGCAGCCCAGAGGACAGAAGAGGCTTTTAGTCTCAGTTTGCTCACTGGCAAGGAAGTGACTTGATCCAAGTTTTCCCAGATGGAAACTGATGCTCTGTCACCTCTACCTCCACAGTGAAGTACTCACAAGTGAAGTCTCAGGCACTTGCTTAGTGTTTCTATGCTAATGTGAGGATAAGCCTTCATTCCAAAAGCTAAAGCAATGGGAGACAGACAAAAGTCATCACCACCCCCCAAGGCCTGCAGTCCAGAGCAGACAGGCAGCTCTGGCAGCTGCTCAGGCTGTACCTGGGGACGAGGCTGTCTCCTCCTCGCAGGGTGGTAGGGTCCAGCTCAAAGATGGAGGAGATGTCGTTGCCTTCAGGCACAGACACCAGAGAGTAAGCCATCTTCTCCTGAGGACTGTGCAAGCCTCTTCTGGAGGCATCCTGCTCAGGGTCCAGCTGTGGAAGGAGTCCCACCACACACAGTCAGGCCAAACTCTCCAGACCCACCTGCCTAGCATTAAGCAGATGTGTCCTGTCCTTTACAGGCATGGCTGAAGCACTCCAAGCACCAGTAGAGACAAGTGGGCTTCAGGACACCAGCACAACTGGTGTGTAGCTGCTCTTGCCAACCATTTCTTTGCTCTCTCTGCTGTTAAGATCTATTGAGTACCTCTGGCCCACGAACCAAATCAACTCTGCACCACAAGTTCTGTTTGCATTTCAGACTCCATCCCCTGCCAGGGGAACCCTGGCTACTGTCAGATTGCCCCCATCTGCTAAGGTCCCCACCCCTGCCACTGCTGCCTTTTGAGTTGTCTTCACCATATTGCAGCTCTCACTTCCACACAACAGTTCTGCAGATACAAGCACCAGCTCCACAACACACCAGCAACCTTGCTGGAAATCCTCAGCTCCAGCAACAGCAAAAATGGGGCTCACATCCAGCAGTCACACATGAAACACCAACAGGTTGAATGTCTTCTTCATGCTACACACAGTTACGATGGGGTCAAACACAAGGATGTGCTACAGAGGCTGTGGCAGCACAAGGAGCTCGATGTCCAAGGTGCCAACCTCCTCCAGCACAGAAACTAACATGAACTGGATAAACCCTGCAACTTTCAGACAAAAAGGGCAAGAAGGTAGGAAAAAGACAATGACAAACTGGGAAAAAGGAGCTTTCCTTCAAACCTTTCCAAGGGAGCTCCCAGTTACCACCAGTCAATAAAGAAGCTGCAGTCTGACACAGCACAGGAGGCAGCTCCCTACACACACACATCTAAATCCCAGCTGGCACTCTGCAACCAATTCAGCTTCTCTGTGATCACGGCACCAGCAGAAGGGGGCACCCAAAGCAGTCAGCACTCCAGTGCCTGCCTTTCCTGAGTGCTTGAAGGTGGCTTGGAAAGGTATCTACAGGTGCTCCTGCCTCAGCAGAGTCTGTCCTTAGCACGTTTGTAGTCAATGAACTTGGCTGCAAGGCAGTGACACCTCAAGTCTGGTTTTGCACATGGGAGCAGACAGTCAGCTGTGTGGAGCAGAAATACACATTGGGAGCCTGCCTTCAAGAGGAGAAGCAGCTCTACACAGCCCATCTGGAGACTCTGCACTGGGAGGAATGTGCTCACTTGGAATCAGTTCTCTGCATTTCAGCTGTCTCCCTTGGCCCCACAGCAAAGCAGCTGCTCTCCAGTCACTGTTTGTGCCTCAGGAGGCAACTGGGCAGCTACTGGGAGTGTGGCAAAGCTGGGACTGAGGAACCAACCAGAAAGGAGGAAATGGGGCAACCTGGGGAGAAATGAAACTTCCACCCCAGGGATGTTGTGTCAAAGGGTCCTTGCTGGCATCTCACCTGTGCCTGTTTAAACCCCATTCCTGTAGAGCTGAGATAAAAGAATACCACAAAACACAGAGCTGCACAGAGGAACCTGCAGACAGCTCCTGTTTGGATCAGACAGGACTTGGAAAAGAGCCACGTTGGCTTAGAAGGGAGCCCCAAAGGTCACCTTGGCCAAGATCATCTTGGATAAAGCAGCCTACTGCATCATCTAAGGCACTAGTGCTAGGATGCAGTGATGCTGTCAGACATCACTTAGGTGCCTCTGAGCCCACTGCTTTACGGTCTGATTTTGCCACCTAGTGGTAAAGAGAGCAGAGGAAAACGAGCACAGCTCTGAAGCCAGTCCCTTCTCCTTACCTCTGCCCTTCCCAGGAGCTACCAGCCTATCACCAGCAGCATGGATGTCTACATACATCACCTCAACTCTGAAGAGCTTCCAAAGAGGTCAAGCTGAGAAAACAGCTGGATGTTGGATGGTTAGACTGGAAACGAGGAAGAAGTTCTTGACAGTGAGGGTGGTGAGACCCTGGCACAGGTTGTCCAGGGAGGTTGTGGAGCACAGAAGCACCCAATGTGATCTTTGATCACATTGGATGCTTCTGTGCTCCACAACCTCCCTGGAGATGTTCAAGGCCAGGCTGGATGAGGCCTTGAGTGACTTGTTCTAGAGGAAGTGTCCCTGCCCTTGGCAGGGGGTTGGAACTGGCTGATCCTTGAGGTCCCTTCCAACCTAACCCATTTTATCAATCTATGACATGCCCAATCCTCTCAAACACAGGTTTTGTGAAGGAGTTTTGTTCATTCCTCTCAGTCTGTTTCCTGAAATCAAGCTGTCAGATCAGTGCTTGCTGCCAAAGGCCACCAAGAACAAATCAGGACAGCAGCTCTCTGTCTGGGGGCAAGCATTTTAACAGCCAGGCTATACTGACAAAGCCTCTTAGGAGGAAAAATCCCCCCCTGCAGGATTCCCAAGCATCACAGGGCACTCATCTTTGAACAAGCAGAGGAGTAGTTCTTTTTCACATAGCTAAATGGAGCAAATCTTCCTTAATACAGGATAAATGACCAAAAAGAAACCCTGTAATAAGCCTGCAATCAAATCCAATTAAGAAGAAGAAAAATAATCCCCCCTGGAATGTGCTGTTCCACTTTTATCTTCTTTCAGCTCCTGTGCTGCTTCCCTTTGACACCAGAGATGTTTCTGTTAACACCAAGCATCGCCACACTGAATCTTGGACACAACAACATCAAACGACAACAGCACAGAACTGCTTCCCAGGAAAGCCAGAAGAATGGCACTGGCATCATTCTTGCTCTCTAGACCCTTGATCCTGGCTTTCCTGTGACAAGCTCAAGGAGAAGGAGTTCATTTCTTACACAAGGAGGTCAGACAAGGGACTGGCACAGCACTACAAGAACATCCCAACAAGGGACACTTGTCACTTGGTGTCACCTCCAGCAACCTGCTCTTCAGAGCTACTCAGGAGAGTGCTTCAAGGAAGCAAAGGTTTAAAGGAAGACAGAACAAGAGATGCTACAAAGGGGAGAGGTGAGGGGGGCTGGGGAACATAGAGGTTTGCTTCTGAGTGCGCTGCTGTTCTCTACAGCCTAACCCAGGTTTTGGTACCCACTCCTCTGGACAGGCCTTAAAAGCCTTCAGAGCATTCTCAGTGCTCAGTGTCTCCACTAGCAACAAAGCCTGCACCATCTACACTCTGGCCAGGTAAATCCTGGGCCTGTGACAAGCCCTCCTGACTCAGGGGAGGGCAAGACCATACTCTTGCCTATACTTACTGAGGATTGACACTCCAGCTCATCTTCCTCATAGTCAGGGTTTACCTGATGAAACAGAACCACAGGCAAGTCAAAAGTCTAACAGAGCTGGAAGTGGGAAACACCTCAGCAGGGGCTAAACTTGTCCATTTACTACTAGAGCAGCAGCAGGCATGCAGGGCAAACAGGGTGCAACTGATCCCCAACCACAGCGACACTGTGACTGCTTTCTAACTGGGCATCTCTTCGTCCACTTCTCCCCCTCTGCATCTTGGCAGATGTCCTGCTTCAGGCTCATCACTGAAGAAGCAGCAGGAGTAGAGAGTGACCAAGTTGCAGGGTGTTTTTTCACATCTCCCAAGTGGAGTTTCCAACTAGAACTGACTGCCCTGGCAGGAGTCTTTCAGAGCAAACATGGATCAGGTGAGCAGCCTCCTCTGCTCCACTATGCCAAGACCTCAGTGTGGCTTGGGCTGATTAGCAGACCCAAGATTTACTGGAAAAGCTCTCTGCTGGATCACCACTGAAAAGGATTTGCAAGTGTGCATGTGACAAAATGCTGCTGCTCTCTCAATCTGCTTAGAGAAACACCAAGTGGGACATTTCAACTGGACTTTTCCCTCCCCCTCTCAGGTCAGCAGTGTGGGCTGAGCCATCCCTTCCACCCTGCTCTGGACTCTTACACCCAGCACAGCTTTTACTCACTGAGCTTTCTCTGTTGGCATGAGCCAGACACGATTTAAAGCAAGTAGAAATCGTTGTAATTAACATTTGAAGGTGTTCAGTATCAGAGGACTGCAGCAGCTCTCCCATGAGGTCAGACTGAAAGAGTTGGGGATGTGCAGACAGGAGAACAGGAGGCTCCCAGGGGACCTTCTTGTGGCCTTGCAGTGTCTGAAGGGGGCCCACAAAAAAGCTGGGGAGGGACTTTTGAGGCTGTCAGGGAGTGCCAGGACTGGGGGGATGGAGCAAAGCTGGAGGTGGGGAGAGTCAGGCTGGAGGTGAGGAGGAAGTTGTTGAGCAGGAGAGTGATGAGAGGCTGGCAGGGGTTGCCCAGGGAGGTGGTTGAGGCCCCATGGCTGGAGGTGTTTGAGGCCAGGTTGGCTGAGGCTGTGTGCAGCCTGCTCTAGGGTAGGGTGTCCCTGGGCATGGCAGGGGGTTGGAACTAGCTGCTCCTTGTGGTGCCTCTCAACCCTGACTGATTCTATGAAGGGGGCTACAGGAGGGCTGGGGAGGGGCTACTGACAAGGCCTTGTAATGCAAGGCCGAGGAGGAATGGGTTTGAACTGGTAGAGGGGAGATTCAAACTGGATGCTAGGAAGAAGTTCTTGCCAGTGAGGGTGGTGAGACACTGTCACAGGTTGTCCAGGGAGGTGTTCAAGGCCAGGCTGGATGAGGCCTTGAGTGACCTGTGCTAGTGGGAGGTGTCCCTGCCTATGGCAGGGGGTTGGGACTGAATGATCCTTGAGGTCCCTTCCAACCTAAAGCATTCTCTGATTCTGTAACTCACAAAATTAGAACCCTTAGACTTTAATTTTTCACTTGACAAAACATCTTGTCCTGCAATCTCATTCCAACAGGGGAAAGGTGTTCAGTGTGGAGACAGAAATGCTCATTTTGTGCTTGGGCAGCTGAGTGTTACCTGCAATTCTTACAAAGCCTGGTCTGAAATTTAGCTGCATCTTCATTTCAGCTCAGAAATCAGGGATTCGAGGACAACTAAGAGCAGCTGAATTCATTTCCCCCTCAAAGGCTCCCAGCCTTTCACAACTGGTCAATAAATTCATCTTGATTCTCCTGGCCATGTGGCAGGATGCTATTTAGTGCCTGTTCTTTGCAGAAGAAGAGTTACCAGCTCTAGACCATACAAGAAGAGAAAGGAGCCCAAGATTAGCTCTGTACTGGGATAGTCTCTCAAGTCTTATCCACCTTGCTCTGTTTCCCCAGCTACTTTTGTACTAAGGAGCCAAACACCTCTCTCCTCACCCCTTTCCTCCTCTCCTTCCTCATCTCTACTTTTAGGGCAGGAAATGAGAGCTTTTCAGAAGGTACAAAAAGGAAGGAAATGCTGTGGAAGTTAAAGCTGAGCTCCCAAACAAACCTCAGTGCCTACCTCTGCTGCTAGGTAGTGTCCAGTGGCAAGGTGTTTGAACCTGAAAAGGCTATTCCAGTACCCAGCACCACCACGACAAGGATCATGCTGCACCACCTACAGGAAAAGAAACCACAGTTACACCTCCCAGCCCCACACAGCAGTCACTGCTCTCCTTCTACAGGTTGCTGGGAGCATCACAAGCAGCTCCAGGAAAGAGGAAGCAACCACACACAGAAGAGTAAACACTTGGAGCTGGCTACAATCAGTTCACCCCAACCACTTCCAAGCATTGGTTCCTCTGCTCTTTGTCAAGGGACAACAGCTGTTTGTAAAGCCACTGAGCATGGCTGGTGCCCCACTGGAGGCTGCTGAGTGATGGCAGGGCAAGCTGGTCGAGAAGAAACTGAAGGAGATGCTCCACATGTGCTTGTGGTGCTAAGTCTTGCAACAAACTGCCTGAAAACATGCAACAGGGTCTTCACTTCTGTGGTATCACTCATTCCTGACCTTCTGAGCTGGAGGGAACCTGGAGACTCTTGGATCTGGTGAGGAACAGCTGAAGGACCTGGGGCTGCAGAAAAGGAGGCTGAGGGGAGACCTTCCAGCTCTCTGCAGCTCCCTGAAAGGAGGTTGGACTCTTCTCCAGAGAAACAAGGGAAAAGGAAAGGACCTCGAATTGCTCCAGGGGAGGTTTAGGTTGGACACAGGGCACAGTTCCTTCCCCAACAGCTTTGTTAAGGCCTGGCCCAGGCTGCCCAGGGCAGTGGTGGAGTCCCCATGCCTTGGAAGGGTTTCAAAGCTCTGGAGATGTGTAACTGAGGGCCATGGGTCAGTGGTTACCTAGCAGCACTGAGTTAATGACTGGACTTGCTGATCTGAAGCCCCTCTGCCAGCCAAAAGGCTTCTCTGAGTCCAATGTGCAGCTCAGAGGGCAAACATTTCAAATGCTAACCCAAGCCTAATAATCCCAAGAGCCTGGGGATATTTTGGGCAGCCAGTGATGGCCAAGGTGTTAGTCACTCTTGCTTGAAAAGCCAAAGAAGAAAAGGCCAGACAAGCAAGACAGAGACCAGCAAAAGGTTGCAGCCTCCTGTTGGATGAGGATAGTCATAATCACATTATTCCAGCCCAAAAATAGAGCCTTTGGTACACTCAGCAGGACAGCTGGAATGGTTAGCTGCTGTTAGCACTCTAGTGACTGCTGAAGGAAAATGACTCCACGGATGCTCCTCTGTCCCTTTGCTCTGAATCATCAGAAGCTGGAATCTGAGAGGCATCTGCTGCAGATCAGAAAGCAGAGCAAAGCAAAGGGTTTTTCAGATCTAACACCAGGAGAACTTCTACCTAAAAGGCAGTTAAAGAGAGATGCAGGCACACTGATTTCGATGGCTGCTAAAAGCCAGCCCCAGCCTGGGTGCCACTTCTTACCTCCACTTCCCACAGGGCCTTGGAGCTGGTTGCAGAGGTGGCTGACTGCCTGCCCGTGGTCCTGAGGAAGACATGCTGCTTCTTCCTGTGCTCATCACACGTCAGGAACTTCTCCTGCTCTGCATGGAACAGCCTCACCACGTCCCCCTGCAAAGCCCAGGCACTCACATCAGCAGAGACTGGACTGCTCTCTTCCACTGACAGAGTGAGGGCTCCCAGCTGACCTTATTCTCACCCTGCAGTATCTCAAGGGGGCTACAAGAAAGCTGGGGTGGGACTTTTTAGGCTCTCAGG
This sequence comes from Pogoniulus pusillus, assembly GCF_015220805.1. NCBI lineage: Eukaryota > Metazoa > Chordata > Aves > Piciformes > Lybiidae > Pogoniulus > Pogoniulus pusillus. Next base: position 1,611,411 of record NC_087279.1, read on the forward strand.
GAGTGATAGGTCTGGGGGGAATGGAACCAAGCTAGAAATGGGGAGAGTCAGACAAGAGGTTAGGAAGAAGTTGTTCAGCTTGAGGGTGGGGAGAGCCTGGAAGGGGCTGCCCAGGGAGGTGGTGGAAGCCTCCTCCCTGGAGGTGTTTAAGGCCAGGCTGGCTGAGGCTGTGGGCAGCCTGCTCTAGTGTGAGGTGTCCCTGGCCATGGCAGGGGGGCTGGAGCTGCATGATCCTTGTGGTCCCTTCCAACCCTGACTGATTCTGTGATGGGACAAGAGGAAGTGACCTCAAGGTGCCCCAGGGGAGGTTTAGGTTGGACATCAGAAAGAACTTATTCCTCCAAAGGATTGTCAAGGCCTGGCCCAGGCTGCTCAGGGCAGTGGTGGAGCCCCCATCCCTGGAAGGGTTTCAAAGCCATGGAGATGTGGTGCTGAGGGCCATGGCTCAGTGGTGCTCTGGCACTGCAGGGTTAATGGTTGGACTCATTGATCTTAAAGGTCCTTCCCAAGCAAAAGGCTTCTATAACTCTATCACCAAGAGCCAGTAGGGAACAAGTTTGAGCAAGTTGAGCTTTGAGCCTTACCCCTTTGAGAATATCATCTTTGTTGTCACTCCATTTCATGAAGAGGACTATTTTCCAGCTTGTGTTGCAATTCACAGAGTTCACCTACAAGGAGAACCCAGACCATTAGTCCCACTGCCAGCAACTGCTGCCAAACTTGGTAGGCTGCTTCCAACAGAGCACTGCAGGCTCTGTGACCCCAGAGAGGGACAGCCCTACCTGCATTTACTCCAGAACAAGCTCAGGGCTCACCTCCTACACATCACTGTGCCAGGACTTTTGCTCTGGTGAGACCTCGCCTGGAGTACTGTGTCCCTCTCTGGGACCCCCAATACAGGAGTCATGGACCTGCTGGAGCAGATCCAGAAGAGGGCCACAAAGATGATGAGAGCTGGAGCAGACAGACAGAGCTGGGGCTGCTCAGCCTGGAGAGGAGAAGGATTCAGGGAGACCTCAGAGCTACATTTCAGCAGGGGACCTACAGGAAGGCTGGGGAGGGACTGTGGTGACAGGGTGAGAAGCAATGATTTGAAACAGGAGCAGGGCAGAGTTAGGCTGGACATTAGGAGCAAGTTCTGCAGAGTGAGGGTGGTGAGACACAGGAACAGGTTGACCCAGGAACATGATTGACATTCCAGGTCAGACTGGATGTGGCCCTGGGCAGCCTGCTCAGGAGGTGTCCCTGCTGCCTGCAGGGCAGTTGGCCAAGATGCAATCTCTGACTTCTGATTCTGAAGCAAAAACCTGAATTTTATCCAGTCAAACTCAGACCTCTGCTCTGCACCCAGAAGACCCAAGTCTGCTACCTCTGTTAAGCTGCTGATTAACAAGACAACCGTTCCCAAACCACATCACAGACAGTGCCAAAACCACCTGGTCACTGGAAAGGCTGTCAAGCACTGGAACAGGCTGCCCAGGGAGGTGGGGGAGTCCCTGCAGGTGTTTAAAAGCTCTGTCAGATGTGCTGCTTGGAGAAAGGGTTGACTGGTGGGCTTGGCAGAGCAGGGTTAATGGTTGGACTTGATGACCTTGAAGGTCTTCTCCAATCTAAACGATTCTACACCAGCTCCATTGCTCTTGATAGAGCAAGCCCAAGCAGCTTAGCTGAAATGGAGCTCTGGTGGGCTTAGGCTGACAGTTGGCCTCGATGATGTTAAAAGGTCTTCTCCAAGTGATGCCAGAGCTGAGTCATGGAATTGCTTCTTCCCTCTGCCCCTACCTCATTGCACCCTGGATTATCAACCAGCTGGTGACTGCTGGCATGGAGAGGCTGCCCAGCATTGACAGGGTTCAGGACCACTTTGTCTCCAATGACAACCTGTAGAGAAGAGAAAGGAAGCATCAGACAGGTCTGCACCCGTTTCATTTTCCCTTTTCTCACGGGAGGGAGGACATCACCTTCCTGTAGTTTGGAGAGATGCCAGCCTGACTATGAAAACCAAGATTCTGTTTGCTTCAGAGTTTAGCTCCCTCACTCATTCAGGAGGAAAAGAATCACTGGGCTCAGAGGCAACACTGGCAACCCCTGGAAGCCCCCTCCCTGAAGGTGTCCAAGGCCAGGCTGAATGAAGCTCTGAGCAACCTGCCCTAGTGGGAGGTGCTCCTGCCCATGGCAGGAGGATTGGAACTAGATCACCTTTAAGGTCCCTTCCAACCCACGAACCTATGAACTAACCTATCTGCTGCTACCCGGGAAGCTGCTTTATGGGTTAACACTCAGCAAACAAGCAAAGGTCAGCCAAACATCCTCTTCCCCCTCCTCCAAGCTGCACTTCCATCTGTAAAATCAGATTCCAGGCTGGCAAGACAAATGCAGTTTCTTAAGGACAGGGCAGGTCCTGTTATGCAATTTCTTAAGGACAGGGCAGGTCCTGTTCTTCCTTTCTTCTAGAGCAGAAAGTCGAAAGTAAAAGCCAAGAAGACTTCTGTGTAGTGGAAATAGCTGCAAATGGATTGAGAAGTGGTGTGATTTAAAAGCACTTAACAGCCACTGAGACTGTGCTTAGGCTTTACCTCGTGGCTGCCTGGGGAGGAGGAGCAGCCACATCAAAACCTACAGGAGAAAGGGATCCTACTTGATGAAGTTTGCTGCGTTTAGGTGCCAAGTACACGCATGGACTGCCCCAGAGAGCATGCTGAAGCTTAGCACCTCCTGGTTTTAGGCAGGCAGCAGACCCAGGTGACCCAGATTTGGTAAAAACAAAAGGATTAAGAGACTCAAATGGTCAAGCATTTAATTCAGAACCAATTATTTCCCAGGCTGCCCATGAGCAGGACTCTTTAACCTCATTATTACCTCATCCCTCAGCTACACCACAACGATGAGTTTTGATTCCAAACTGACAAGCCAAGATCCCAGTTGGTTATTGTGGAAGGAGCTCAGCACTTAATACCATTCTGAAGTGGTTGGGAATTGTGAAGGGCCAGCTGAAATTTGGCCCCTTATTCCCCCCAATGTTAAATCACTCCAAAATACAGGTTACCATAGTGATGTTCCTCCCCCTCATGAGAGCACAGGAAAGAAAGGTTGTTCCTGCAGCATCAGGCAGGAGGAGATCTGTGCATTTCATTAATTGCAAGCCAGGCCTCCTGAAATGAGCTTTGCCAAGCTGTGCACAGAGCAGCACAGGAAGATCTCCCTCTGAGCACTTACACTGTCTCCGATGGAACGCAGCTTGTAGAAGGGCTGGATGTAGAACCAGGAGCCTTCATTTCCAGCTTCATCCAAGGTCACCCTCATAGCATTCTTCTCTAGCAGAGCTGGAAGCCTCTTATTTACTGTTAAGTATTTGTTACTTTTTAAGTGAAGCAGCTAGAATAAGAACCAGAGTTCAGTTCTAAGAATGCTCCTTCTTCCTCCCCTCCATCAACACAGCCAGCGTGCAGCAGACAACCACAGCAGCATGAGGGAACTGAAATCACACCTGGGCTGGGTCAGAACTGATCGATCCAGGCACAGCTTGGCTGACAACTCTTTCAGTCTCTGCACAGCCCTCGAGCACAAAGCACCCTCAGCTAATCCAGCTGCCCCTTCTCCAGCAAACCACAAACTCGGAGCTGCTCTCATCGCTTTACAGCAGCCCCCTTCAAAAACCCAGCAGGAGAAGCTGTAAAATGCTCAAGTCTAAGTGGCCCTTCCTTGGCAGCAAGGGGGTGGTGAGAAGCAAAGCTGCTCTTCTCTAGCTTGGCTCTGTCATTTCACAGAAGCATGATTGCTTCTTTGAAGGTTCTCCTCCCAGAGGCCCATTCCCCAAGCCTCTGCACGGCACACAGCATGTCACAGCCCAGCTCCCAGCCTGCCCAGCTCCCACCAACTGCTGCTGAGCTCCCAGCAAATTCAGCAGACTGCTTTTGTGCAGGAAGCTGCTTTTTGATGCCTTTGGACTACCAGAAATACTCACAGACCATATGGGAGGGATGGGAAAGCATGGGCAAAACCTGATGACTGCTCTCAGGAGCGCTGATGTTGCTACTCCAACCCAAAATAAGGATTATTCCTCTTTCTTCACTAAAAGCAGACTTTTTACCCCCGACACCCAGGCCAACAGCACACTCAGAGTCACACAACCACTTGGGATGGAAGAGAGCTTTAAGATCAAGTCCATCCTTCAACCCAACCCCACCTTGGCTATTAAACCATGTTCCCAGGTGCCATGGCCACACCTTTCTGGAACACCTTCAGGGACAGCGACGACTCCACCACCTCCCTGGGCAGCCTGTTCCAATGCCTGATTCAATGCTTTGATTCAAGCAAGGCAGGGACTTCCCTGCTCATCCAGTTATTGTACATTCCATTTTTCCTGGGTTTGATGCATCCCTAGGGAGATGGTGGCAACTCCATCCCTCGAATTGTGGCAAGGATGCAGAGATGCGGTGCTGAGGGACATGGTTTAGCACCAGCCTTGACAGAGTTAGAAAATGGCTGGAGTTATCTTAAAGGGTCTTCCAACCAATAGGACTCTGTAATTATGTTCTTTTCATTCCCTAGGACCCAGCAGATCCTTGGCCCCAGTGGACTCAGTGATTCAGAAGCCTCCATTGCCCTTCTGTGTCAGTGCCGCTTGATGTACGAGCACAACTGTGAGAGACCACAGCTGGCACTGTGCAGTGCCTGTGCACTGGCCCAAGGGCCACCCCTGGCACTGCACAGTGCCTGTGCCACCTTCCCAAGGGCCAACTCCAGTGAAGGCTCTGAGAAGGATTTCTGAAGCAGTCACAAGGTGACCTCAGAACACCACTCAGCACAATTAACCCATAACAGCAAGAGTGACTCCATCACAGCTCTTGCTTCACAGGAGCTCACTGCTACATTTAAGTGGTAGAGAGCTCCAAGGAGTCTGAAAGAAGAAATAGGCTGCCCAGGGAGACTGTGGCTGCTCCCTCCCTGGAGGTCTTCAAGGCCAGGCTGGATGAGGCCTTGAGCAAGCTGGGCTGGTGGGAGGTGTCCCTGCCCATGGCAGAGGGCTGGAAATGGATAAGCTTTCAGGTCCCTTCCAACCCAACCCATTCTATGAGGGTTCCACTTCAGGACACTGTCACCCCCTGCAAAGCTGCAGACACTTATCCAGGAGTTGCACCAGTTCCAAGTCACACTGAGCAGCAGGGGAGTGTGGGCAAAACCCTGCTCAGCCTGTGGAGACCCTCAGAGCCTACCTGGATGACGTTGCCATACTGGATGACTGTTCCCAGCAGCTTTCTGTTTTCAGTTTCATTTTGTTTCTTCTCCAAATCTGCTGCGTGCTGAAATGAAAGGAGAACAACTCAATTGATGACTGCTTTAGAAAGAGAGAGGATAAAAACCTGAGGCTCTTTAGAGTATTTTAGAAAGCTGGAAAAACAGTGAGCCTCTGAAACTGCCTCATTTCCTCACTCCAGCTACCAACAGCATCATTCCTAAACAACTGCAGGAGGCAAGTGGGAAGACAGACACAGGCTGCTTCAACAGCCCATGGTTTGGCTTACATTTGTCAGGCTGGGCTCTGCTGCCAGGCAAGCAGCCACAGAACAAGGGGACACAGCCTCAAGTTGTGCCAGGGGAGGTCTAGGCTGGATGTTGTTAGGAAGTTGTTGTCAGAGAGAGTGATTGGCATTGGAATGGGCTGCCCAGGGAGGTGGTGGAGCTGCCAAACCTGGAGGTGTTGAAGCCAAGCCTGGCTGGGGCACTTAGTGCCATGGTCTGGTTGGTTGGGCAGGGCTGGGTGCTAGGTTGGGCTGGGTGCTAGGTTGGGCTGGCTGAGCTTGGAGCTCTCTTCCAACCTGGCTGACTCTGTGATTCTAATGAGAGAACAAGCTCAAACAAGAGAGAAGACAAGCCAGGAGAAGACACCACCACACCTACACAGGGCTCTGAACAGCCTGATCTAGTGGAGAATGTCCTTGCTGGCTGCAGAAGGTTGTACTAAGCCACCTTTAAGGTCCCTTCCAACCCACACCATTCCCTCCCTCTAGGAGTATGTCCAGAAATCTAAGCACAGCATCCCTCTATTACTGAAATACAACTTTCTGTTTGCTTGACTCTGTCAAAACAAAAGCACTCAGGAGGACACTCAGGGTCACCTCAACTTCCCACGGCAGTCACAAGCTGGGACTCCTCTGCCTGCACTGCATTGATGCTTTATGATAAAGAAAGAAAAGGGAACCTCCTGTGACAACACAACTCGGGATGGACTTCAGAAGCTCAACCCAGAAGTGCTCCTCGCTGCAGGAGAAGGAATCGTTTTCTTCAGCCACTAGATGTCAGCTTCTCAACCCCCAGCGCTGCCTCTCGGCACCAAAGACAGACAAGTGTCCCAGATTTCTTAAATCCCTTAAATGGCATTAACTTAAAATAACCTGACCTCAGCATTCAAGCCCTCCCCAGCAGACAATAAATTCCACCAGCAGGCAAACAGAAGCCAAAAAAGGCAACTGGTGATGGCCATTTCTTGCACCACACATTGGGTTACAAATGGCAAGCACTGCTAAAGCAGTTTCATCGAGGGTTAACAGCTGGGTGCATGTTTCAGGGCATGGCCTCCTCCCTGGGTCACATCATGAAGCACACAGGATTTCAGTGCACTCCACCTGCCTGCAAATGGAGAAGGTGAGACCTCTGATAAGGGCTTGGGCTGACAGGATGGCAAGGAAGAGGGGCTAGTGGAAAGTGTCCCTGTCACAGCAAGGGGATTGGACCTGCATGATCCTTAAGGTCCCTTCCAACCCAAACCAGTCTGTGAATCTACACATGGATTACTGAAGCAGGAAGAGAGGAGATTGAGGCTGGATATTAGGGAGGAATTCTTGGCAGTGAGGGTGGTATCTGAAGGGGGCCTAGAGGGAGGCTGGGGAGGGACTACTGACAAGGTCTTGTAATGACAGGATGAGGAGGAATGGGTTTGAAGTGGCAGAGGGGAGATTGAAGCTGGATGCTGGCAAGAAGTTCTTGCTAGTGAGGGTGGTGAGACACTGGCACAGGTTGCCCAAGGAAGTTGTGGCTGCCTCCTCCCTGGAGATGTTCAAGGCCAGGTTGGATGAGGCCTTGAGCAACTGAGTCTAGTTGAGAGGTGTCCCTGCCCAGAGCAAGAGGGTTGGAATAGGAGAGCTCTGAGGTGCCTTCCAACCTGAGCCATTCTGTGCCTCTCCCAAGAAAGGCTGGAACAGATGATCCCTTCCATAGTGCTGTCCCATGATTCTGATCACAGGTCTGCCTCTCCTCACGTATGGGGCAGGAGAAACACAGCACGAATGAGGGCCCTTTGTGCTCCAGCCAGCACCAAAATAGCTCTTTCTTGCCAAATTAATGCTCCCAGGTTACAAAATCTCCAGTTTCTGAAGCCAGAAAGGAGTCAAACAGGCAGGCTTTGTGAAAGGCAGGAGCGAGGCAGCCATATGGCAATCAGCAAATGACAACTCTCCTCCAGGGCTGCTCCGTATCGCAGGGCTACAATGAGCTTAATATAGGCTTAAAGCAGCTAAAAATATTTAGGATTGTAATTTTGACATCAAGTACTCATAGCTGTGTAATTTTAACATAAGCATGGAGTTTATTTAACTCTAAAGTCAACAGATGGTATTTAAGTTGAGCTGGCTCTCCTCTTTTTTTCATACAGGAGCTCCAAAAACAGCAATCAAGTGCCTCGCTGGGTATTCAGCTGCTGAATGTCAACATTTTACCCTCAAAGTATTCAATACTGCAAGCTAATAAGGAAGAAGAGGCTGCCTGGCCTTGTAATTACTCCTAATTACCCAGCAACCTCCACATGGATCAACAGCAGCTCTGGCTGCTTGAGGAACCCCAAGAGATTTGTGAGACCTGCAGCTCAGATGGCATCGACCAGCACAGCTAACATCTGAGGCTTCCCATGCTGAGATGCTGCATCTGAGAACCCTCTCTTCTGTGGAGCTGGTTGAGGGTCCAGGTTGAAAGAGTTGGAGATGTTCAGCCTGGAGAGAAGGAGGCTCCAGAGAGAAACCTCATGCTGGCCTCAAAGTGGAACAAGCCTTCTGTTGAAATAAAACTTGCTCTTAGCAAGGAGGTTGAGCCCAGTAACAGTGAGTTTGCAGGTGACACCAAGCTAGGAGCATCTGTGGAGCTGTTGGAGGGTAGGAGAGCCCTGCAGAGGGACCTGGCCAGGCTGCATGGGTGGGCAGAGGCCAAGGGGATGAGACTGAACAAGGCCAAGTGCAGGGTTCTGCACTTTGGCCACAACAACCCCAAGCAGCACTACAGGCTGGGGACAGAGTGGCTGAGAGCAGCCAGGCAGAGAGGGAGCTGGGGGTGCTGGCAGAGAGGAGCTGCAGAGGAGGCAGCAGTGCCCAGGTGGGCAGCAGAGCCAATGGCATCCTGGGCTGGCTCAGGAGCAGTGTGGGCAGCAGGACAAGGGAGGTTCTTGTGCCCCTGTGCTCAGCACTGCTCAGGCCACACCTGGAGTGCTGTGTCCAGTTCTGGGCTCCTCAATTCAAGAGAGATGTTGAGGTGCTGGAAACTCATGTCAGAGCTGCCTCAGCACTGGATGGTTCATCTCTCACTCCATTTTTGTCCTGTTTTGTTCACCTTATGTATTCAAGTTGAAGCATTTTCCCTGAGCAGTATTTCATTATCTGAAAGGGAGGTACAGAAAGGCTGGGGAGAGACTGTCTAGGGTGACAGGATGAGGGGCAGTGGTTTGAAGCTGGGGCAGGGGAGATTCAAATTGTACATCAGGTGGATGTTTTGCACTGTGAGAGTGGAGCAGGCTGCCCAGGTGGAGGCCTCATCCCTGCAGACTTTCAAGGTTAAACCTGATGGTGCCCTGAGCAACCTGCTCCAGTTGGAGGGACCTGGAGCTGCTTAGTCTGAAGAAGAGAAGACTGAGAAGGGATCTAATAAATACCTGAGGGCTGGGGGTCAGGAGGGGACAGGCTCTGCTCACTGCTCCCTGGCACAGCACAAGCAGCAATGGATGGAAGCTGCAGCACAGGAGGTTCAGCTCAGCACAAGGGGAACTTCTTGCCTGGAAGGGTCCCAGAGCCCTGGCACAGGCTGCCCAGAGAGGCTGTGCAGTCTCCTTCTCTGGAGCTTTTCAAGACCTGTCTGGATGTGTTCCTGTGTGCCCTGAGCTAGACTGTCTGGTCCTGCTCCGGCAGGGGGGGTTGGACTGGATGAGCTCTTTGAGTCCCTTCCAACCCCTGACATCCTGTGAGCCTGTGTCCCTGCTGACTGCAGGAGGCTTGGACAAGATGCTCTTGGAGGGTCCCTTCCAACCCAATGCCACCTGTGATTCTGTGATGCCAGCTGGGAATGCTCCCTGCAAGCAGGAAGGACGAGGCTGCTGCTGCTGCTCAGAAGGAAGCTCCCCAGCAGTACTTACGTGCAGCTTGTTGAGCAGCACAGCATCTGTCGTGCTGTTAGCTCCTGGCTTTGCTGCCTTCCAGAACTGCTTCTGAGCAGAGTACCGGTTCATGGGACACAGTTTGAAGAGGCAATCTATAAAAAGATGAAATAAACAGAAAAAGATTGCTTCAACCCTTGCAATTATCTGGGGTTCTGCTGCTAGCACCAGCCAAATATTCCAGCAGCGGGGAAAGGTTTATAAACAAATTCCAAAGGGCTCTTGATCAGACAAATGCTTTTTTCAGCAACAGGAATGTTGCCCCATGCATGATAAAAACTAACTCTTGCTGCCAAGATGCAGCTGATGCAAGACCAGAAGATTTATAACTTGTCCCAGGCCAAAAACACTACCACACTAAAATGGCAACAGCTCAGTGCTTTCCCAGGCCAGCAGCCCCATGGCACACACAGAGCTGCTCCTGCTCTGCCCCCAGCAGGTAGGCTGCTTTGCCCTCTTGCTTTGCTGGGAGGTGAGGGTTCATTTTTTATTGCTCTTCCCATCAAATCCCCCCTAGTGCCATGGCAAGAGAGGCACAGCAGAACTGGAGAAACTCACTTCCCCAAGGAGCAGCACCACAAACCCCAGCAAACAGCAGCCACGAGCACGGCCTGAGGAAAGCATAAACCCCCCTGGCACATCGGGTCCTTCGCCCAGTCCATCACCAGCTTGTTTAACCTTCTGCCCAGTGAAGGCCAGCAATTGCAGCTCATTAGTCTTGTTAAAAGCACATTTTTCTATCAGAGAGACACAAACCTACCAGGAACAGCACGGAATTAGCTGCATTTACTCCTTTTTTCCCCCTCCTCTGTTGCTAAGTGACTGAACACACAAAAAAATAAATCAAGCTATTCCAAGACAGTGCCTGAAGAAGCAGCTCAAAAGTTCAAACAAAGTGCCAAAAAGCCAGAAGGCTCTTCCCAGGGCCCTTGAGGAATGGCATGGATGGAAGCCTCCAGGTTCTACCTCAGGTGGTGTTTCCCAAGGCCCCTGGCATGTTCTTGCAGGTGAGCACCACAACTCTGGAAGCAGCAAGCTGAGGAGACACCTACCTGGAGGGGGTTATCTTCACTGCTGCCTGTGTGCTGCCTTGCCAACAGACACATGGAGGCACCTCAGCCAAGCAGGGATAACCCCATGCTGGAGAAGTCATCTCAGCTCTGCCAGAGCTTAAAGCTCCTGAAGGAGCTGATCCTGCACAGACAGACCCTAGCAATTCTACCTCAGGATGCCATTTGAGATGGACACCTTCCCCCTTCCCCTGCCTTTCTTGAGGAACAGACCTGTGGGACTCTGCTCAGTGCTGCCCAGGCACAGCACAAGGGGCACTGGGCACAGGCTGGAGCCCAGGAGGTGCCATGTGAGCAGCAGGAGAAAGTTGTTTGTTGTGAGGGTGCTGGAGGCCTGGAGCAGGCTGCCCAGAGAGGCTGTGGAGTGTCCTGGTGTGGAGAGCTGCCAAGGCCAGCTGGGCACTGTGCTGCTGGGCAAGCTGCTGGGGGTGCCCTGCTTTGGGCTGGCTGAGCTCCAGAGGTCTATGTGTGTGGAAGGAGATTCAGTTGCACCTACTCAGAGCCTCACCCCAGCTCTGACACTGCCAGGTCTCAACTTCTAAGCAAGCAAGAGAAGTGCAAACCAAGTGCAAACCACACTTCCCAGCCTTGCTCTCCTCATCCCTCTCATTTACACAGAGATGATTCACAGATTGACAGCACAGAAGAGATTCAAAAAGCCACTGCAGGCTTGCACTGGAAGCTAAGACTCTGCATTGTAAGCAAGACAGCAGTTACAAAACCTTCTATTTTTGCTGAAGCCATCAGCTCACACAATGACAGCAATTAACACACAGAGCTGCAAAGAAGAATTAATTGTATGCTACATTTAGTCACAGCCAAAGTGTGGTTTTGCCATCAAGGAAGTTGTCAAGTTGGGCTTAACTTCTCAACTGTTAGCTGCAAGCAGCCCCCTCTCTCAACCCCAGGGAAGAGGTCTACAAGAGTCTGGTCTGGTCCAACCCAGAAAGGGAAACCAGAATGTGGGGTTTTTAGGCTTTCATTCTAGTTACAAAGCTGAAGACCTAAAACAAGCCATGAAAAGCACCCAGCATTGGTTTTTGGAGTGTTTGTTCTAAGAAATCTATGTCTGAAGTGGTGGAGAAGTTAATCTTGGTCTAATTCACCTTAACGTGAGCATCACAGAGAGCATCACAGGTAGTTTGCACAAAGGCATGAGGGGGAATGACTCCAGGCTGGAAGAAGCAGAGACACTGGGAAGCAATTCCTCCCCATGGGAGGGGTTAGGCACTGGAACAGGCTGCCCAGAGAAGGTGTGGAGGCTCCAAGCCTGAAGATATTGAAAGTCAGGTTAGATGATCTGGCTTACTAGCAGGTGTCCCCATCCATGGCAGTGCCATGGTCTGGGTGACTTGACAGGTTGGACTGGATGAGCTTGGAGGTCTCTTCCAACTTGGCTGACTCTATTTAATGACTCTGTTTCACTATGGCCAAGCACCATGAGCTTCATGGTCTGAGGACCTCCAGATTCCAGGGGGTTATGTGTTTACAGAAGTGACCACACGAGGAAGTGGGAGCTGAGCAGCATCAGGGTCAGCAACCTGCAACCCACAGTGCTGCCTGTGTAAGATAAACCAGCTACTTGTCAGACACTCTGCTCCTGGAAGCTTCTGCCTCTAACAGCCCCAGACCACAGCCAAGGCAGCTAAACCAAGCAGCTTTCTGCTCTGCTGCTGCATTCAAGTTGGTTTAGCTCAAGAGGTGATAAAAAAAGCTATTAAGCTATTACTGTAAAGTAATTACAGCTCATTATGCATCCTTTGTTGAATATTAACCATGAAGGAATGAATTTTCATTCCAGATCTTCATGCTATGCAGTGAAAAATGGCAGAGCTGCACAGAGAGCAAGGCTAAACATACTGCACTGGGTAAGTGCAGCTGGAATGATGAGAGCCCATCAAGCCACCACAGAGCCACAAAATGCTAGGGGCTGGAGGGGGCCTCTAGAGACCAAGCCCAACCCCCCTGCCAAGGCAGGCTCACCTGGGCAACCTGTTCTCAAATATCTGTACCAGCCCAGTCTGTCCTCCTGAGGGTCTCCTCACCACTCTGGGCACTGGGTGGTACTGTGGGGCCAATGCCACTGGGGGTAGATGGAAAGTTGAGCAAGTTCCTGCCACTGCCAGCATCCAAAGCTCTGGGCTCCTCAATTCCAGAGAGCTGCTGAGGTGCTGGAAGGTGTTTGGAGAAGGGCAGCAAGGCTGGGGAGGGGCCTGGAGCACAGCCCTGTGAGGAGAGGCTGAGGGAGCTGGGGGGGTGCAGCCTGCAGCAGAGGAGGCTCAGGGCAGAGCTCATTGCTGCCTGCAGCTGCCTGCAGGGAGGCTGTAGCCAGGTGGGGTTGGGCTCTGCTGCCAGGTAAGCAGCAGCAGAACAAGGGGACACAGCTTCAAGTTGTGCCAGGGCAGGATGAGGCTGGATGTTGTTAGGAAGTTGTTGTCAGAGAGAGTGATTGGCATTGGAATGGGCTGCCCAGGGAGGTGGTGGAGTGGCTGTGGCTGGAGGTGTTGCAGCCAAGCCTGGCTGGGGCACTGAGTGCCATGGTCTGGTTGGTTGGGCAGGGCTGGGTGCTAGGTTGGGCTGGGTGAGCCTGGAGCTCTCTGCCAGCCTGGCTGATTCTGTGGTTCTCTCCACCTGGTGGCAGCTGGAAAGGAGCCACTCTTAGAACTCTCCACCTTTGCCCCTCTCAGAGATGAGCTCTGCTGAGTGCCGAGTTGCAGCACACAGGTCCCCTCTCTCCAGCAATCCCAGTTCTAACTGATGTGGAGGAACTTTTCCCTCAGCCACACTGGTTGTGTAATGCACCACTCATCACATTTTCCATATCTCCCCCAGCTATTTTCAGCAGTTAGTAGAAAGTCTTCACCATCTTCTCTGCTGCTGGAGAACGCAGGCAGCCAACGTATGGTTGGCAACAGGAAGGCCTGCTGAGATTTCAGCATTTAAACCTCACTGAGAAAAAACTCTTTGGAGAGACTGTAGAGAGCCCTGGGCAGGCTGCAGAGCTGCTGAGGGGCCTGGAGCAGCTCTGGGAGCAGCACAGGCTGAGAGCCCTGGGGCTGAGAGCCTGCACAAGAGCAGCCCCAGAGGGCAGCTGAGCAATGCTCAGCAAGAGGGAAAGGAGCTGTGGGGGGCAAGAGGCTGGGGCCAGGCTCTGCTCAGTGCTGCCCAGGCACAGCAAAAGGGGCACTGGGCACAGACTGGAGCCCAGGAGGTTCCATCTGAAGAGGAGGAGAAAGTTGTTTGTTGTGAGGGTGCTGGAGGCCTGGAGCAGGCTGCCCAGAGAGGCTGTGGAGTGTCCTGGTGTGGAGAGCTGCCAAGGCCAGCTGGGCACTGTGCTGCTGGGCAGGCTGCTGGGGGTGCCCTGATTTAGCATGAGGTTGGACTGACTGAGCTCCAGAGGTCCTTTCCAACCCCTACCACTCTGGGATTCAGTGAAACTCTAGACCCCAGCTTCTCAAAATGCCAACTGGAGAAAGGTGAGAGCCCAGAGAAATTCCCTCTCTCCAAAATCCTACTTCAGATACTTTCAGATGAGGGAAAACCTACAAAGATGAAGATATTTAAGCAAGTTCCTTACAAAACTCACTGAATATTTAACACCAACACAGCTGCTTCTTTCCTGCTTAAAAAAAAACAACCAAACCTAACTCATTTTTGTGCAGCAATCCTAAAATTAAAAGAAAATTAGCAATTCCCTGCTGAATTGGAGCAGTTCCTCTTCAGCCTTTGCTATACTTAGGCACCTGATGATTTCCCCATGGCCAAAGCCTGCTCTCAGCACAGAATAAATACAAGGATTGCCTTTATTTTTGTTTGCTAGCTGAAAGAAAAAGCAGCAAAGATGAAGCAGCAGCAGAGCTGGGAAGGATGGAAACCCTCAACTTCATATTTATGATGGTTGTGGAGCTGCAGTACACTCAGGGATAACACCACCACATAGGATGGAGAGATGATTTATTTGGAGGCAGAATGAAGAGCTCTTTTGTGTGCAAAGGGAAATATTTTTGAGGCAGGAGGCACAGAAAATAGCTCCAAGTGCACAGATTCAATCACATTTAAGTTTCACCTCCTCAGAAGCCCTCAGATTACTACATCTTCTATTTCTACTCTTGTTCCTTCTGAGGTGGAAAATGAAGAGATGACAGCCTAAGAGGTTCAAAGAATATAGAACAAAAGCTGCTCCAGAAATGTGTTGATTATTAATCATTCCTGCATTGCCAGGTAGAAGGAGAAGGGGAAGAAAAAGCAGCACCTGATCCTGCTGAGAGGATGTCTTTGTGAGGAGAAGAAAGCTGGGGAGGGACTTTTTAGGAGGTGAGGGAGTGATAGGACTGGGGGGAATAGAACCAAGCTAGAAATGGGGAGATTCAGATTGGATGTTAGGCAGAAGTTCTTCAGCATGAAGGTGGTAAGAGTTTGGAAGGGGTTGCCAAGAGAGGTGGTGGAAGCCTCATCCCTGGAGACGTTTAAGGCCAGGCTGGATGAGGCTGTGGGCTGCCTGCTCTAGTGTGAGGTGTCCCTGCCTATGGTAGGGGGGTTGGAACTGGCTGATCCTTGTGGTCCCTTCCAACCCTGCCTGATTCTGTGATTCAAATTGCAGTGAACACACTCTGCTGGCAGCACAGGCACCTTTCAAGCAGGGTTTGCACTGCAGGCTGGAGCTGCTGCCCTGCTGCAACCCACTCCAGGCAGCCAAAGAGCAAGCCTGGGCTGTGCACAGCTGGATCAATGCAAGAAGAGGACTGAAGGCAACTCAGATGGTGTCAACAGTTCTGCCATGCCAGAAGTGAGGACAACATAAGCATGAGTGGGAAAGACATTTGTCCTGCAAGACCAAGGACCTTACCACTATGGCACAGCAAATCCAGCAGGCAGGGCTCAAATGCTCAGCTAATTACATGACAAAATAGATCAGAGGGGTCTGCTGCTGTGGGCATCTTCTCAGTGCTCAGTTACAGCCACAGCTGGAGGACTGGGGCCACTTTTGGGCTCCACAGTGCAAGAGAGATAGGGAACTGCTGGAGGGAGCCCAGAGGAGGCTATGAAGCTGCTGAGGGGCCTGGAGCAGCTCTGTGAAGATCAAAGGTTGAGAGCCTACAGAAGAGCAGCCCCAGAGGGCAGCTGAGCAATGCTCAGCAAGAGACAAAGGAGCTGTGGGGGGCAAAAGGCTGGGCCCAGGCTCTGCTCGGTGCTGCCCAGACACAGCAGGCACAACCCAGGAGGTTCCATGTGAACAAGAGGAGAAAGTTGTTTGTTGTGAGGGTGCTGGAGGCCTGGAGCAGGCTGCCCAGAGAGGTTGTGCAGTTGCCTTGTGTGGAGAGCTTCCAGCCCCAGCTGGGCACTGTGCTGCTGGGCAAGCTGCTGGGGGTGCCCTGCCTTGGCAGGGGGTTGGGACTGGCTGCTCTGCAGAGGTCCTTTCCATCCCTACCAGGCTGTGGGGCTGTGACGTCTGTTACCTCCCTCCTGCATGCTGCAGCTTACCTGTTCCAAGAGCTTTCAATGTTTTTTTTCCCCTTTCCAAGCCCAAAGCAGGAGGAAATTCATGCCTGCAAGCAGCATTTAAAGGCAGAGCCTGCATGATTTAGGACCTAAATATATTTGAATTTCCATGTTAAAATAACCACCCTCAATTCATATCTGCAAGCCATGAGGGTAACCACCCTCTTGTCATTGTACTCATTTGTGCAGAGCCCTACCAATGGAAATCACTGCTGCATTCCTTCAGGCTCTCCCAGCACAGGAAACACTCCAATGGTTATTAGCTTACAGCTGCTGCATCCAGCCAAAGGGAGAAGCCTCCAACAGGGATGTCAGAGGGGAAAATTCTATACTGAGCGCTGGACACCAATCATCAGTGCCCACTAAAGCAGCAGCAGTCATTAGAGGGACATGAATTAAAAGCCAACACCCTTTTAACCACATGAATTAGCATTTTGACTGCACACAGGCCTGCTAGTAACTGTACAAGAACCACCACAGCATCTGTGCCAGCAACCTGTCCCCGTGGCCAAGAAGGCAAATGGGCTCCTGGGGTGCATTAACAAGCATGGCCAGCAGGTCAAGGGAGGTTCTCCTCCCCTCTACTCTGGCCTAGGGAGGCCATAAGGAATGGTTTGGGTTGGAAAGGACCTCCAAAGGGCATTTAGAGAGAGATGTGAAGGCTCTAGGCAGAGCTTAGAGCAGCCTTTCAGTACCTGAGAGTGGTTACAAGCAGGCCTGTGGGGACAGAAGGAGAGCAATGGTTGGAAGTGAGAGCAGAGCAGATGGAGATTGGATGTGAGGAACAACTTCTGCACCAGGAGGCTGCTGGAACACTGCAGCAGGTTGCCCAGGAGGTGGTTGAGGCCCCATCCCTGGAAATATTCAAGGTGAGGCTGGACAAGACTGTGAGCAGCCTGCTCTAGTGGAGGATGTCCCTGCTGAGTGCAGGGGGTTGGACTGGACAAGCTTTGGAAATCCCTTCCAACCCAAACCACTCAAGGACTCCAGACACACTGCAACTGCCAGTGGCTTGAGCCTGTCCTTCAGCAAGAAGCATGCACCCTGACTTTAGTCCAGCACAGAACAGGAAGCACAGACAGGGAAATGACCTCTCGAGGCTCAGAACACTCTCGCATCTCAGGGCAAGAACCAAAGCTCAGAAGGCTCCACACAAAGAGCCTCCAAAGCCCTCAAGACCACAAGAGTAAGGAAGAGCCCCTCAAAACCACCAAAAGCCCAACAGGAGAGCTGCACCTTTAAGTAAACATCTTCTGTAGCAAAGAGCTGAGCACCCCAGTGTTTGTTTTATTTCTGCATGGAACCTCTTTGGTCTCCTTCAGAAAGAAAACTGCTACTCCAGAAGAGAGAAATATTTAGACACTGGATACACAGGCAGCTCCGACAGGAAACGCTGGCAGCAGAGCCCAGGCTCAGCTTTCAGTCTCTGCCAGCAGCACTGCAGAGCAAAGATGCCTCAGGGTAAGGACAAAGCCAGAAGGGACAGCAGCTCAGACAGAAAGGAAGGAACACTGAGGCAGTTAACTGAGACATAACCCACTTGACACCCAGGGTGCCAGGTTAAAGAATGGCAGAGAGCTGGCAGCCTCCTGGCACTGGGTGGGGCATGGTGCTGGATAATGAATCCCTGCACGGCTGACACGCCGAGAGCTAGGAGGACAAAACCACACTGGAGTTGCCTGAGAGAAAACCCTAAGGACAGAGGCAATGTGTCAGGTATCTTTGAAAGCATGAAGGAACAGACCTAATTTAAGGACACAAAGAGAACTTGCTCCAGAACCCATCCCAAGATCCTTTACAAGTCAGGATTCAGTTCCTGAGAAGGGTTAGGCCATAGGTTGGGCTCCATGACCCTGGAGGTCTCTTCCACCCTGCTTAATTCTGTGAGCCTGTGAGAGCTCCTGGCTAGGAAGAAAAAGAAGCCATAAAGCCTCCTCCTGAACGTTGAGAAGGGGAAATAATCACATAGTAGATTGGGCTGGAAAAGACCTTTAAGGTCAGTCAGTCCAAGCGTGAGGGAGAAGCACCCCGAGAAGAGCCCACAACTGCACCCATGAACTCGGGTTAGCCCAAGACACTGGTTCCAGTGAGTGGTTCTGCTGTCTGAGCTTCTCTGTCTCAGGTCCAGGACAAGGAGACAGCCTGGCCTAGAGGCAAGCCTTGCCAAGAGGCAAGCTGGAAGGCCAAGCCCTTCCCTCTCCCCCCGAGCTTCACACAGGCTGAGGAGAGCTATTTGCACTTCACACACAGGGAGTTAGCAAACCAGAACTGCAGGAGCATCTTCAGATGAAGTGGTGTGGCTTCAGCCTTCCTCCCAGCCCGGAGAGCTGCCCTCCCACCCTGCCACACCAGCTCCTCTCTCTTCCTCCAGAGCTCCCACGGCCAATCTCCCTGCCAGGCACCACCACATCGCCCTGGAGCATTCCTCCTCGGCGTGCTTAGGGCTTCTCGGGTCGGCAGCATTGCAACTCCGTTAGCAAGCCCAAAACGCACCCATCTGCTGGCCACGTTTCACTCCACCTTGACTACCCACCCCTTGGATCTCACTTTGACTTCACTTCCTCACTTGTTGCTCCTCTGCTGGAGCCAAGCTCCTGCTCCGAGAGGATGAGGGCGCAGGCGGCAGGGGATGGCTCTGGCAGCCCAAGCGCAGGCGGCACAAGCGAGGTCACATTCAAACACCCTCCGCGTCCGTGCGGAGCAGAGGGGACAGAGCAGAGCAGCGCTGTCGGGGCTGACCCGACCGCAGGGCAGGAGCAAAGTTGGCTCTCGTTAAGCCAGCTCCGGCTGCCGTAGCAGAGAAGGCAGCGCAGCCCCGCACCAAACAAAAGGCAACTTGCTCAGCGGCTCGGTAAAGTAACTCAGTTCCCAGCTTCCAGCTGCATTTGGCTGCGAGCAAAGCCAGGCTGCCAAACCCGAGGCTACAGGCGAGTTAAATGAATGTTTGCTCTCGTTATTGAAGCCCAGGTTGGAGGCACTGAAGGGATCATAACATTGAATTTAGT
Source organism: Pogoniulus pusillus (assembly GCF_015220805.1). Taxonomy (NCBI): domain Eukaryota; kingdom Metazoa; phylum Chordata; class Aves; order Piciformes; family Lybiidae; genus Pogoniulus; species Pogoniulus pusillus. The sequence continues at coordinate 1,630,397 of NC_087279.1, forward strand.
GCTTTAATTCCTCTTCGGCTAATGAAGTGCTTGGGATGCTTTGCCCGGAATGCTCATTTGTTTCCTTTCCCTCTGCATCCCAGCGCTGTCTTCCCGAGCTCTGGGCACACCCCACAACTGCCACAGGCTCTCTCAGGAGGGAGCAGACCTCCCTGGGCTCATCCCTCCCTCTCCGAGGCAGAATGAACTCTGCCTGCTCCATTCCTGACATACCTCCTGATGTCACCTATGCCAGCACTGCACTATTTCTGTACCTAACCTATTTATTTTTCCACTGCAAGCCCAATTGCTTCTCCCCCTCTCCTTGTGGGCATGCACAACAGAGCCTCTCCTCCCTCTCCCAGCAGTATTTGCAGGCTCCTCGGGCTCTGCCCCACAGCTAGGATGCAAGAGTGAGAGGTCTTGCCCTTGACCATTACCCTCCTCTGGACTTTCTCTAGCTGGCTCCTATCCTTCTGGATGGATGAGAGCCTTCACTTCAGGCTCTGCCAAAAAGCAAAACAGGAACAACAACAATTACTAATTGCTGTGCCTTCCAGCAAGGTTTCTTCTGCCATACTCCAAGGCAGCAGCTCTACTTTTGGTTACAGCACAGCATCAGCTCCTGCTCAAACTGTGACTCCTGCAATCCCTGCATCCTCCCAGAGAAGCAGAGTGGTTTGAAAAGGATCTTTCAAGGTCACCCAGTTCAACCCTCACCCTGCACTCAGAAGGGACATCTGCAGCTAGAGCACACAACCACCCAGGTTGGAAGAGACCTCCAAGCTCATCCAGCCCAAGCTAGCACTCAGCTGCATCCAAACAACCAGACCACGGCACTAAGTGCCCCAGCCAGGCTTGGCTTCAGCACCTCCAGGGATGGCAGGTTGCTCAGAGCCCCAAACACCCTGACCTGCAACGGTTCCAAGCATGGGGCAGCTCCCACTCCTCTGGGCAACCTAGTCCAGGGCCTTACTACCCTCACAGTGAAGAATTTCTTCCTTCTCTCTAGTCTGAATCTCCTTACTTTAGTTGAAGGTATCACTCCTGGTCCTTTCCTGCTGCACTGCTGTGTGTGCCCATCCTCCTCCTCCTGCCTAGATGCAGTCACCCACATGTCCCCATTTAACTGCAATCACATCTCCCAGATTGTTTCTTCAGTTCTCAAGGTGACCCTCAGTGACTACCCAAGTCCTTGCCCTCTCTGTGGAGCTTGCAGAGGACAGCCACCTGCAGAGACCACCCCTAGCAGCAGCAGACAGCACCCATTGAGCTTGTGCTGCCACAGAGGTGCAGTAAACTGGCTATGGATGGACTCTAGCAGCACTACCTGGAGAGCCCAGCAAAGCACAATGCCCAGACCTGCCTTAATTACAGGACCCAGCACCTTGGTGTTGAGTGGAGCAGAGTCAGGCTGCTGAGCTGTGCTGCACACCCAGGGGAGCAGCACACAGCACCAGCGTCCACGTCCACTTTCTCAGCCTGAAAGCCTGATCCCCTGCTTTCTCTTCCAAAGCTTGGCTCGAGTTTTTCACCTCTCCTACTGAGGCCCTCTCCCTCTCACTACTTTAAACAGTCACCATCCTTTTGGCAGGGGACCAGAGATGTTCTTCCTGAAGCTTTTCAAATGATGCTTCTCAATCTGACCAAGTTCTCTCCGGCGCTGTACTGCACTCCCCTCACAGGAAGAGAGCACAGAAGGCACCAACAAATCAATGCAGCTAATTAAAAGTTGGCCCTGTCCTCCAGAACACAGTCTCAAGATCACACTCTGGCTGTTACTTGAAGAAGCAGATGATGCTGAGAAGGTATCTACACATAGAATGGCTTGGATTGGGAGGGACCCTAAAGGTCATCTGGCTCCAACCTCCCTGCCACAGGCAGGGACATCTCCCACCAGCCCAGGTGGTCCCTCAAGACCTCATCCAGCCTGGCCTTGAAGACCTCCAGGGAGGTTGTGGAGCACAGAAGCACCCAATGTGATCAAAGATCACATTGGGTGCTTCTGTGCTCCACAACCTCCTTGGGTAACCTGTACCAGTGTCTCACCACCCTCAACCTGTGCCAGTGTCTCAACCTCTGCCAGTGTCTCACCACCCTCACTACAAAGAACCTTTTCCTAACATCTACTTTGAAGCTCACAGCCTCCCTGGGCAACCTGTGTCAGTGTCTCCTCGCCCTCACTGTCAAGAGCTCCTTCCTGATCTCCAGTCCGCATCTCTTCCAGCTTCAATCCATTCCCTCATCCTATCACTATAGGAATGGTTTGCCTGGGCTCAAACTTGTATGCTCCAGCTGCAGATGTCCCTTCTGAGTGCAGGGTGAGGGTTGGACTGGGTGACCTTGAAAGATCCTTTTCAAACCACTCTGCTTCTCTGGGAGGATGCAGGAGGCACAGTTTGAGCAGGAGTGGATGCTGTGCTGTAGCAAAAAGCAGAGCTGCTGCCTCGGACACCAACCTGTTAACAACGAGGAACAAAACACACCAAGCATCTCTCAAACCTCAAAACACTCCAGCTGAAGAACACTGAAGAGTTAAACTGGGCCAGAGCTGCTGACTGAAACTCCAATCTATAGCTTTGGAGCTCAGAAATGAAAGTGGAAAGCAGTCCCTAAAGCAGCACAAGAGCCCCGGCCAGGAAGGGCTGAAGAGCTGTGCTTGACCAAATAAGGCAAGGGGGAGCTGGAAGCCAAAGCAGCAAAGCCAGGCTGGGTTAGAACAGCCAGACAGCTGCAGCAGGGGAACGTGGAGAAGGCAGCTCCACCAGACCGGATTGCCAAGGGAAGAACAAATGTTCAGCCACCACCAGCGGAAGCAGAGCCTGCCAGGAGAGGCCTGCAGGCATTCCTCCCAGCCAGCAGCAGCCCCAGCTCCTTCCTACAGGGCTTTGTTTTCAAGGCAAGGCAACGCTGTCACTCTCAGCAGGCAGCAGAACCAGCAGGGCTGGCGGCTGCAAAGCCATGCCCGTGGGGCACAAAGCGCCTCAAGCGCCTGGCACCCGAGGGCAGGCAGCAGGCGAGCCCGAAAGGCAGCGCTGGGAGGGACCTCTGGAGATCACAGAGCAGGAAACGTGGGGAGAAACCTCGAGAAATCATGGAATGGGAGGGGGTGGAAGGGACCTGTGGAGATCACAGAGCAGGAAACGTTGGGAGAAACCTCAAGAAATCATGGAATGGGAGGGGGTGGAAGGGACCTCTGGAGATCACAGAGCAGGAAAAGATGGGAGAAACCTCTAGAAATCATGGAATGGGAGGGGGCGGAAGGGACCTGTGGAGATCACAGAGCAGGAAACGTTGGGAGAAACCTCAAGAAATCATGGAATGGGAGGGAGTGGAAGAGACCTGTGGAGATCACAGAGCAGGAAACGTTGGGAGAAACCTCTAGAAATCATGGAATAGGAGGGGGTGGAAGGGACCTTTAGAGATCAAGTCCATCTCCCCTGCCAAAGCAGGGTCACCCCAGGAAGGCATCCACTGACACCACAGTAAGAGCATGCAAGAGATGGACTCGAGGACTTCCCAGCCCTCCCTCAGAAGAACTACAGCAGCCCAAGCAGCAGCTACCTGCCCCACACTCTCAGGTGCTCCACCTGTGCAACCTTTGGCTTTCTGATTTGCAGTCCTCCTATGAAACAGCCACGCCAGCATCCCACCAAAGCCAAGCCAGGAGGATCCAGCTGCATACTTTGTCCTGAATCACAGAATCAGTCAGGGTTGGAAGGGAGCACAAGGATCAGTCAGTTCCAACCCACCTGCCACGGGCAGGGACACCTCACACTAGAGCAGGCTGCCCACAGCCTCACCCACCCTGGCCTTAAACACCTCCAGGGATGAGGCTTCCACCACCTCCCTGGGCAAGCCCTGCCAGGCTCTCACCACCCTCCTGTTGAACAACTTCTTCCTAGCCTCCAGTCTGACTCTCCCCATTTCCAGCTTTGTTCCATCCCCCCCAGTCCTGCCGCTACCTGACAGCCTAAAAAGTCCCACCCCAGCTTTCTTGTAGCCCACTTAAGATAGTGCAAGGCCACCATAAGGTCACCTTGGCTCAGCAACAGTGTGGCCAGCAGGAGCAGGGCAGTGACTGTCCCCTGTACTTAGCACCAGTGAGGTCATACCTCTAATACTGAGCTTGGTTTTGGGCCCCTCACTCAGTAAAGGGCACTGAGGGGCTGGAGCAGGTCCAGAGAAGGGCAACAAAGCTGGGGAAGGGGCTGGAGAACAGGGCTGGGGAGGAGCAGCTGAGGGAGCTGGGGGGGTTCAGCCTGGAGATAAAGCAGCTAAGGGGACACCTCACTGCTCTAACTTCTCTGTGACTCCCCAAAACAAGGCTGAAGCCAAGGGGGGACTCAGCCTGTTCTCCCAGTGAGCAAGCCACAAGACAAGAGGAAACAGCCTCAAGCTGCAGCAAGGGAGGTTTATGTTGGACATGAGGAACAATGTTGTCCCCAAGGGCTTTGTCAGACCCCAGAACAGGCTGCCCAGGGCAGCAGTGGAGTTTCCATCTCCAAAGAGGTTTAAAAACCACAGAATCATAGAATCAACCAGAGATGTGGTGCTGAGGGTCACAGTTTGGTGACTGGACTCAGTCCTGAGGATCTCTTCCCATCAAAACATCCCAAGGCATTTGCACTGCCAAGGGAAGCACCAAAGAAGTGTGTTACCATCTCACCCTGAATGCATGACCACTGTCACCATAACACAGCTCCCTACCTGTGCCTCTGAAACTCTGGAGAGAAGTGCTGCATCCATGTGAAAAGTTCTCTTTTCCATCAAGAACAACAATTAGGCACATCAGATGCTCTCAGTCAGCCTTCAAGCTGCCTTGCTGACAGCAGGCTAACAAATCCATCAGTGCAGGAGAAAGCTAGACTGCAGTGATGGATGGGCTGGGGAGAGCTAGTAAATAACACCAGCTGCATGGCTGGCTGAACACGTCCTACACTCAGATCCACACAGCCCTCAGCATCAGGAATGCCACCTTCATCAGAAGCCTCAGAGCAGCAACAGCCTTGGCAGCTGACAAAGCTGCACCAAAATCCTCTTGGAATACAGCATCATTGGAGGTCCCTCCCAATCCAAACCATCCAGTCCAAACCCTGCACTCAGCAGGGACATCCTGCACTAGAGCAGGCTGCTGGCAGCCTTCTCAAGCCTCACCTTGAGTGTCTCCAGGGATGGGGCCTCAACTCCCTCCCTGGGCAACCTGCTGCAGTGTTGCAGCAGCCTCCTGCTGCAGAACTTGCTCCTCACATCCAATCTCCATCTGCTCTGCTCTCATTCCAAACCATTGCCCTCATCCTGCCCTTGCAGGCCTCTGCAAACAGTCCCTCTGCAGCCTGCTTGGAGCCCCTTTCAGGCACTGAAAGTGCTACTGAGCCTCCCCAGAGTCTGCTCCTCTCCCCTCCTTGATTTTTTCCAACCACTGTCATCTTTTGCTCCACTTGAGTCCTAACTGTATGAAAGCTGTTCTCTGGCTGTGTCAGGTGGCTCAGGCTCTACTTCCAGATCTACCTCAGGTTAATGCCTCAAATTTAATCATCTACCTTCAGATTATTTTTCCCTTTCTACAGAGGATTCAACCTTCAGAAACAGCAGAACCACGTAAAAAAAACACCAATTATAGATTCATAGAATCCACAGAAACAGAGACCCACAGAAGGGTTTGGGTTGGAAGGAACTTTAAAGATGATCTAGTTCCAAGCCCCCTGCCATGGACAGACACCTTCCACCACTCCAGGTTGCTGAAGTCCTCATCCAACCTACCCTTGAACATCTCCAGGGGGGAGGCACCCAACTCTACCCCATAGATTTGATAATAATTGATCTGCATAGAATCAACCAGGTTGGAGGAGATCTCCAAGATCATCCAGCCCAACCTATCCCCCAGCCCTAGCCAGTCAACCAGACCTTAGAATCATAGAATCAACCAGGTTGGAAGAGACCTCCAAGATCATCGAGTCCAACCTATCCCCCAGCCCTATCCAGTCAATTAGACCATGGCACTGAGTGCCTCATCCAGTCTTTCCTTGAAGACCTCCAGGGTCAGTGCCTCCACCACAAAGAAATGGAGCCCCAGTGCAGCAGATGAAATGCTCTGGTAGGGAGAGGCTGAGTCAGCCTTAATGGCAGCTCAGAGTGGATGCAGCCTGGCTCAGATTTGGTGCCCCAGCCCAAACAACAATTCAGAGGCAGGAGCTAACCCCACTGGCTCCACGGACGAGATGGAGTGGTCTGAAAACCACTCCCAGTCCCCCCTGTTCCACTGTCTATTTAGCAGTGCTGACACCTGAACTGTGGCATTTCATCTGCTGTGGTGCCAACTGCTGGGTTCAAAACCATCACCCAACAGCCCTTGGCACTGACAGCTCCAAGAGCACTCAATGCTCCCTCCCATGCCAGCTCTGCCAGGCAGGTCTGACACACTGCCTGTCTGGATCCAGGAGTTCAGGGGGGGAACCACAGCACTAAAAGGCAGCACTCAACTGTTCCTCATCTGCAGGTCCCAGGGATGATTTTTCCCCACAGTAATTCTGATGCTTTGAAAAGCAGCAGCACATCAACCTCTTGAACCACCAAGTGACTCTTGGCAGGTGGAATGCAAGGACTGATCTGAGAGGTGCTCAAAACTCAGAGTTCTGACAGGGAGACCAGAAATTGGAAAAAGACCAGAGGAGGCCACAAAGATGCTGCCAGGACTGCAGCAGCTCTGCTGTGAGCACAGGCTGAGGGAGCTGGAGGGGTGCAGCCTGCAGAGGAGAAGGCTCCAGGGGGCCCTCAGAGCTGCCTGCCAAGAGCTGAAAGCATCCTGCAGGAAGGCTGCAGAGGGACTTGTGCTGAGGGGGTCTGTGACAAGCCAAGGGGGAATGGTTTGGAGATGAAGCAGAGCAGGGTTAGACTGGAGCTGAGGAAGAAGTTCTTCAGTATGAGAGTGGTGAGAGCCTGGCACAGGCTGCCCAGGGAGGCTGTGGATACCTCCTGCCTGAAGGTTTTCAAGGCCAGGTTGGATGAGACCTTGAACACTCCAGTCTAGCTGAGAAGTGACCCTGCTCACAGTGAGGAGGTTGGAGTAGATGATCTCCAAGGTCCCTTTCAGCCTGAGCCTTTCTACGATGCCACAAAATAAAGATCATCCCAGCAAGTGGTAAATGAACCCCAGGCACTGATGCTGTCCAAAGGCTGCCATGGAAGGTGCCAACTGCACTGATTAAATATCTGAGTCTCATTCAAAGCTAACTGGTACAAGCAGAACAAAATTCCTCTCAAGCCTCCTGAAGATGTGGACACTGCACAAGACAGCCACCTAAGTGATAAAGATGTGCAAAGGCAAGGATTCCCTGATGTAATTTCCTGAGCTCTTAGATCTGGCTGACCACCTGGGATCTGCCTGCCTGCCTGCCTCACTTGGCTGCCACATCTCTGGGTTTTGAAAGGTGAACTTGGGAGATGCCAAGCACATCTCCTCTGCCCTTTGAAAAGCATCCCAACAGCCTGCTGCTCCTCCAGCCAAACTGGAGATGCAAAGCAGTTATCCTCTCACAGGGATCAGGGCACCACCCATAACGTGTTAAGCTACATCAACTTGGGGTTGTTCAGCCTGGAGAAGAGAAGGCTCCAGGGATACCTTCTGGTGGCCTTGCAGTGTTTTAAGGGGCTGAGCAGACAGCTGGGGAGGGACTTTCAGGCAGGGCCTGTTGTGACAGGACAAGGGGTGATGCTTTGAACTAAAACAAAGAGATCCAGAGTGGAGAGAAAGACAAAGTTATCGACACAGAGCGGGAAGAGGCTGGCCCAGGGAGGTGGGAACCATCCCAGGTCAGGTTGCCTGGGGCTCTGAGCTCCAGTTGCAGATGTCCCTGCTGACTGCACAGGGAGGTTGGACTGGATGAGCTTTAAAGGCTCCTTCCAACCTAAAGCATTCTATGACTGAACTCGAAGAAAGAAGGATTATGAGACTTGGCTAAGAGATTTTTTTGGCTGGTATAAGCTCTCCAGCAGTCAATTATAACTCCATGAGCTTCCCCTGGTACAGAAACAGGGAACTATCACAGACCCTAAGTGGTCATTAGTGCCTTGCATCCTCCTGTGGTGTGGCAGCACTGAAGCACTTCCACTCAGCAGTTTTTCCCTCTTGGTCATTCAGAGAGCTTTGAAGGCTTTTTCATAAGGTGAAGCCATTTAAAATTTGGCCCAAAACCATTACAGAGATTCAATAAAGAGAAACAGATGAGCTGCTCGAGGAAGGCACTGCAGGGTTGTGTGCATGGCAGCAAGTTTATGAGCCAAAAAATGAACAGCAGTAAGGACATTTTGCAGAAGGAAGTAGTCATAGAACCTTAAAACTCAGCCAGTTCCAGTCCCCTGCCATGGGGAGGGAAAGGACCTTAAAGCTCTGCCAGTTCCAGCCCCCTGCCATGGGGAGGGAAGGGACCTTAAAGCTCAGCCAGTTCCAGCCCCCTGCCATGGGGAGGGAAGGGACCTTAAAGCTCTGCCAGTTCCAGTCCCCTGCCTTGGGGAGGGAAGGGACCTTAAAGCTCTGCCAGTTCCAGTCCCCTGCCATGGGGAGGGAAGGGACCTTAAAGCTCTGCCAGTTCCAGTCCCCTGCCATGGGGAGGGGGAAGTGATCTTAAAGCTCTGCCAGTTCCAGTCCCCTGCCATGGAGAGAAAAGAGACCTTAAAGCTCTGCCAGTGCCACCCCCCTGCCATGGACACCTCCCACCAGCCCAGGTTACTCAAGCCCTCATCCAACCTGGCCTTGAACACTCCCAGGGAGGGGACATCCACAGCCTCCCTGGGCAAGCTGTGCCAGTGTATCCCCACCCTCACTGTCAAGCCTAACCTTGTCTGCTGAGGCTGGAAGGATGACTGGGGAGGTGGCAGCACAGGACCCACCACACTCAGGATGCTGCAGGCTTTCCACACTCCATCCCTCACCTTGCACAACTACAAACACAGCCAAAACCAATTTCCTTGCACACTGTCTCCACTCCTTCACAGCAGTGTGTCTGGGAGGCTGCCATCAGCTAGCCCACGCTCTCAGCCAGCCCACAGCTGGGGCCACAAGTGACCACTACCACCAGCAAGCTCACAGCCCTCACTGCAGAGCTGCCCAAGGAATGCTAATTGACTTTGTCAGCCTCAAGGTTGCTCCCCAGAACAAGTTTTGCTTGTCAAACATCCTCAGCGTGGTGCTTCTGCTAATCAACACATCCAAAGAACTGCTGAGGAGCCTTAAGCCATTTGCTTGCTATGGATACAAACCTCCTTCTGATTTGACTAAAAATGGTTTAACTGAGGCTGCTGACAAACTCCACTGGGATGCAGAAGTGGAGGGGACTTCAGAGGTCATCTACTCCAACCTCCCCACCCTGCCCAGGGACACCTCTCAGATTCCACTGCTCAAGGCCTTGTCCAGCCTGGCTGTGAACACCCCCAGGCAGGAGGCAGCCACAGCCTCCCTGGGCAGCCTGTGCCAGACTCTCACCACCCTCACACTTCTTCCTCAGCTCCAAACCATTCCCCCTTGGCCTGTTTCAGACACCCTCAGCATAAGTCCCTCTGCAGCCTTCCTGCAAGATCCTTTCAGACATTGGCAGACAGCTCTGAGGTCCTCCAGAAGCATTCTCCTCTCCAGGCTGCGCACCCCCAGCCCCCTCAGCCTGCACTCACAGCATTGCTGCTCCAGCCCTTGGACTGTCTTTGTGTCCTCCTCTGGACTCTCTCCAGCAGCTCTGTGACCTTCTCCTGCTGGGGACAGCAGCACTGGAAGCAGGATTGTAGATGAGGTCTCAGCAGAACAGAACCAAGGGGCAGAACCCCCTCTCCTGCTACCCACAGTCCTCTGGCTGCAGCCCAGGCTACAACTTGATTTTGGGGCTGCAAAGAGCAAGGATGAATGCTTCAATTTAGCAAGAGAATACACCTTGGCTCTATCCTCATGAAATCCAATGAAAAAAGTCCCCCCTGCACTCTCCATTGTGCAAGGGCCTGTAACTGAGTTAGGATGAAACCTCTCATCCATCACTGGAAGGCAGCAACAAAACTGGGGTAAAACAATGGCAACACTGACAGGTGTCTGGCTGTAGGAAGCCCATCACATCACACCCTCTTCCTTCATCCCTTGGTACTCAGGACTTCCACTTTAAGGCACAGGAGAGGCTGAGAGCCACTCATGAAACCTGTTCTCAGCCACCCCCACAAGTAACCACTACACTCAGTTAAAAAAAGGGGATGTGAACAGGTCCTTTATCTCCTTCTTGTCTTTGTAAGGGCTGGCAATGACAGGGCAAAGGGGAATGGGTTAGAACTGGCAAAGGGGAGATTGAAACTGGGTATTAGAAAGAATTTCTTTCCACTGAGGGTGGTGAGACACTGGCACAGGTTGCCCAGGGAGGTTGTGGAGCACAAAAGCACCCAATGTGATGGAAGATCACATTGGGTGCTTCTGTGCTCCACAACCTCCCTGGAGGTGTTCAAGGCCAGGTTGGAGGAGGTCTTGAGCTACCTGCTCTATCAGGGGGTTGGAACTGGCTGATCCTTGAGGTCCCTTCCAACCTAAACCATTTTGCATTCCTGAGCATTGCTCAGCTCCCTTCTGGAGGTGCTCTTCTGCAGGCTCTCAGCCTTTGCTCCTCACAGAGTTGGTCCAGGACTCTCATCATCTTCAGGATCTCCACTAGCCTCTCTCCAGCACTTCCTTGTCTCTCTGGAACTGAAGAGCCCAGACATGGACCCCTTAATCACAATCCAGTTAACTCTGTAACCTCTTCACTCCCAAGCCCATTTCCTCCCTTCAGACCCACCCTTCCCCACCTGCCTTCAAAACTCTTCTGTAACCAAGGCACCCAACACTCAACAGCGAGAAGTTCCCAGGACTGTTTGCAAGAGCAAGCTTCATGCATTCTCCTCCCCCAGTCTTCCTCCCAGTGTGGCCCTAAAGCAGCTGGTTGCTGCCTACTCCCACCCCACGCTCTCCTCCATGGCAACACTTGTGTGTGCCAACAGGGGAATACACAGAAAGAAGAGGAGATGATTTGTGTCCTCACTTGTGGCACCAGCAGGCTGCCGGCACCCAGGAGTCACTGCAAAGCAAGATGTCCACTTGAGCAACTCAGGAGAGTTGCAGGAATTGTCAACAGGAGGCTTGACTGAGATGACACCAAGCTAGGAGCAGCTGTGGAGCTCTTGGAGGGTAGGAGAGCCCTGCAGAGGGACCTGGCCAGGCTGCATGGGTGGGCAGAGGCCAAGTGCAGTGCTCTACACTTTGGCCACAGCAACCCCAAGCAGCACTTCAGGCTGGGGACAGAGTGGCTGAGAGCAGCCAGGCAGAGAGGGAGCTGGGGGTGCTGGCAGAGAGGAGCTGAAGAGGAGGCAGCAGTGCCCAGGTGGGCAGCAGAGTCAATGGCATCCTGGGCTGGCTCAGGAGCAGTGTGGGCAGCAGGACAAGGGAGGTTCTTGTGCCCCTGTGCTCAGCACTGCTTAGGCCACACCTGGAGTGCTGTGTCCAGTTCTGGGCTCCTCCACTGCAGAGAGATGTTGAGGTGCTGGAAGGTGTTTGGAGAAGGGCAGCAAGGCTGGGGAGGGGCCTGGAGCACAGCCCTGTGAGGAGAGGCTGAGGGAGCTGGGGGTGTGCAGCCTGCAGCAGAGGAGGCTCAGGGCAGAGCTCATTGCTGCCTGAAGCTGCCTGCAGGGAGGCTGTAGCCAGGTGGGGTTGGGCTCTGCTGCCAGGCAGACAGCACCAGAACAAGGGGACACAGCCTCAAGCTGTGCCAGGGCAGGTTGAGGCTGGATGTTGTTAGGAAGTTGTTGTCAGAGAGAGTGATTGGCATTGGAATGGGCTGCCCAGGGAGGTGGTGGAGTGGCTGTGGCTGGAGGTGTTGCAGCCTGGCTGGGGCACTTAGTGCCATGGTCTGGTTGGTTGGGCAGGGCTGGGTGCTAGGTTGGGCTGGAGGAGCTTGGAGCTCTCTTCCTACCTGGTTGGTTCTAAGATTCCATGACTAGCTCCAGCTGACTCTCAAAAGCCCAACCTGCCAGCAGCCTGTGGCACAGGCTTGGAAGCACAGGAAGCACACACAGGAGGATGCCTGAAGCAGCTCAGTCTCAGGCTACTCAAGAAGTTCTCCTGTAGACCACTGCAGCTCATGGAAGGGTTGTTCCATTGAACAGCTTTTCTTCACCACTGCAGGTGTCTGGTTGCACACAATGGATTGGGCTGGAAAGGACCTTAAGGATCACCCAATTCCAACCCCCAGGCCACGTGCAGAGGCACATGGAGAGCTCACAACAGCCCAGCTTGCTCAAGGCCTCATCCAGCCTGGCCTTGAACACCTCCAGTGAGGGGACATCCACAGCCTCCCTGGGCAACCTGTGCCAGGGCTTTTAAGATGCACAAAGGTGCTCTTACCACCCTCAAGCTCATGTCCTGAATAAGGACAGGGAGATGTGTCACAGCTCTACCACAGCAACCACCAGACTCAATCCCTCCTGCACACTGCACTAGTTCTGGTCGATGTGTACTGACAAGGTTTTGCTCAACAGTTCTCTTTGGTGTGCTCAGAAACTTTTCTCCCCAAGAACCCAAGGGCTTTTGAGAAGCTCTGCCCAACACCAGCTCTCCTCACACCACCCATACCACTCCCAAGCAAAGAGCAGGAGGACAGAAAACACAATGAGGCAGGTCTTGTCCTCAAGAAGATTCATGGAATGCTTTGGGTTGGAATCACCTCTAGGATCATCTGGATCTAAACCTCTTCTCACAGGCAGGGACACTTTCCACTCAACCAGGTTGCTCAAGGCCTTACCCAGCCTGGATGGGGACATCCACAACCTCTCTGGGCAACCTGTTACAGCATCTCCTGGCCCTCACTGGTCAATAATTTCTTCATCTCCAGTCTAAACCTACCTTCCTTCAGCTTCAACCCATTCCCTCTAAACCTACCCCTACAAGTTCAATTGCTTCAATCCAAAACAACATCCAAAGAACATCTTCAACCCTCGAGAAGAGATCTCAGCCAGGATGATACCCCAAGTCCCACTGGCAGCACTGTCTCTGAAGAGTCACTTTCAAAGGAAGACCCAAAGACCTCAATGAACTTTTATGTTGTGTCCTGGCAAAACAACAACTGCTGATAGAGAATTATTCTCCTCCTTCCTTCCCAACATCAGGCCTTCATGCTTGAAAAATCTGCAATATTTCAGGGATGCTTAAACTTAGCACAGTGCAAAAAGCTACTTCCAACCAAGTACCCTCCAATGAAAACCATCTTTGGAGGTGGCAGAAAAATAATCTTAGGGCTTCCAACATGAGCCACATGGTGACTGAAGAGATATTCCAAGTAGCTGAGTCACTCTGGCTTTCTGAAAGGAGCCTTCAACCAGGAGGTGGAGGAAGGAACAGTAACTGACAGGCACTTCAACAGAACTCTGAAGGCTAAAAGTTTACACTGCAAAGTTCAGGAGTTTAAGGCTGCAACTCCTTTGCCTGACACTTCCCCCCCCCCCCCTTTCTCTCTGTGGTTTTCTTTTTGAGCACTTAGCTCTCTAGTCCCAAACAGAATCTATCCACTTCAACCCTGCAGCAGCCCTAAGGTAAACCTTGCACCAATATCACACTGCTCTTTGGAGAATCCTCTCACAGGAGAGAGCTGGGGGGGTGCAGCCTGCAGCAGAGGAGGCTCAGGGCAGAGCTCATTGCTGCCTGCAGCTACCTGAAGGGAGGTTGTAGCCAGGTGGGGTTGGGCTCTGCTGCCAGGCAGCCAGCAGCAGAACAAGGGGACACAGCCTCAAGCTGTGCCAGGGCAGGTTCAGGCTGGATGTTGTTAGGAAGTTGATGTCAGAGAGAGTGATTGGCATTGGAATGGGCTGCCCAGGGAGGTGGTGGAGTGGCTGTGGCTGGAGGTGTTGCAGCCAAGCCTGGCTGGGGCACTTAGTGCCATGGTCTGGTTGATTGGCCAGGGCTGGGTGCTAGGTTGGACTGTCTGAGCTTGGAGCTCTCTTCCAACATGGCTGATTCTATGACCTTCTAGGCTGGAAAAGACCTGGGAGATCACTGAGACCAACCACCAAGCTGGTACTGCCCACTCCACCACAAAACCATGTCCCTGAGTGCCACAACTACAGGTCTCTTAAACCCCTTCAGGGATGGTGTTAAACTGGCAGAGGGGAGATTCAAATTAGATGTTGGACAGGGTTCTTTGCAGTGAGGGTGGTGAGACACTGGCAGAGGTTGAGGGTGGTGAGACACTGGCACAGGTTACCCAGGGAGGTTGTGGAGCACAGAAGCACCCAACGTGATCTTTGATCACGTTGGGTGCTTCTGTGCTCCACAACCTCCCTGGTGGTGTTCAAGGCCAGGTTGGATGAGGCCTTGAGTGACCTGCTCTAGTGGGAGATGTCCCTGGACGATCCTTGAGGTCCCTTCCAACCTAAACCATTCTGTGATGACTCCATCTCTGCCCTGGGCAGCCTGTTCAAGGCTTGACAACCCTTTCAGCGAAGGAATTGTTCTCATGCCCAACCTAAACCTCCCCTGGTGCAACTCAGAACCACAGAATGAATCCCAGGCTGCAAGGGACCATCAGATGTCATCTTGCCTAACCCCTCCTGCAGTCAGCAGAGACACCTCCAACTGGATTAGTAACCATGGTCTGAGGTTAGGGAAGGGTGGATTTAGACTGGATGTTAGGAACAAGCTCTGCACCATGAGGGTGGTGGAACACTGCAACAGGTCACCCAGGAAGGTGGTTGAGGCCCCATCTCTGGAGGTAGTGAGGGTCAGGCTGGACATCATGAAGCTGCCCATCTATGTCCCTGCTGACTGCATGGGGAGGGACCTGCCAGCCCAAACCATTCCATGATTTCAGGACTTCAACGTTCTCAGATTCTGTTCAATAGAAGATTCTTGGAGAAGCTGGAAGGACAAACTATTTCCTCCTGCTTCATCCTGAACACTGAGTTCCTTTCTGTTAGCCATACCAACTCCCTATCCACTCCCAAAGGTCTCACTCATTTCTCTGGCCCTCTCCCCTCTCCTCATCTCTTTTGCTTCCCATTTAATGGATGCTTAGCTTGGAGTGAAGAAGCAGCAGAAGTGAACTGGAGCATCTCTCTGGAAACAGACTGAGATGAGTTTAGCCTCAGGGTTTCCTCTCAACCCAACGTTTCAGGCAGGCAAAGCACCAATCACATTTGTTGCCTTTGTGGCTTTTTCTGCCTTCAAGGTCTTGAAAACTACTGTTGAGCTCTGAGGACTGTGAAGACTGAAGAACTCTGGTGATGTCTTTTGACCTTTCAATGTCACTTCAGCTAAATGCTGAAAACAAATAAATATGAGAAACATGTTCAGCTTTTTGTATCAGATCAAGATCAGCAATCACATGTCAAACAGAATACTAAGGTTAAAAAGATGTCATGAAATATTAGTGTCCCAGCAGCAGAAGGACACAGAGCTGCTGGAGTGAGGCCAGAGGAAGCCACAAACATGATCCAAGGGCTGGAACAGCTCTGCTGTAAGCACAGGCTGAGGGAGCTGGGAGTGTGCAGCCTGCAGAGGAGAAGAGTCTAGGGGGACCTCCGAGCTGCCTGTCAGTAGCTGAAGGGATCCTGCAGGAAGGCTGCAGAGGGACTTGTCCTGAGGGTGTCTGAGCCAGGCCAAGGGGAATGAGTTGCAGCTGAGGCAGAGCAGGGTTAGAGTGGAGCTGAGGAAGTTCTTCAGTGTGAGGGTGGTGAGAGTCTGGCACAGGCTGCCCAGGGAGGCTGTGGCTGCCTCCTGCCTGGGGCTGTTCACAGCCAGGCTGGACAAGACTTGAGCAGCTGAGCCTAGCTGAGAGGTGTCCCTGGGCACGGTGGAAGGTTGGAGTAGACGATCCCTGAGGTCCCTTTCAACACAAGCCATTCTATGGCTAGTGGCTCACCATAAGTTAGTGCAATTAAACTAACTCATCACCTGCAGTGTACTCCTTCCTCTTCCTATTCTTGTGTAGACACAAAGCAGGAAACCTGCAGTAAGCAAACTCAGGCCAAGAAGCTGTTGAACTCCAGAGCTCTCTGCACACTCAAACTCAGTAAGCAAACTCAGCCCAACAAAGCTGTTGAGCTCCAGAGCTCTCTGCACCCTCAAACTCAGTAAGCAAACTCAGCCCAACAAAGCTGTTGAGCTCCAGAGCTCTCTGCACACTCAAACTCAGTAAGCAAACTCAGTCCAACAAAGCTGTTGAGCTCCAGAGCTCTCTGCACACTCAAACTCAGTAAGCAAACTCAGCCCAACAAAGCTGTTGAGCTCCAGAGCTCTCTGCACACTTCTGATGTCACTGCAGAACTCTCAGCTGTCAAAGTTACTCAAACCTTCACAAGACTGAGAAACTTTTGAGCACATGACTGACAGCATATGGAAAAAAATATATATACTTGGAACTCATTCTTGTAGATCAGAGCTGATGGATCTCCTTCTCCTCATTGTCATTCTCCATGGCCAAGGCCATCTGCCTGACAAGCAGTGGGAGGCAATAAACTCTTAGCTTATTTTAAAAGCTGTCAATGATAAGCAAGAATTATCTGTGCAATCTATATTGCCTCCAGACTTCACCCTCCCCAAGGCATAAGCTGCTAGGGTGCTGCCATCCCTCTTTAGAGGAATTCTGCAGCTGGGAAAGATGATTTTGGGGTGCATTCCCCCTGTCCTGAGCACAAAGAGGGCAGGCACTCTCCATCCCATTCCCATCCCCAGGTGCTCCTGCACCAACCAGCAAAGACTGAGTTTCTGTTTCCCAGGGGAATGTGGGCACTGAGTTAGTCTTACAGTACAGTACCCCCAGTTCTCCACTTAGCACAGGAACGTGGGATAAGTGATTAGCTTTTCAACCAGGATGGCAAAGGCACTTTGGAAGGACAGAGCCTAGGAAGTCAGCACAACCCCCAGAAGCATTGCAGGTACACAGGTGCCCCAGAAGGCATCCTGCATTCATACTACAGAGCCACAGAGTTGTCTGAGTTGGAGAAGACCTCCAATATTCAGTCTAACCACCAAGCCAACCCCACCGTGGCCTCTACACCACATCCAGAGGGCCATGGCCACACCTCTCTTGAACACCTCCAGGCATGGGGACTCCACCACCTCCCTGGGCAGCCTGTGCCAGTCCCTGACCACTCTGGCAGCAAAGAAGTTTTTCCCTCTCTCCAACTTAATCCTCTCTGGCACAATTGCAGGCCAGTTCTTCTCCTCCTATCACCTGGGACTAGGGAGAAGAGCTCAACTCTCACCTCACTGCAACCTCCTCTCAGAGAGCTGTAGAGAGCAATGAGCTCTGCCCTCAGCCTCCTCTTCTCCAGACTGAACACCCCCAGTTAAAATGTTAAGACCTGAGCAGAAGTCAGAAGGCACCCAAATGCTTGGGTGAGAGGCTGAGGAGGTTGTCTGTGTCTGCTGGAGCCATTTGTGACCAAGAGAAATCACAACCCCACTGCCTGGCTCTTCAGCCTCTTCTTTCAAGCATTTACTGCTGATGAATAGAAACTTCCAAGCTGGACTCAAGGGGCATTGGCCAGAGCAGTGCTGCAATTGCTGCTCTCAGGACATGCCTTGCAAACACTGAAGCAAATAAACCCTCATCTGAGTGTTCTCTCTGGCTGTGTTCTGTATCTCAGCCTTGTCAGGCTCTACAATTCCTCTTCAAAGGTCTGCAGAAGGGAGACCAAACTAGTAATGTCCAGACTGTTTGTTTGAAAACAGAAGTGGTTTCATGGCAGAAGGAGCAGCCATGGACTGGAACCTCTAACACAAATCAGCCCTCTCACATGCTGAGCTCCTGCCTCAGTCCTGGGCACTGCTGGGTCACTGCCAACCTAAACCACTGCCAGGAGGCTGCATAAAAATGAAGCTTGAGGAGGGGAGATGGAGACTGGAGGAGAGGAAGAAATTCTTGACAGTGAGGGTGGGGAGCACAAGTTGCCCAGGGAGGCTGTGGATGGCCCCTGCCTGGAGGTGCTCAAAGGCAGGCTGGATGGGACCTCGAGCAACCTGGGCTGGGAGGAGGTATCTCTGCCCATGGAGCTGGATGATCTCAAAGGTCCCTTCCAAGCCAGCCCATCCTATGAACCCATGGAAGTTAACTGGTGCTGGCTGGAGATCTTGCCCCGCTCTGATGCAGAGGGAAAGGATTCTTCCAGCTAGAGCTAAGCTGTTTCTGCTTTTCAGGCTGGCTGCTCCCTCAGTCCAGCTCCCTCACTTCCTCATGCCTCCACGTTGGGTGTTTATTTTCTCCTTGTATAATTTTTAACCTCGGTGAGTAGAAGGGCTGACATTCAGCAAATGCAAGGTCTAAGTGCTACCAGATTGCTTCAGCAGAGCAAAGCTTTCTGTAGCCTTAATGAAATCTGACTGGGAGGCAATTTGTTCTCATTACAGCAGGCGAGGAGCCTGCAGCAGCACTCTCCAGCAGCGGCACGTTTCGCTGCTGTCAGTAAAGCCTGGAGGTGATTTCTTGCTCTCACTGAGAGCTACAGGAAGACTCTGCAACCAAATTACAAGGAGTTATGTTTTCATTGAACTGCTGTGTATTATATAATCAAAACAGATGATAATTGCCAACGCCGAGAGCTGGGCGCTGACTGCTTCCACAAATGAGGCCTGAAGGAAGTGTGAGCCCTAACACATGAGGATGTCTCTTACTTGACTGAATAGTAAGTGGTTCATTAGTACCAAATTGACAAGGCACACTGCATTTAGTGTCACTCAATCTCTAATGGCTACTGCAGAGCCTGACACACTCCCAGCAGACAGGCCGACCTCGACGCTCGGCTCTTCCACAGCAAGGCAACAGCCCTGGCTAAGAGCAGCCCAGCTCTAACCCCTCAGCATCTCTGCTCAGCTGCATCCTGACCAGCTGCAGGTAGAGCCACGAATGGCTCCTTCACCAGCTGGCAGAAAGCCTCCACCTCAGCTTCCACTGAATTGCTGCCTGCATTCCGTCCTTGGCTGCAAGCACGACGGCAGGAGACTCCAAGGCAAGTGCAGCCCCCAAGAGACAGCCTCCTCCATGCGAGATCAGCAGAGCTGTGTTTGCCAACAGCCCTTCCTGCAGGTGATGTGCCCTGCCTGCATCTCTTAAGGGCCATGAAATGCTAACCCTGGGGTTAATTCCCTACCCCAGCCACTCAGTTGGCAAGCAAGCTGGTATTTTTTAACCCAGTTAAGTGCTTTCTAAGAGCAACCCAAAGCAGCAAACTCACTTCTGAAGAGCACTGCAGTCTTTAGAGTCAAGAACCTACACCACCTGCCTGGTTTCCTAGCACTGAAGTGCATTAAGAGTGCAGCCAGCAGGTAAAGGGAGCTTCTCCTGTCTCCTTAGTCTGCACCAGTGAGGCCACATGTGGAGTGCTGGGTCCGGTTCTGGGCCCCCCAGTTCCAGAGAGACAGGGAACTGCTGGAGAGAGTGCAGGGCAGGCTGCAGAGCTGCTGAGGGGCCTGGAGCAGCTCTGGGAGCAGCACAGGCTGAGAGCCCTGGGGCTGAGAGCCTGCACAAGAGCAGCCCCAGAGGGCAGCTGAGCAATGCTCAGCAAGAGGGAAAGGAGCTGTGGGGAACAAGAGGCTGGGGCCAGGCTCTGCTCAGTGCTGCCCAGGCACAGCACAAGGGGCACTGGGCACAGACTGGAGCCCAGGAGGTTCCATCTGAAGAGGAGGAGAAAGTTGTTTGTTGTGAGGGTGCTGGAGGCCTGGAGTAGGCTGCCCAGAGAGGCTGTGGAAAGATTTCAGACCCAGCTGGGCCCTGTGCTGCTGGGCAAGCTGCTGGGGGTGCCCTGCTCTGGCAGGGGCTGGGCTGGCTGAGCTGCAGAGGTCACTTCCAAGCCCTGCATGCTGGGATCTCAATGACAATCTTCAGATGCTGTGCAGGAAGGACTGGAGATACTTTGCACAGACAGCTCCCAAATCACAGGCAGCTTGACAGATGAGCACTGGCACCCTGATCTCCTCCCAGCAGCGAGAAGACCTCAGCTGGAGGTGCTATTAAGGCTTCAATAACTGCACAAGAGAAATCACACTCAGGTAGTGCCATAGCAAGCACTATACTTCATCTGGAGAGATGAAACCAAGTTCTGCTCCAAGGAGGACAGGGTACTCAATCTCCAGCAGCAAGGTGGGAACAGAGGAAGATGTGCCACCCACTGCTCACTGAAGACAACTGGCAAGGGCTGGCTTTCCTAGCAGCACATTTCTGTGGCTGACTGTGCTGGCAGCCTCACCATTGCTCTTCTGGCTGCTCTCAGAAGCCCCTGCAGAATTACTTCAGCTGAGGAGATACCAACCTCAGTCAGGACTATGGGGACAGGCTGAGAGAGTTGGGGCTGTTCAGCCTGGAGATGAGAAGGCTCCAGAGTGACCTCAGAGCAGCCTGAAGGGGCTACAGGAGAGATGGGGAGGAACTTTTAGCAAGAGCTGGGAGTGACAGGACAAGAGACTGGCTTTGAGCTGTGAGAGGGGAGACAGAGTGGAGATGAGAGAAATTCATTAGAGTGAGGGTGAGGAGACACTGGCACAGGTTGCCCAGGGAGGTTGTGGATGTCCCCTGCCTGGAGATGTTCCAGCCCTGAGCACCCTGGGCTGGTGGGAGTTGTCCCTGCCCATGGCAGGGGGTTGGCAGTGGATGAGCTTGAAGGTCCCTTCCCACTCAAACCACTCTTGTTCACATCTCTGCCAAGTGAAAGCCAGGTAAGGTTTCCTCAAGCCTAGCAGGGACAACAGCTGAGTTCATAAGGCAGAAAAATGGAAGCCTAAAGATGCTAATGGGAAGATCCAGAACTATGGACCACACCATCCCATGGCTGTGTGCTGTACCAGGAGTCACAAGTTACACATCACAGACATCAAGCCAGGAGAGCCCAGAGGAGCTGCCTGGCAGCTCAGCTACACGATGTCAGCACAGGCAGGCTGCAAATTAGGTTTCTGAATCAACCTGCACTGTGTTTGTCACCAAGTGCTTGTGCCCCTGC
The DNA here is from genome assembly GCF_015220805.1 of Pogoniulus pusillus. Classification (NCBI taxonomy): domain Eukaryota; kingdom Metazoa; phylum Chordata; class Aves; order Piciformes; family Lybiidae; genus Pogoniulus; species Pogoniulus pusillus. Next base: position 1,651,355 of record NC_087279.1, read on the forward strand.
ACAAGGTTGAGGGTGGGAAGACACTGGCACAGGTTTCCCAGGGAGGTTGTGGAGCACAGAAGCACCCAACGTGATCAAAGATCACGTTGGGTGCTTCTGTGCTCCACAACCTCCCTGGAGATGTTCAAGGCCAGGCTGGATGAGACCTTGAGCCACCTTTACTTGTGTGAGGTGTCCCTGCCTACAAATGAGCTTTGAGGTCTCTCCCAACCTAAACTGTTCTATGAGGAAATGGGCAAGCAGAGAATCATGGAATGGTAGGGGTTGGAAAGGACCCCTGAAGTCTGAGTGCAACATCCCTGCCAAAGCAGGGTCATCTAGGGCAAGGCACACAGGAAGGCATTCAGATGGGTCTCAAAAGCCTCCAGAGAAGGAGGCTCCACAGCCTCTCTAGGCAGCCTGCTGCAGGGCTCCAGCACCCTCAGCAGAAGAGTTTCTCCTCACCTTGAGGTGGAAATAAACCATCACTCAGATGCTAATGGACTCTGAATGGGAAGATCCAAGAATATGGATCCCATGCCTGTGTGATGTACCAGGAATCACAAGTGACACAGGGCAGATGCCAAGCCAGGAGAGCCACCATCCAGATGCTCCTTGTCTAAATCTCCTTCTCATGCACTGAGCAACTCTCCAGCACCATCAGTAAAGGACCAGCCCAGAGAAGCTGAGCAGTCACTGCAGTTCCCACACTGCCAAGCAACTACCTCCAGGTCACCAGAGCTGGGTCAGATCTCACTCAGGGCTAGGCAGCAGAACAAATGCACCTCTCCAGTCAAGGCTGCCTGTGCACTGCTGGCAGCATTTTACACACCAGACCTTCCCAGCCAGCCTCAATCTCCCTGTTCCTCCACACTTCAGACCAGCAGTGAAAAGCTGAACATGTCTACTACTGAGGAGCTTAGAGGCTGCTTCCCTTACAAGTTTCTCCTCACCATCCTCATGACTTGTTCCATCTGCTTCAGTATTTCCATCTCTCTGCATGAGCAAGACTCTCTGCAGAGCACTGAGGCTGTACTCACAGGAAGCACAGCACCAGCTCCTGAAGTTCAGCTGAAGGTCCTCTGGGAGGTCCTGCTACTGATGACACTCACCTGAATCTCAACCTTCCCAGCTCACAACACAGACTGAGAGCTCTGTAAGCAGGAACAAAGCCAAGCAGCCTGAGTGCAGAGAACAAGCCACCAGTGGAGCTACCCCTAAATACTAAGGCAGCCACAAACGTTAATAACTTTGCTCTGTTAGAAGATCTGCACCAATGTCACCCCACCCCCACAATTCATCAAGGCATTTCTCTCCCTTGGGCTCTTGTGACTAAGTATAATATTTCATTAAATATCCTGTTCCTACTGGCTTATGTAGCAGGGAACACACTAATTTTAGCAGACTGATTAGCTGGTTTTTTCTAACCCCATGTTATTGTAGCTAAGGTCAGATTTTGCACTGAAACTATGGCAACAAAGCCACAGTGCTCTTTTGTCTACAAGGTTGGGGCTAGGTTTATTAACAGGACTGTTCTATTTAACAGCTAAGCACTGCCTTTTTGGCAAGCCCTTCCTCCAGCCTACCTGAAATACCCTGAACTTTCCACAGGGGGAAAAAGCTCGGAGCTGGGAGAGCTGTTGAAGGAAGAACATTGGAAGCTGTTTCATTTCTAGGAGGTGGTTGCTACACCACCACATCTGCCCTGTTGTCCTGCACAGAAATGTCTCATCAATACCCAGCTGCTCCCCACACATCTCACAGGAGCAAACCAAGGGCACAGATCACAAAAAACTTCCCACCAGGAGGTGATTAAATCCCCTCCTCCATCTCCTGAAGCACCTTAACCAACAGCTTGTGGGCTTCATACCCTGTTCCAGTTCTGCATATTAATGGCCTCTCTCTGCTTCAGAGGGACTTTGCTCTGCCTTCATCAAGATGCAAACCATCCAAGATGAAAGCACTTGAAAGCCAGAAGCTGGCAGACAGCTGCTTGGCCACAGGACTCTCAGCATGCAAACACAACCCAGCTCTGCCCAGCCTGTGCCTTGGATCCCAAGGAGACCCAGCTCCTCCTCTTGTTAAGCACTGACATTGTGAGCACCAACTGACATGGATCCTCCTGTGACCTGCACACCTGTCCCACTGTGGTCTTGGTACCCCAGCACTAGGACACAAGAAATAACCCACATAAAACCTTCTCCATTAAACCACAGTTGTTTAGTCCATCTTTGCAGCAGGGAGGGCCTGGTCCAACAGGACAAGGGGGGATTGTTTACACTAAAAAAGGGAGGCTGAGACTAGAGAGAAGGAAGAAATGACACAGCGGTGAGAGCCTTACCCAGCTTGCCCAGAGGAGGGAAAAGCCTCATCCTTGCAACCCTTTGTAGGTCAGGTTGTTCTTGGCTCTGAGCAACCTGCTCTAGTTGGGGACCACAGAATTAGCCAGGTTGGAAGAGAGCTCCAAGCTCAACCAGCCCAACCTAGCACCCAGTCCTGCCCAACCCTGTGAGGAGAGGCTGAGGGAGCTGGGGGTGTGCAGCCTGCAGCAGAGGAGGCTCAGGGCAGAGCTCATTGCTGCCTGCAGCTGCCTGCAGGGAGGCTGTAGCCAGGTGGGGTTGGGCTCTGCTGCCAGGCAGCCAGCAACAGAACAAGGGGACACAGCCTCAAGCTGTGCCAGGGCAGGTTCAGGCTGGATGTTGTTAGGAAGTTGTTGTCAGAGAGTGATTGGCATTGGAATGGGCTGCCCAGGGAGGTGGTGGAGTCCCCTTCCCTGGAGATGTTTTAAGAGGAGGCTGGCTGGGGCACTTAGTGCCATGGGTCAATTAGAAGGGTTAGGTGATAGGTTGGACTACATCTTGGAGGCCTTTTCCCATCTGGTTAATGCTGTGATTCTGACTAGCCCTGGGTGATCCTGCTCTGGCAGAGGGTTGGACTTCATCTCTGGGAGGTCCCTTCCAACCTCTGATGCTCTGTGATTCCCTAAAGCACATTTGTCTATATGCCAGCAACTCCTGGCTCTTCATTTTTCCTCCTGAACACCTAAATGCCACAGTGACAATTGGCTGGAACATCTGCTTGGACGTGGGCTGCAGTGGGCTCAAGCTTCACATTTCAGCACTCAGGATTTTCCTCACCCTACAAAGGGCAGCAAATTCAAATGTGCACAAGCAGTTGGCAGTTTGCTAGTACACTTCTATATATACACACTTAGAATCCTACTAAAGGATTCCTCATCAAAGCAGCAAAAATAAAACCCCCATGTGCTGGGGGTATTAAAACAAGATCCTCAGCCAGCAAGATTGAAAGGTTCTTCCCACACTAACTGGGCCAATGCTTCCATTTCAAACAAAGACATTAGAGGCACAGCAGCAGAAGGTATTTTTAGCCTGTTTCACTTCCATTGTCTCAACCCTAAAGCTGCTTTTGATTTTACCACCATCTCAGTACCCTCTTGAAAGGAGGTAGCCAAGAATTTGTTTTTCTTTTAATGGTATTTGCCTTTTGGGGGGGGGGAGGGGGAAGAACAAACCACAGAAGTTAAAGAGGTGCTGAGGAAAAAAGAGAAGTTGCAGAGGTATTGCTGCCTCACTTCTCTCTTTTGGCATTCAGGAGGTACATTTTAGTCTGTCCTGAGCACCTCAGAAGAGAAAAAGGCAACTTCTGCATTGCAAGTCATACATTTCTCCCCAAGCTCACCATGCTAAGCTCTGAACTTAGCAACCAACACCCTCCAAAGTTCTGCCACCTGCACAAAAAAAGCAAATCCTTCTAGTTCATCTGCTAATGTATGGTTAGCAGAGAGCAAAAAGGGCCACACTTAGGCATTAAAGTATCCCCTCAAGGAATCTAAGTGACTTAATAATGAATACACCCAAAGATTTCACCAGTATCAGAAAGCTCAGGTTCCAAAAGGAGCCTACACACAGGTCAGTCACCCCTCTTCTCACCATCATCCCAGGAACAAGCCTCTGCAAAACACCCACTTGAACTTCTCTCATGCATGCTGAAGTTGTCCTACCATTCAGGCTGCCTCAGAGGGAAGTTTAAGCAGCAATCCAAACTGATAGATCCACTTCCACCAGGGTGGATTTGGACAAGCAGGCACAGGGAGCATGTGGAGAGCTACAGGATGTAGAATCACAGAATCAATGTTGGAAGAGAACTCCAACATCCTCCAGTCCAACCTAGCACCCAGCCCTGTCCAATCAACTATGGTATGCCTGATGAGGAGAGGCTGAGGGCCCTGGGGCTGCTTAGTATGGAGAAGACTGAGAGGGGATTGAATCAATGTCTATAACTAGCTGAGGGCTGGGGGTGAGGAGGGGAGGACAGGCTCTGCTCACTGCTCCCTGGGACAGGACAAGGAGCAGTGGATGGAAGCTGCAGCACAGGAGGTGAGGTTCTGCCTCAACACAAGGGGAAACTTCTTTACTCTAAGGGTCCCTGTGAAGGCAGCACTCCAAGAGCACAGAGCATGGATTAGGATCAAAAGAACAAACAGAATTCAAACTACTCATCGTCTGCTTCACCATGAGGGTATTTTAAGTCTAAGATATGGGTTCATTCCTTCAACATCTTGCCAAAAAAAGAGTGTTGCTCAGCAACTACTAAAACAATGCTCTGGAAGGAGGTAGCTGCTGGACAAATTAACCCAGTAAGTGCCCTTGCTCCCCTTCTGCTTCGTGCAGCTATTCTAAGGCTCTGGATGCCTGGCAGCCAGAGCTGCATCCCAAATGAGGAGCTGCAAGGCACTTCCCCAGAAGGCTGTCAGACAGACTGTTGTGGTGTAGCAGCAGTGTCTTGCACCAAGCAAACACACTTGGCTCGGCGCAGCGCCGCGTTCCGACACAAACCCAACCCAGAACCTCTGCAGGAGCTCAAACCCACCGAGAGCGCTCAGAAGCCAGCAGCTGAAGCACAGAGCTGTCAGCCCTGGGCTCTGCTGCAGCTTGGCCAGGACTGGGCAGCCTGAGCTGACTTTGCAGGGCAGCTCTCTCTGCCCATGGGTGATTTCTAACGAAGCACTGGGTGCTCCCAGCCTGGCTGGAGGGGCAGCTGCAGCTCAGCCCTGCCACAGAGCCGCGCAGCTGACAGGAGTGTTCCTTTACAGGCACCATGCAGATGCAGAGTCATCCTCCAGGAGGGCAGCTGGAGCAGTGATTCCAGCTCTGTCAAACAGAAAAGGTCTCTGTTTTTCTCTGCTCACAGCAGTGCAGATAACCAAGGAGCTGTCACACACAAGCTTTCTTTTTTTGGAGGCTCTCTGCAAGAGGGATTTTTTCCAGGAATCTCAACTGTACACAGGATATTCAGACCAGCTCACTAAAATACTCTCAAACAACTCTCATGTCCTCAGGTACAAACCCTGCTCAATGCACTCTTAAGTCTTCACATTCCTCAGGGTAGTTTGAGACTTCCAACCACTCACTTCAGGTGTTACCTACTGCTGATGGGGATGGGAACACAGAAAGGATCTCAGAATGGCTTAGGTTGGAAGGGACCTCAGAGCTCATCCCCCTCCTCAGAGATCATGCTCCTACCTCTCTGCTAAGGGCAGGGACACCTCCTAGCTAAACTCAGCTGCTCAAAGCCACATCCAACCTGGCCTTGAACACTTCCAGGCAGGAGGCAGCCACAGGCTCCCTGGGCAGCCTGTGCCAGGCTCTCACCACCCTCACACTCAACAACTTCCTCCTCAGCTCCAGTCCAACCCTGCTCTGCCTCAGCTTCAAACCATTCCCCCTTGGCCTGGCTCCAGACACCCTCAGCACAAGTCTCTCTGCAGCCTTCCTGCAGGATCCCTTCAGCTATTGGCAAGCAGCTCTAAGGTCCCCCTGGAGTCTTCCCTTCCCCAGGCTGCACCTTCCCAGCTCCCTCAGCCTGTGCTCACAGCAGAGGTGCTCCAGCCCTCGAATTATCTTTGTGCTCTCCTGTGCACTCTCATCTCAGCTTTACATCTTCAAACCATAACTGTATTCTAAAGACTGAGGTACATCAGCATTTAGTATTGGAAGAAACTGCTGGAAGCTTGAGTCCTGGAGTAACACCTCCCTTGAGAGCTCTTCTCAACTGCAGCACTTGAGGTTCTTTTCCTTCTAATACACCCTCTGAATTTACTTACTCAGTTTAACATCTTATTTGTGCTTTGACAAAGCACTCCAAACCTCACCTGCACCCTATGTCATCTTACTCAGCTTCCTCTTGCTGCAACTCATCCTCTCCAGGACTCCACCACCACCAGATTCATCTCCCAGCTCATTTTTTTCCAGGACCTCCATCAACAGAGCAGGGTCTTGTGTCCTCAGGGCACCTCTGGATCGTCTCCTCCACGCAGACTGAAAGGTTCTACCGCTCCCATCTCCTACTCCACTTGTGCTGCTGCAGCTCATCCTGTTCAACTCAGTTCATGCAAACACACACAGAGCTTCTCTCATTTTTTTTTATCCCAGGACAGCTCAAAGCCAAAAAATGTACAAGGAGTGACTTCCTAGCACACAAACCCCACCTCCGGTTCAGCTACCGAGGGCCTGCTTTCAGAAACTCCTTTCTCAGCAGGGAGGATTTTCACACCACAAGCAGGTTATCAGCACTTGGTGACAGCACAGCCTCACGGCCCACTGCTGCTGTCAACTGCCTTTTGCAGGAGAGAGGCCTTCTCCAGAAAAGAAGGATGAGGTCTACACACCATCGCCATGCACAGCAGCCATGCTCTATGCTAAGGGGATGAAGCAGGGGAGAAAGAGAAACCAGCACCCTCTAGGACCAGGGCAGAGGGGATGAAGCAGAGGAGGAAATAAAACCAGCACCCTCTAGGACCAGGGCAGAGGGGATGAAGCAGAGGAGAAAGAGAAACCAGCACCCTCTAGGACCAGGGCAGAGGGGATGAAGCAGAGGAGGAAATAAAACCAGCACCCTCTAGGACCAGGGCAGAGGGGATGAAGCAGAGGAGGAAATAAAACCAGCACCCTCTAGGACCAGGGCAGAGGGGATGAAGCAGAGGAGAAAGCGAAACCAGCACCCTCTAGGACCAGGGCAGAGAAGCTGAAGCAGAGGAGAAAGAGAAACCAGCACCCTCTAGGACCAGGGCAGAGAAGCTGAAGCAGAGGAGAAAGAGAAACCAGCACCCTCTAGGACCAGGGCAGAGAGGCTGAAGCAGAGGAGAAAGAGAAACCAGCACCCTCTAGGACCAGGGCCTTGCTGCTGCCTCAAGATGCAACTGCTGAAGTGTAGCCTAGGCAACAGGACTTCATAGAACCTGAAACACCTATGGATAAGAAAAAGGCAGGATGGATTCATTCCACCACTGGATAGAATCACTTTAGCTTCACACTGAATATTCTTGAGTCAGTGCATGCATAGCTAAGCAGCAAATCTTGCATCTAGATAGCTCTTGGTGCTTTGATTAAGCATGGAAATCAGACTGACAACTGTTTCACATCTGCCTACAGAAGAGAGATCTGCAGAGAGCAGCTTGCAAGTACAGCCCTGGAAGAGACTGGCCAGAAAGAGATCAAGACAGGCCACGAAGTCACAGCTGAGTGTTGCTCCCAGAAGGTGACTTCAGATGTGAGCAGCCTGTGTCTGGACACCTCAAGGCACAGCTCCTTTCAAAGAGGACTCACACATAGGTGCCAAACAGGTTCTAGCACAGAGGTGGCTCTCAGTCCTGGGTAAAACTGCACTGTCAGTCCCTCACCTGTGATGAATTCTGGCCCTGCTCTAAGGTGATCTGCAAACATCACTCCTCAGCTCCCAGCACCAGCAGTGTGCACCTGTGTGGATTCAAACCAAGACCATGTTGCTTCTCAGGCTTCACACTGCAGTGCTCCTCTCAGCTGTGATGCTCAGTATGGACCATACTGAGCACATACATGGGCACCACACTCCAACTTGCCTGGGTACCAGAACATTCCCACATCAGCTCCCACCCCAGGCTGCTCTTGTACAAAAGGTACTTTGTGCTGCTGATCTTCTGTGCCTGTGACACGGCCTGAGGCAGCAGAGGCTAAAAGTCAAGTAGGTAAACACTGAGACTACTGAACTACATTCACCACACTCACAGAATGGTTTGAGTTGGAAGGGATCACAGAATCAGTCAGGGTTGGAAGGAACCAAAAGGATCATTTAGTTCCAACCCCCCTGCCATGGGCACTCTACCCTAAATCAGGCTGCCCACAGCCTCATCCAGCCTGGCCTTAAAGATCCTAAATCCTGAAGATCACCCAGTGCCAACCCCCTGCCATGGGTAGGGACATCCCCCACCAGCCCAACTTGCTCAAGGCCTCATCCAACCTAGCCTTGAACACCTCCAGGGAGGTTGTGGAGCACAGAAGCACCCAATGTGATCAAAGATCACATTGGGTGCTTCTGTGCTCCACAACCTCCCTGAGCAACTTGTGCCAGTGTCTCACCACCCTCACTACCAAGAACTTCTTCCTCATCTCCAGTCTCCATCTCCCCTCTCAATGCTCCAAGCCACTGCCCCTCATCCTAGCACTACAAAGCCCCTGCACAAGTCCCCTCCCACAGCTGCTTCGTAGCGCAGATGTAAACCTTAGGGAAGGCCTCGTGTCCCCTTGGCAAGGGAGAGATCTTTCCAAGGTGGCCTAAAAACCCCAGGGAAGATTGCAGAGATGTGGCTGCAGCTCCTGAATCCTCCCCAGCCAAGCCTCTGGCTGCCTTTACTAACAAGCCAAAGGGGCACTCTCCCTTTGTGTTGGAGATGGTGTGATGAACTCGTTATTGCTCCTCCTGAAGACATTTACTGTGCAAGGCATTTCATCTGAGGCCACACTTCCCAAGCCTGTGCATAAACAACAGAAATGCCTGCTAAAATTTTATGACTTGTTGCCATCTCCCATTAAGCATAAAAATGTCCCCATGGAAAGCTTTAGTGAAGGAACTGGAAAGGTTGGAAAAGGTTCACACCATTCTTTCTCCATGTATAAATTATAAGTAACATGAGAACATTTACAATGTCTCACCACAATGCTTTATGTCAGACAAATGTCTCCCTGTACTTGCAGTTCCTAAGCTCTGCTAGCAAGAATTGCCTTTTTCTCATTCTCCTCTCTCTCCCCCTCCCCCCCTGCCTCCTTCTACACCCAGCAGTTGGAGTTAAATCTGGCTTTATTCTTTCATATGATGTTAACATCAAGAAATGCCTAGAGTCAGGGCTCTGCTTCACCTAGCACCGTTGTTCTGCTTCTGGAGAGCCTAACACAGAATGCTGCAACTCACCCAGGTTGCCTCTCCAGGATTTGAATCCCCAGCTACTGAGTTTTCCAGTAAACAGGCATCTCTCTGCTCTGGTGAGATCCCACCTGGGGTACTGCAACCAGTTCTGGAGTCCCTGGGACAAGAGGGCTGTGGAGATGCTGGAGTGTGTCCAGAGCAGGGCCAGGAGGATGCTCAGAGGCTGCAGCAGCTCTGCTGTGAGCACAGACTGAAAGAGTTGGGGCTGTGCAGGCTGGAGCAGAGGAGGCTCCCAGGTGACCTTCTTGTGGCCTTCCAGGATCTGAAGGGGGCTACAAAAAAAGCTGGGGAGGGACTTTTGAGGCTGTCAGGGAGTGGCAGGAGTGGGGCGAATGGAGCAAAGCTGGAGGTGGGGAGAGTGAGGCTGGAGGTGAGGAGGAAGTTGTTGAGCAGGAGAGTGGTGAGAGGCTGGCAGGGGTTGCCCAGGGAGGTGGTTGAGGCCCCATGGCTGGAGGTGTTTAAGGCCAGGTTGGCTGAGGCTGTGTGCAGCCTGCTCTAGGGTAGGGTGTCCCTGGGCATGGCAGGGGGGCTGGAACTGGCTGCTCCTTGTGCTCCCTTCCAACTCTGATTCTGTGATTCTAAAACCCACCAAGAACTCAACACATCTCAACACCTGTATGAAGCGCTTTGTTGTGTGAGACATCTTCACGGCATGGCAAAAGCCCCAACACCCCCAAAGAGCAGCAAACAAATCCAGCAGTGCAGAAGGTGCATTTCAAGAGCAACCCCCTGCAGGTCTGGCCAAGTCTGGAGAGAATTATGATAATCCTGAGCCCCTGCTAGAAGCAAAGCAAAGCCAAGCCAAGGAAACGAGAGTCAGCCAACAAAGAAATAAGACAAACAGTTGGTGCTGCATCTGAGAACAGCAATAAAAGGTAGATCAAATGTTTAGAGAGTATTTGGCTGAACTCTCCTTTGGATAAAAGACACAATCAGGAGGTGAAACAAGAAGGATTCAAGGAGGTTTTTTTTCCTCCAAACAATCCCAGTTGGTGCTTCTCCTCCTGGGTTGTTTTTTGTCTTATATCAGACTGAGCCAAGCTGTGCACAGAAGTAGGCATCAATTTCTTATCACTGAGTTTCCTAGCAGAATGAAAGCAAATTCAAAGGTAGTTAAGATCAGATGAAGTCAAACAAAGGAAAGCCTTTGTACAAACCTTTGCTGCTCCTTTCTTTCCTCTTCTCCAGGATTGGTACTGGCTAACTGAATGCTAAACACACGATAGCAGGGAGAGAGGAATCTAACTTGGAGAGGTCTGCTAAGCTCTGAATCGATCTGAATGCTGGTCTCAGCTGACATCCCCATCCCCACCTCCTCACAAAGCACTCTTCCTAAGCCCCCCACTCACTTCATGCAGACATCCACACCTGCTGCTTCCTCCTGAGCTGCTCTTCGCAGAAGGCGACGCCAGAAAAGCGTTGTAGAGAAAGCACCGAGGCCAAAGCCAGCTGCAGGTGATGGCACCAAAGGAAGGCCACCAGCTAGCCCATGAGCTGCCTCATGAACTTACCTCTGAATTTTTTGGGTGGGTTGTTAAGGTCACCTGCTTCTGGCTGTACCACACACCGATCATCCACAAGGCTGCAAAGGAACGAGAAGCCAAGTGAGATGCTGCTCCCCTCACAGCCCTCCTCAGCAACACCACAGTGGTTCGCTTGCAGCATGGCATCCGAGGGGCCACTTCAGCAGAGGACATTCCCCAAGTGCCAACTTATGCCAAACCTTTCTAAGAAGCATGCAGCTAGGGTTCATTTGTAAGTTTTACTGTTGCCCAGAGCTATGCTCCTGGATAGGTGGGACAATAAATAAGTCATTGCTCCTGTGTACTGCATCACCTTTATGTCCCCTCCTCGAGGTGCAGACAGAACAGCCCATATTCTAGTTAGGTGGCAGACAGCCTTAGAACAGGTAGTGCCTCTTGGACAGATTTGGGGAACCTTGCAAATGCATTCACGCACAGGGTAGAGAACAGCAAAAAGTGATGGCTGTGCAAAAATGGACACTGACACTACCACCCCTGAGGTATTAAAGGGCAGAAAAAGCTGCCACAGTATAAAGTGGCTCTTCAGGAAGGCAGAAAGAGCCCCTCCTGTTCACCAAACACAGGGTAAGTCAAAGGGTTGAACTAAACTCCTCCTGTTCTCCCAGGAAGGAGGAGGACTGGACAAGTGAACCCAGGAGATTCCAACAGGGAATGCCAAGACAGAGCTTCTTGTGGATGCAGGCTGGCATATACCCCTCAGGATCGATTCAAATCACACAGGATAAAGGAAACAGCTAGGAAAATCTGTCACCAGTGCTCTATCCTTGGCACAGCTCAAGATGGAATTGCACTTTCACCAGACATCTCTTTCCAAACTGTGAAAGTCTGTTGTTTCTGATTCGATCCTAAATCAGACTCAATTTGGCCCCCTGAAAAGCCAATCTGTCAAAGAGGCTTTCTACACCAAAGTAGAAAGTAAAACTCCAAGGTCTGAAAAGATTTGGGAGGTCCATTCTCATGCAGAATCAAGTGGAGAAAAGATGGAGGCCTAGAATATGAGAGTTGTTCCTTGCAGAGGCTGGCTGCATGCAGGGAGCATCTGGAGACAACAATCATGGAAAATAAAGTGCAGAAAGAAATTCAGAGATCAGAGCCTAAAGTGGACTCAACACTTCTATGCATCTAGAATTTGCATATGCAAACATTCAGAGTAAATTGCTTTTTCCCCATGGATTTTCTCCCTACTGTTCTGTAGGCATATGGGAGTGGTAGGGTTAACGTTTCAGCTGACTGCTGTGTCTGCTCCTAGTGAACCCGGGGCCAAAAAACAACCCAAACTATCCAACCAAATGGGTTCCTCTGATCCTCCCACACAGAGATCAGCTCAGTGCAATATATCCCTCTTGTTCTGAGGTTCAATTCCAAGGAAAGAGAAACCTCCCAGACTACTGAGAAGGAAAAAGAAATTTACAGGGTGAATTAAAACTAAGAGCAGAGAAGAGGATATATTGTACACAGGTAATCACCATGATGACAGCACTGAGTTTGGGAAGACAGCAAGAGTCAGGTCTTGATTAAGCAACAGTCATGTCATAGGAATATTAACTAGGAACACCCTTCCAAAGCATTAGAATGTAGAGTGGGATCTGTCTCTTGACCATTAAGCACATGAACAAGTCATTACACACTGTTATGACATAAGACTGTCAAAACTCCACATGGTATAGAGCACAATTACACCCCCCCCAAAAAAAAAAACAACCACCCCATCTTTGCTTTGCTGCTTTTGTTTTCTCCAGGACAAAGACTAAACTCAATATGGGACAAAACTAATTGGATTATGAAGGCTTATTAAGCTGAGAATGCATTTCATGTTTCACATAGCAATTGGGATTTCTGGCTTAAATTAGGCTGAGAAGATGTGTGGCCACTACACAAGGCAGTTACCTTAAAGCAGCACTAATGGGATCAAAGAGATGCTTGTAACCCTAAGGGGCCTTTAGACCTGCCATGAGAGAACATCTCATCAAGCCTGGAAAAGAGCTGAGCTCGGGGCCTGTGAGGTCTAGAAGGACTACCCATGGTGAAAAACCTCTGCTGAGCAATGCCATCAAAAGCCACAGCCACTGCAGAATGTTCATCATGCACCGGGTAGGACTCGACATCGCAGCACAACTTCCTACCGGGGCTGGAATCGTTCACTGCCAAACTTCAGTACTGGGAAGGGAGGGGGAGGGGGGGAAATCAAAACCAAACACAACACCAACAACAAAAGAGTAGCCAAATGGATCGTATTGCTGAAGTCATTCTGCCAGTAGATAGTATTTGGCCAGTTCCACAGCTGGTTGAGTGCTGCAGAGTGCAGGTGGCAATATTTGACCAGGCCCTGGGAGATGTGTCAAATACGTTCGCCAAATACTATTCCACCAACCCTACTTACTACATCCCTTGCTTTTAGCATACCTTCTTTCCCTTCTGGCAGCATCCCATATTTTCTTCTCTTTCCTATAATAGATCATGGTGCATCTTCAGTGTCTGCTTCCTTCTCTGCCCCCTTATTTTCCAGAATCCTAATAGCTAGAGGACTAAACCTACAAGTTAGTTTGGAGTCACTCGGATGAGATTCCAGCCCGTCGCTTCCTGCCGAGACACTTACCAGGATGCTGTCTCTGTACCCTGCTTGGGAGCTCCATTTATCAGATGCAGCTGGACAGTAGCCATCAAAAAATTTGCTGTCACTGTACCCACCCTGAGGCCCTTAGGGCTACTGGAAATGAGAAAGAGCATGTTGTGTGCGTGCCCACTCACCACATCAGCAAGCTTCCTGGTCGCTTCTCTGCTACTCATTCAGCACTGAAGTACCACAGTAATGTGTCATGCATGCCACTTCCCTCCCTCTAATTTCTCACTGCTTTGAAAGGAGGTGGCAGATGTGCTCTTGGAGCTTCTCACCCAACCCCCTGCAAGGTCTTCCAAGTCAGTACACAGCTCCTCTGGCAGCTTCTGGTGATCCAACAGATTTCTCCTCAGCAGCAGTTGAGCAGAATAAAACATCCCCTGTCACTCCTCAGAGCTGCAGCTCAACTCCATGGCTTTTCTCTGCCAACTCTTCCTTCTCCTAGGTGAAGGGCTACTTGTGGTTTAATGAAGGAGCATGCACCTTGGACTGCTGAAGAGGCACTCCCCTGCAGAGCACCTACGCTGATGTCTCTGCAGAAGGAAGGGCAAAGGAGCTCTGTGGAGAAGCACACCAGGGGCAGAAGCCAGCCAGGGTGCTGGCCTTGGGCAAAGCTGAAGGCTCAAACCAGGTTCTCCTTGGACTGGGGAAGGACACTTTTCATGGTAGGGGGAGCCTTAAACGCTGGCAGACAACACTGCTCTGGGGCTGGTAGTGCCCCATTTGGCAAGGGGACAAAAGGGAAGCCTCATTTGCCCTGCAGCTTCTCATATATGTATCTATTTTATTGCTTTTAACCACTGACATCACCCAAGCCAAGTCTTTTTCCCAGTCAGCAAACTGCACTGGAGTCTACTCGTTTCTGACTGGGAAGGGCAGGGAGGGACAGGACGGGACAGACAGATGGACACGGGACAAACAACAACATGAAAACCATCTGCCTGCCTCCATTCCCTCTACCCAACATCTTGGCTTGACAAGCTCCTTCCTCCCCACCCAAACCACACCACAGTCATCAATGCACTCTCCATCCTCCTGCCACCTAGCTGGCTGCCTTAGCTTGAAGCCATTTCAATCCAAGGCCAAATGAGTACACAAAGCTGCCCTGCTTTACCCAGTCTCTGCTGGGAGTCAGGCTGGGGTTAGCTAGCTGAGTTCTGCTAGTCCTGCTCAGGGCTGTCTGCAGTAGAAGAGAACAGCAGTTCTTACCCCAAAGTGCTAATAAATCCATTGGTGGAGCCCTCTGCATAGAGAGAACAGATATCTCCAATATGAAGGAAGCTCGACATCTTGTCAGTCATCTCTGGCTTACTGCCCCTAGGAGAACAAAGCACAGAGGTTAGCATTCAGCAGGCAGAACCTCCCAGCACAAGCTGCTGGAGGCTACAGCAACAGGACCCGTGGCTTTTCTTCCTCCATTTGTTTGCAGAGATGAAGGCTTTCTGGTGCTGCACTGTCAGGTATCAAAGCAAACACAGCACTGCAAGATGCCTGCCTGGGAAAATAAACAGCCGCTGGCATCCCCTCTGGGGTGGGACTGGCTCTTGGGTAGCTGCATCCATCCCAGCAGATGCTCACAGCCATTTCAGTCCAGGCATAGAATCACAGAACTGTTGCAGTTGGAAAAGACCTTCAAGGCTGAGTGCAGTGTCAACCCAATGCCACCATGGCCAATAAATCATGTGCCCAGGTGCCATGAGGTGCCATGGCCACACCTTTCTTGCACACCTCCAGGGATGGGGACTCCACCACCTCCCTGGGTAGCCTGTGCCAACTCCTGACCACTCTTGCAGCACAGAAATTTTTCCTCATCTCCAATCTAACCTCTTAAGGTGCAACTTGAGGCCATTTCATCTTGTTCCATCACTTGCTACTCAGGAGAAGAGACCCACACCCATCTTCCTCTGCCCTCTCAGGGAGCTGTAGAGAGCAATGAGCTCTGCCCTCAGCCTCCTCTCCTCCAAGCTGAACACCTCCAGCTGCTCCTCTCCAGCCCTGCCCTCAGGGCCCCTCACCAGCTTGGTTGCCCTCCTCTGGACATGCTCCAACACCTCAATAACTTAACCTGTGAAGGGAAGAGGGAAGGAAGGAGGGTGGGCTGCCTAAGGCATTATTTGTACCACCTAAACCACAATACATTTCTCTGCCAGGCTCTGTCAGAACCCAGCCTATCTCAGAGCATGGTTTTGAGGTCCTCTGCTGTGCTGGAGTGGGGCTGGTGAAAGCTGGCAGGTAAAATGTTGCCATGATTCATGTCAATTATTTTTGGGCACATCAAAACCTTGAGAGAGTGAACACTGAGGCAGCCACCTGCTTACAGCTGCAATGCCAAAGACAGCATATGGTGAAGATCCACCAAGCACACCTGACTGCCACAGCACTTTGCAGGTAACAACATAACCATTAAGGTCTTTCAAAGTCACCTACTTTAAACCACATACCAGGAAGCTGAATCCCTGAGAAATCAGGAACACTTCAACCCTCTCTTTAAAAAGATTGCCTAAAAGTCAGCCTGAGGAGACAGTCACTTGGTCTTGGCAGCTCCCAGAGTGTTCCAAACCTACCTACACCTTCTACAAAGCCCCAGATTCTGGATTGAGAGACACCTGGCATTGAAATAGAATCACAGCATTATAGAATCAACCAGGGTGGAAGAGACCTCCAAGCTCATCCAGTCCAACCTAGCACCCAGCTCTATCCAATCAACAGACCATGGCACTAAGTGCCCCGTTCAGTCTCTTCTTGAACACCTCCAGGGATGGGGACTCCACCACCTCCCCTGGAAAAGAGGAGGCTCAGAGCAGAGCTCATTGCTGGCTACAACTACCTGCAGGGAGGCTGTAGCCAGGTGGGGTTGGACTCTGCTGCCAGGCACCCAGCAACAGAACAAGGGGGGACAGTCTCAAACTGTGCCAGGGCAGGTTCAGGCTGGGTGTTAGGAGGAAATTGTTGGCAGAGAGAGTGATTGGCATTGGAATGGGCTGCCCAGGGAGGTGGTGGAGTGGCTGTGCTGGAGGTGTTGCAGCCAAGCCTGGCTGGGGCACTTAGTGCCATGGTCTGGTTGGTTGGATAGGGCTGGATGAGCTTGGAGGTCTCTTCCCCCCTGTTTTGACTCTATGACTCGGTAACCATAAGGCCATGAGGTTTCTGCTGTTACTCAGCCAGTCATTATTCCCAATCAGATCTTTGCAGCTCAGGTACACACTTGTCAGCCCCCAAGGAAGGATTTTCAGAAGACATCATTCCCAAGGCCATGCAGTGGCTGCTTGGAGAGCCTCCCTGGCCAGGCTTTTTGATCACTGAGTTCAAAAGGCCTGAAGGGTTTTTGCTTGAGGTTTCAAGCAGCAGGCACCAGCACAGCTCTCCCAGACTGCTCCTTCCCTGCAAGGCAGCCCTGCCAGAGAACACTGCCCAAGAACAAAAATAACTGAAACCCTTCCCACCCTCTCCATCATAGCACCCAACTCACTTCTCAATGCTCTACCACCAGGAGAGCTGAGCAGCAGGGAATTATGCTTACTATGGAGCACAGCCCTGACATAGTACAGCAGATCAATATTCCCTTCCACTCAACATCATCTTGTTTATCAGAGGAGTAAGGACTGAGTTTATTAGGCAAGGCTGGAGCTCAACAAGGACAGATTCATGAAGACTGAAGAGGAGGATGCTGATAATGTACTGCAGGTATGAAAGTGCAAGCAAAAACCTGAAGCTTCACTGCCTCACCCTCCAAATATTAGTGGTGGGTGGCAATCATCATCACAACTGCTTCCATCATTACCACCTCAAAACTCCTTAGGGTCATTCTCTTGCCTGTAAATCCCTGTGCCAGCTGCCAAGTAAAAACAAACTCTGGGGAAACTAAAAAGGACAAACAGGTCAAGATCACATGCAGGGTAAAGGAGGCTCAGCTCCTCTGAAATCAATGCTGTGTGCACACAGGAGCAACTCATTGGCTCCAGGTTGCTCACTGGATGCCAGGTCCTTCAGCCCCTCATATCTTCTCCTGCCCATTCCCATTCTCTCCTGATAACTAAAGCTGCCTTTCTGTCCACTTATTTGAGGATGCCTGCCCCAAAACATGCAAGGACTGAATGAGCACCACCAGAAATACAACTTTCCTCTGTTCCCAACTTGGATGTTAGCTATGAGCCTCGTACTACAAACTCTGAAGCCCTCAGCCCTGAATGAACACAGCCCAAAGCAAAAGGCAGCAAGTCAAGAAGAAACACAACTGACCCCCTTCTACAACAGCATTTGGAGTGTCCCAGCTGGGGTGTGAAGATTACTGGACTGCACCCTTTTTCCTTTGGAGAAGCAGATGTTTGCCACAGCTGCTCCCAAGAGAACATGAAGGTCAGAATTACTGACTTCTGCTAAAGAAGAAGATTTTTGCCTTGGCAAGAAAACAAAATGACTTCAGCCCATTGACCAAAATGAGGATGGACACTGGAATCATCTCCCAGGAGAAGCAGTGGATTCCCCTACATGGGTCAGTTTGAAGACTCAGCCTGACAGGGTGGCTGGGCCAACTCACACCAACCACACTGTCACCTGGAGAGGCTGGAGCAGATCCCTTCCACCTTGGTACTCTGTGATTCATTCCTACACTCCCCTTTCAAAACAGAGCCTCAATTTCTTCAGTGAGAGAGATCCTGACACATGCCATGACACTGGTGGCACAAAGAAGTGCCAACCCCTAGAGTAAGCCCTTCTGCCATATATTGGCATTCCCACCACTAAGCTGTTCAGCAGCTTATCCTTACCCAGGCAACAGTTACAGGGCAACAGGTCCTTTTATGCCTGGAGATAGCTCAGGTGATTTCATTTCATTGCTGCTCTCTTAAAATCATAGAATGGTTTAGGTTGGAAGGGACCTCAAAGATCATCTAGCTCCAGGGCATAGGCAGCAACACCTCCCACTAGAACAGGTCACTCAGGGTCTCATCCAACCTGGCCTTGAGCACCTCCAGGGAGGTTGTGGAGCACAGAAGCACCCAATGTGATCAAAGATCACATTGGGTGCTTCTGTGCTCCACAACCTCCCTGGACAACCTGTGCCAGTGTCTCACCACCCTCACCGCCAAGAACTTCTTCCCAACATCCAGTTTCAGTCTCCCCTCTGCCAATTTAAACCCATTCCTCCTCCTCCTGGCATTACAAGCCCTTGTCAATAGTCCCTCCCCAGCCTTCCTTTCCCAGATCCTTCTCAGATTTCTCTGGGCCAACTTCTAAATGCATCCTTAGAGTCAAGGTTCTGCCGCTGCACAGCTCAGGGTGCCTGTGGCACTGCTGATGCCCAGCCTAGCTCCTTCCCAAAGAGCAGAGCTGTGCTCCTCACGCTTCCTGCTGGCCATCAGCTCAGCTCAAGACTTGAAAGGGTTGATCTGGCTACAGAAAAAATAAAGATCTTAGTTTTGTAAAGCTTTTCTTAAGCCTGCAATATTTAGCACTGCAGTCCTTGCTTGTGTTCTCCCTGACTCCTGTTTTCAGCCCCATCAGCAGGATGTTATCTCCACCATGACGTTATCTCCAACGCACCAGGACATACTTGGAGTGTGCCTCCAGGCTCTCCTGCTGCACTGCTGCCAGCTCCAGCTATGGGAAGCCTCTCAAATGCCTGCTTCCCCTAAAGGCTTGCCCACACTCAAATCTGGCACCATGTACACTCTCTGCATCTCCATCCCTTCTGGTTCTTGAGGAACTGAACACCTGAACTCAGCTCACTCCACATTTATCTCTAACTATGCTGCTTCTAAGGCTGGCTGCTGCTGCTCAGGAATGTGCTGGACCAGCAGTGAGGGACTAAATCAATAATGGGTTAGGTTGGAAGGGACCTCCAGGCTCAGCCAGTTCCAACCCAACACTATAGGCAGGGACACCTCCCACTAGAATGGGCTCACTCAAAGCCTCATCCAACATGGCCTTGAACACCTCCAGGGAGGTTGTGGAGCACAGAAGCACCCAATGTGATCTTTGATCACATTGGATGCTTCTGTGCTCCACAACCTCCCTGGGCAACCTGTGCCAGGGTCTCACCACCCTCAACCTGTGCCAGTGTCTCACCACCCTCACTGGAAAGAATTTCTTACTAATACCCAGTTTCAATCTCCCCTCTGCCACTTCAAACCCATTCCTCCTCATCCTCTCATTACCAGACCTTGTCACTAGTCCCTCCCCAGCCCTCCTGGAGCCCCCTTCACGTCCTGCAAGGCCACTCCAAGGTCTCCTCCAAGCCTTCTCCTCTCCAGGCTGCACAGCCCCAACTCTCTCAGCCTGTGCTCACAGCAGAGCTGCCGTAGCCCTCTCAGCATCTTGGTGGCCTCCTCTGGACTTGGTCCCAACAGTTCCATGTCCTGCTTGGGTGGACCCAACAGGTCTCCTTGTACACAAGGCTTACAAGTGAAGAGAACCATTTCTTAACTGCTTTAGTTGGAAGTTGCTTTCATGGACTCCTCACAAACACCTAACAAAACAATGAACTCATCCATTATTTGCATTGAGCACAACAAATTGTTAGCTACCTCCAACTGGCTACTTCCCACCTCTCATGGGATGGATGAAAACCTTCTAGTTGTGGTTTTTGCCTCAAGAGCAAAGTTTCCAGGCAGCCAGTTTGAAAACCTCTTAAAACCATCTGCCAACATCAGCTGCCCCCCTGCTAATCCCCCTGAAATGACACCTCTATGGGCATCTGCAGCTGGAGAGCCCAGAAGTCAAGGCACTAAAGAAAAAAAGAAGAAATCTGTCAACCTTGGAGCATTTACCTCAAGTTCACAGCACAGGCAGAGCACAGGGACTTGAGAGAACAAGTTCCCTCCTGGACATGCCAGCCAAAGCATCCCTGTGTGCCCACTGGAGCGGGGAGAGGAGGCTTTCTCACCCACATCACACTGGCCAGAGGCATGCAGGTGACAACCAAAAGTCCTCTGGAAGCACAGGGCAGGAGGATCCTCACCCGCTCTCAGCACCTGGCTCCTGGGGCTAGGAGCACAACCCCACTGCTCACAAAGCAGTGATGCTCTGTAGACAAACACAGCCATCAGCCTGCAGTCTGCCT
Organism: Pogoniulus pusillus; assembly: GCF_015220805.1. Classification (NCBI taxonomy): domain Eukaryota; kingdom Metazoa; phylum Chordata; class Aves; order Piciformes; family Lybiidae; genus Pogoniulus; species Pogoniulus pusillus. The sequence goes on from NC_087279.1 coordinate 1,671,813, forward strand.
ACCTTAGATACAGCAGTGGCAAGAGCAGTCACTCCATCACAGAAACACAGAACTAACCAGGTTGGAAAAGACTTCTAAGACCATTGAGTCCAACCTAGCACCTAACACCTTCTCATTAACTAACCCATGGCACTAAGTGCCTCACCCAGCCTCCTCTAAAACACCTCCAGGCATGGGGACTCCACCACCACCATTCCAATGCCAATCACTCTCTGGCAAGAACTTCCTCCTAACATCCAGCCTGAACCTGCCCTGGCACAGCCTGAGGCTGTGTCCTCTTGTCCTGTTACTGGGTGCCTGGCAGAAGAGCCCAACCCCACCTGGCTACAGGCTCCCTGCAGGCAGTTGTAGAGAGGAATGCTGGAGGGGAGAGCTCTAGGAGAGCATTTGCTCTGTCCTGGTTTTCATGGCTTTCTCACACCCTTGCCAAGAGACAGGAGGCCTGCAGGGACCCCACCACGTCCCAGTTGCCACCCAGGAGTCTCCCACCCACGGAGCATCATTATCCTGTTCCAGTGAAACAGTGGGGAGAAAATAAGAACCCTTCTAGGTAAACTTGAGAATTGGAAGCTAAGGAAGCTCACTGATAAGGAAACAAAAGCAGTGTGGTTATACCAGCACCCAAATCTAGCAAAGTCAGCTTTCTCCAGACAGGCATTATGAGGTTTAACTCAGGTGGCAGCAGAAACATAAGTTCTTAAAATCACAGAGTGGCTCAGGTTGGAAGGGACCTCAGAGCTCATCTACTCCAACCTCCCCACCATGGGCAGGGACAGCTCTCAACTAGATTCAGCTGCTCAAACCCTCTCCCCACTTTGGCTTGCACATCCCCAGGGAGGAGGCATCCACAACCTCTCTGGGCAGCCTACTCCAGAGTCTCATCATCCTCACACTGAAGAACTTCTTCCTAGGATGCAGTCTAAAACAACCTTCTCCCACTAAACTCCAGACTCTAACTTCAGAGAGAATTTTTAAGGTAAGAAATGGAACAGGACCTAGAAGTGGACTGCACACTGGGAAGCAGAGTGTCTAGCAACAGGACAAGGGGGAATGACTTGAAGCTGAGTGAGGACAGGATTAGACTGGAGCTGAAGAAGAAGTTCTTCAGTATGAGGCTGGTGAGACTCTGGCACAGGCTGCTCAGGGAGGCTGTGGCTGCCTCCTCCTTGGGGATGATCAGGGCCAGGCTGAATGAGGCCTTATGCAGCTGAGTCTAGCTGAGAGGTGTCCCTGGGCATGGAGGAGAGGTTGGATTAGATGAGCTCTGAGGTCTCTCCCCATCCCTACCATCCTATGATTCTATGCTAAGTAGACAATACCTACTCACAAACATCAAAACTGAACTATGAGCATATTCCACAGGATTTGCCAGGCCTCCACAGCCTGAATGTTTGTGTTGGTGATGCCTTTGTGTGTATTAGCCATGCAAAAATCAGTGTCTTCAGATGCTTTATGCACTGCCTAATCTGCACAGCAGAACAACAGCAGGTCTCTGCAGTTCAGCAGGTGTCTCTGTTCTTGGAGGTAGCTTCCTAACCAAGGTACTGCTTTGTAAGCCATTTTGACAGCCTGCAGTTCTGCTCCCTGGAATTGGATCTGGAAATGCATGAGCAGTGAATATAAAGCCCAGGAAAACTCTGTATTCATCTCAGGAGTTTCAGGATGTGCCTTTCCCTTCCCACTCCACGCTGCTTTGGTGAACACTAACCTCCACCACAAGACCATGGGTTTGGTCACCTCAAAGAGAGCAAAGAGAAAGTGCAGTAATTAGGGGGTTCATTTGTCATGACTTCCTTAGAGGTTTGATGCAGATCCTGCAGCTCATGGAGCAGAAGCCAGTGAATTAAAAACAGATTCTGAACCGCAAACCAAGCACCCTGGGAGGGCCTGAACAAAGCCCTGTGCCACCATCCCTCTCCACAGCAGAGCTGAAGTTCTGCAGACCCTCCCTCATCACCATTTCAGGCTTCCAGGCAGATTGAAAGGACTCAAGTCACATTTTAGGGCACAAACAGATCATATGCTTAGTGTGACAGCCCTGAACAGAACGGTACAATGGTACAGGATGGAATGGACCACTGGAGACCATCTAAGGTCACCTCCCTGCCAAAGCAGGATCACCCAGGGCAGCTCACAGAGCAACATGTTCAGACCAGAGTAAGTTTGATCAAGTCACTGAAATTCATAGGATCAGTCAGGGTTGGAAGGGACCACAAGGATCAGCCAGTTCCAACCCCTCTGCCATGGGCAGGGACACCTCACACTAGAGCAGGCTGCCCACAGCCTCATCCAGCCTGGCCTTAAACACCTCCAGCCATGGGGCCTCAACCACCTCCCTGGGCAACCCATTCCAGCCTCTCACCACCCTCGTGTTGAAGAACTCCTTCCTCACCTCCAGGCTGACTCTCCCCATTTCCAGCTCTGTTCCATTCCCCCCAGTCCTATCACTCCCTGACAGCCACAGAAGTCCCTCCCCAGCTTTCTTGTAGCCCCCTGCAGATCCTGCAGGGCCACAGCAAGGTCAGCTGTGTGAACAGCCCCAACTCCCTCAGTCTCTCCCCATAGCAGAGGTGCTCCAATTGAACTCTGAGATGTTTCAATCCAAGGAAAGAAACTCTTGACAGTGAGGGTGGGGAGACACTGGCACAGGTTGCCCAGAGAGGTTGTGGATGGCTCCTCCCTGGAGGTGTTAGAGGCCAGGCTGGATGGGCAAGCTGGACTAGTGGGAGGTGTCCCTGTTCAGGGCAGGGGGTTAGCACTGGATCATCTTCAAAGTCCCTTTCAAGTGAAGCCATTCCCTGACTCTGTGGTTTCAGACAAACCCACTGCTCAGCGGCAGCTGAAGCAGAATTAACAGCAGAAAGCCCTCAGCTATCAAACTGGCTGTTAAACATCACGTACCTTAACGAGACAGCTGCTTCCCCAACATCCCAGAATAGGAAATGCAACTCTCTGTAAACACTTCACACTAACTTCTCCCATCCCTCAGCAGGCTCTCCGTGCTGAGTTAGAAAAGCCAAGGCTTCAGAGCAGCACTGCAAGTTTGCTTTCCTTCAGAGCCCAGCCAAGGTCCCTGCCTCAAGTCCCCTCCCTGGCAGGGACAGCATCTCTGCAGCCTGCTATTCCTCATCACCAGCAATTCCACTCTGCACAGCATCTGGAGCTATTTCTCCTGCTGATTCTCTGTCTATTTCGCGTGGGGTTTTAATTCCTCAACCTCTGAGTGCAAATCCTATTTGCAAAACAAACGAGACCCAGGTTGTCTTCTTGCCCACGGTTCCACTTCCAGCAACCGGCACCTAAATCGCTTAAATCTGTTTAAGATGGGTCTAATGATGTTTGTTTTGGGTGGGGGGGGGGGAAGGAAGAGGAGAGCTCCTTGCCATGCCTCACCGAGCCGTGATGTGCTCAGCTCTCCATTATCACACTGTCACTGCGCTTCAGTGTCCAATAGAGCCTGGCAATTTCGGCTGCATCGCCACAGCAATCAGAGCAGCACTCTCGGCTCAAAGCCTTCTTCATTACCGAGGTCGTTCGGCGAAGATTAGCATCTCGAATCGTACTTAGAACCATAGAAGTGCTTTCGGTTGGGAAAGAGCTTTCAGATCTTAACTCTGCTGAGCCCTCAGCACCACATCTCTGCAGCTCTTCAACACCTCCAGGGATGGGGATTCGACTGCGACCCTGGGCAGCTGCTTGCAGGCTTTGAGAACCCCTGCAGTGAAGTTTATTCTCATATCCAACCTAAACCTCCCCTGGTGCAACTTGAGGTCATTTTGTCTTGTCCTATCACTTGTTCCTCAGGAAAAAAGAGCTCAGTCCCCACCTGACTGCAGCCTACTCTCAGGGAGCTGCAGACAGCAATGAGCTCTGCCCTCAGCCTCCTCTTCTCCAGGCTGAACCCCCCCAGCTCCCCCAGCCGCTCCTCCCCAGCCCTGCTCTCCAGACCCTCCCCCAGTTTCATTGCTCTTCTGTGGGTTTAACTGCTTCCAACTCACTCCTGTAGACAAGAAGCTCTACCATGAAATAGAATCAAGCAGGTTGGAAGAGACCTCCAAGATCATCCAGTCCAACCTAGCACCCCCCCAAACCAGCCTGTCCAATCAACTAGACCATGGCACTAAGTGCCTCATCCAGGCTTTCCTTGAAAGGTGAAATTTGCTTCAGTTTAACAAAAAAAAAACCAAACCAGAGGAGAATTTAAGAGTATGGACAACAAAACCCCAGAGGGCTACTTAATGCCACAAGCTATTGCCACACAGTATGTGAAGAACCACCCAGAGACTCAGTGATGTTGGTAAGATGCCCAGCTGGGGACCCACAGCACAGGGTAAGTCAGAATGCTGGAACCAAATGGCACTGGGTCCTTACCAGTGGTCAGTCAGGCCAAGCAAGCTAGCACAGCTTTAGAAGTAGCCCAGGTGCAAGTCAAAGCCTACTCCTTCAGTGACCTGCTAAGGCCAAGCTTTACAACGAGATGACCTGGCTGAAAATGTGGCCCTATGGGCTTGGTCCAAAGTTCCTCCTGACGTTCCCAAGGTTTCCTGGCTGACACCCACCCATTCTGGGTCTGTTTTCACAGATGCACCTAGCTCTTGGAAAAAACCTGCAGCCCAGACCTGGTGCTTCCCCATCCTGATCCCCATAAACACAGAAGGCTTCCTCCCAGGACAAGGCTGGGAGAAAGAGGCAGAGGAATCCCATGGCAAGAGGCAAAGGCAGGAGGAAGTGCTCTATCTGAAAGATCCTCTGGTGAATAAGCACTCTTCTGGGGCTGCAGGACGAGCTGCTCTCGTTTGCAGAGCTTCTGACTTAGCAGATCTAAAAGGAGCTCTTTGCACAGAGCAGGGGAGGGCAAAGAGGAGGGATTTTGGGTAACAGAGGCAGCTGGGATCGGTGCCATGCTGCCAGCAGGCTGTGGCAGGGATGTCTGCTCACTCCTCAGCTCTGCACCAAGGCCACAGCAGAGAGAAATCCTGCCCTTCTTAAGCATCAATGTGTCCAGAGGAGGGACACGAGGATGAGCAGAGGACTGGAGCTGCTCTGCTGTGAGGAGAGCCTGAGGGAGCTGGGACTGTCCAGTCTGGAGAGGAGGAGGCTCCCAGCTGACCTTACTGTGGCCCTGCAGGATCTGAAGGGGATACAAAAAAGCTGGGGAGGGACTTCTGTGGCTGTCAGGGAGTGATAGGACTGGGGAGAATGGAACAAAGCTGGAAATGGGGAGAGTCAGGCTGGATGTTAGGAAGAAGTTGTTCAGCAGGAGGGTGGTGAGAGCCTGGCAGGGATTGCACAGGGAGGTGGTGAAAGCCTCATCCCTGGAGGTGTTTAAGGCCAGGCTGGCTGAGGCTGTGGGCAGCCTGCTCTAGTGTGAGGTGTCCCTGCCCATGGCAGGGGGGTTGGAACTGGCTGATCCTTGTGCTCCCTTCCAACCCTGACTGACTCTACAATTAATGCTGGGATTTTTTTAGGTGGCAACCAGGAGCACAGAGCACCCATAGCAGCCAAAGCCTTCTCAAATGTTGATCTTCATCCTCTGGAGTCACAGAATCAACCAGGTTGGAAGAGAGCTCCAAGCTCACCCAGCCCAACCTAGCACCCAGCCCTGCCCAACCAACCAGACCATGGCACTAAGTGCCCCAGCCAGGCTTGGCTGCAACACCTCCAGCCACAGCCACTCCACCACCTCCCTGGGCAGCCCATTCCAATGCCAATCACTCTCTCTGACAACAACTTCCTAACAACATCCAGCCTCAACCTGCCCTGGCACAGCTTGAGGCTGTGTCCCCTTGTTCTGGTGCTGGCTGCCTGGCAGCAGAGCCCAACCCCACCTGGCTACAGCCTCCCTGCAGGCAGCTGCAGACAGCAATGAGCTCTGCCCTGAGCCTCCTCTGCTGCAGGCTGCACCCCCCCAGCTCCCTCAGCCTCTCCTCACAGGGCTGTGCTCCAGGCCCCTCCCCAGCCTTGCTGCCCTGCTCTGGACACCCTCCATCACCTCAACATCTCTCTTGAAGTGAGGAGCCCAGAACTGGACACAGCACTCAGTGTGTGGCCAGACCAGTGCTGAGTACAGGAGTCATACCAAACCCACCTGTATGCCATTCTGGGCAACCTGCTGTGGCTGACCCTGCTTTGGGGGTTGGACTAGATTTAAAGGGACACCTCCCACCAGCCCAGGTAGTCAAGGTCTCCTCCAACCTGACCTTGGACACTCCCAGGGAGAGGACAGCCACAACCTCCCTGGGCAACCTGTGCCAGCATCTCCCCACTCTCACAAATTTCTTCCTACTCCCCAGTTTCAATCTGCAGCTCAGCACTCAGGATGGGTTCTGAGTGGGTCCCACAGTGCTAATTTTATGCACCTGCAGGTAAATTTTAGACATTACACAAGAAAAAAAAACAAACCATCAGCCTGGTACTTCTATCTACCACACAATCTTGTTTTCCATTTACTGCAACCTTTCATGTCCAGGGGCCTTGCTGTCTGCAGACAAATTGGCATCTGATGAACCGTTAGATTAAAGAGGAGAACTGCACTTTCTCAGAGAAAGTATTTTCCCTCCCGACACTAAAAAGGTAGCAGATCATTATTTTTCTTTCCCCTACAGTCTGCAGAGGCAAGATGGAGGCTGTGGGAGAGGGGAAGGAGAGAACAGCAGAGAGCTGTGACCTTCTCAAGGACAAGCAGTGGGTCAGATTCCAAGCCCAGATTTGAATTCAGGTCTCCTGAATCCCCATCCACCACCCACACCAGCCCTCTTCTCCCAGGAGGAAAATCACTCTCATTGCACATCCAATCAAGCACTTCCCTTTTTCCTTGGAGGAAGTTGGAATCCTTACAAGATGATGGCCAAGTTAATTAGGTCCCATTCATTTCCTACACCGTGCACCACTCCACAGACAGATACATTTAGGGTGGCTTTGGGGGTTTTTTTTAACCATATCACTGCCAACCTCATTCACAAATTACAGGGTGGTAGGTGCACCAAAAAAAACAGCTTAAGGAAGAGGGAGAAGCAGGTGAAGTAACTCACAGAGTTAACTTAAACCTCAGCCAATCCCCAGCAGAGGAAAGCAAACGTGCACAGTGTCCTTTTCTCCTCCCAAGAACGCCTGCTTAGGGTTTTTTACTTCCCCAGACAAGCTGGGGAGAGAGAACTCAGGTTGAAAGTAACAGACTCATAATAATGTGCCAGGCAGAAGTCACACTTTTGACAGTGAGATCTTACACTACAGCCATCAGACTGAGGGAAGAAATGGATCCTATTGACAGGCATCTGCAGAAGGCTGGGGAGAGAAAATCTATTAAGGATACTGTCAGGGGAGAGGAGAAAGAAGTCATTTCTCTTTCAAACCAAGTGTGACCTGACAGCATCTTCTCAACCCACTAGAAGAGAGAAGCACTTAATGAAGTTGGTACTTGCTCAGGTTGGTACTCACTTGGCTCGAACTCTGATAGAAGAAGGTAAGTTAGATGTCAGCCTCTGCATGAGGCCCCTAGAAGCACACAGTGTTTTCCAGCACATTTCCAGTACACAGAGAGAGCTGGAACAGGCCAAAAGAACCAGGGCAACCCAATGTCATGGGGAAAGAGAGCAAGCTTACTTTATATCACCAGCTGGAGTTTGGCCAAGGAAGAAGAGGGCACAGAGCAGTCCCAGTTCTCCTTTGCATGGTGATATATCTACTAAGGCTTCCCTACTGAACAGGCTGTCCCCATCAGCCTCCTTCCACACCTCAAGCCTCCAAGCTCCCTGCTTCAGAAGGCACACACTCCAACAAAAGCAGAACCCATTCAACTACCCAAAGTATCTTCTCTCTCCCCACCTCGCCAGCCCTCCTCTGCTCACCTCCCCCGACTCTTCTCGCCCAACACCTCCCACATCTCCCCTCGCCAATACCGCACCTTGGCGGAGGTTCTCTGTCCTCCATGGTGTCACCGGCGTCGGGTTCCAGGACTGGGCTTGGCAGGATGCCTCCTGGCAGCTTTGGGTCCCCACTGGCAATGGTGTTAATGCTTTTCTTCCACTAGCAAGGCTCTTCTCTTGAAGGCTTTTAAGAGAACACCTTTCTGCTACTAGCAACTGTCTTCTGTTGAAGGCTTGTAAGCCTTCAACACTTCTCTTCCACTAGCAAGCCTCTTGTACTGAAGGCTTGTAAGCCTCCAAGACTTCTCTTCCACTAGCAAGCCTCTTGTACTGAAGGCTTGTAAGCCTTCAACACTTCTCTTCCACTAGCAAGCCTCTTCCAATGAAGGCTTGTAAGCCTTCAAGTCTTCCCTTCCACTAGCAAGTCTCTTCTAGTGAAGGTTGTAAGCCTCCAAGACTTCCCTTCCCCTAGCAAGTCTCTTCTAGTGAAGGTTGTAAGCCTCCAAGACTTCCCTTCCCCTAGCAAGTCTCTTCTAGTGAAGGCTTGTAAGCCTCCAAGACTTTCCCTCCACTAAGGATCCTCTTCCACTGAAGGCTTGTAAATCTCTTCTTGTCTTCCAGAGGTAGCAACCCTTCCCAGGGCAAGCTCACTGCTCTTCCCTCCTAGACACCTCAGCAGGCACCCAGATCTGCACCCAACAACTTAAATGCCTGTGAGCAGCAGCCGAAGAGGAGGAGCCACCTCCAGCACATGATCAGCACATGTGGAGAACCACTGGGGGCCAGGGGGACCTACTTTGAGCCCTGCTGGTCTAAAAAAAGCCACCAAGCCCACTGGGCTGGGCTCCTTTACAGATGAAGGCTCCAGTGCCCAGGCTGACTTGCACAGATTGGCCTCTCAGCAGTAATTTTCTAGAAGGCAAGCAGGAGTCATTCCTCTGAAGCAAAGGGCCAAAATAAAGAGCATTGGCAACTGAACCTACTTAACCCTTACAGAGGAGTGGCCAAGGGATGCTGAGGTATTCAAGTAAGTTCTCAGTTAACCCTTTAGATCAAGCAACTCTGAAAGGTATCCACATTTCTCCTCCTGGAGAGGAGGGCAGACAAGACACCTGGACTGCAGTGGGTTGGAAGGCACCTTCAAAATCATCCCCTGCCATGAGTAGGGACACCTCCCACCAGCCCAATTGCTCAAGCCCTTGAACACCTCCAGGGAGGAGGCATCCACAGCCTCCAGCCTGGCACTGAACATCTGCAGGGAGGTTGTGGAGCACAGAAGCACCCAACGTGATCTTTGATCACATTGGGTGCTTCTGTGCTCCACAACCTCCCTGGGAAACCTGTCCCAGTGTCTCCCCACCCTCAACCTGTGCCAATGTCTCCCCACCCACACTGTCCAGAATTTCTTCCTCATCTCCAGTCTGAATCCCCCTTCAATATTAACTCCATTCCCTGCTGTCCTACCACAAGCCCTTGCAGGAAGTCCCTTCCCTTCCATGCTAGTTTGAGGCTAAGTGGAATATTTTAGTGAGAGAAATCAGATGATAGGTTGTTAAAGGGAAACAATGGTCATGGCTACTTCACTCAGCCTTGCTGAGATGTGTCAAAACAAGAATATAGACACAGAAAGCAGAGTCAGTGTGTGTGTGTCTCTGGGTGCTTGCACTTTTCTCCCTGGCCTGCTTTCTGTGCAACTAATCCTTCTGCTTTCTAACCCCCCTGAGCAATCCTCCAGATTCACCTTGCATGTAAGGCAAAGTCTGGGATAAGGAGGGGTGGAAAGAAGGTGGAAGGGTGGTTGGGAGCCTCTCCTGGGGACTCTGGTTTCTGGGAGGGCTGCTGTGTTTCTGTATTACTTTTCACTTGTGTATTCCTGCACACAGCTGTAAATACTTGCATCTATCTGCTTGTACATTGTGCTAAGCTGTGAATATAAAGCTTCATTAACTTCCAGCTCAGCTGAGTCTAGTCTGGGTGATTTCAGAAGAGTAAGGGAACAGGTAGCACCCAAACCATCACATCTTCACTTAGAGCTTCTCATCAGATTCCTGACTATGTGCAGCTGTGGCTAGGAGGGGCCAAGGTGCAAAAGAAATGTCTCCATAGGTTTCATCCTAAACAATTCCCACCACTTGAAAAGCAGACCTATGAAAAAAGCACATCTAGAGGGTTGGTTGGGGTTTGTTTTGGCCTAGTGATCAGAAGTTTGTCTGGTGTGTACAGACAGATCTCACTGCAGACATCATGCACATGGTGGGGATGAAGAGAGAAGGAACTGTTTGTGTACAGGATGATGTCTGCATCCAGAATCTAAGCCTCTGCCCTCACATCTCAGCATCAGACCACTCTAAAAGCAGAAGCATTCTCTAACATCCTAACCCAGATGTTTGTTTCATCTGCAGTTCAGCTTCCCCAGAGTTGTTCCCCATCTTTTGATAAGCTGAGCAATCAGTGAGATGGGAACACAGCTTCCTGCAGCACTCCTCCCCTGGGCATTCTGGCCTGTGAGGAAGAAGCCACATTGGCACAAGCCATCAATCAGCAGAACACCACATATCTACATGGCATTCCTCATGCATTTTTCTCTCTTCAAGAGTTAATTTGTGCAGGTCTGACTCTCTGTACAACACTGTTAGGAAGGAAAAGTAAGTTCTGATCTAAGTTTTGATAGGCTTAACCAAAACCACAACCATGAAAACAAAACTCAACATTCAGAATCCATAGCTGAATCCTGCAGCTGTACCAGTTTGAATTACAGCTGCTGTAATTCCCACTTCATTTTTTTTTCACCCCAAAGAAACTGAGTTTCATAAAACAACTACCCTGAAAGCTTGGAAGTGTTGTCTCTCAACAGGCACAGAAGCAGCAAGAGCAGCACACATTTCCTATGGCTGCCTCTGCCAAAGCAATTGAGCACCTGAAGCACTTTGCAAAGGATCAGTCACAGAATTGTCTGGGTTGGAAGGGACCTTCAAAGGTCATCTAGCCCAGCATCCCTCTGCACCCAGCAGGGACATCCTCCACTAGATCAGGCTGCCCAGTGCCCTGTTAAGCCTTGCTTTGAGTATCTCCAGGGATGGGGCCTCAACCACCTCCCTGTTACAGTGTTCCAGCATCCTCCTGGTGCAGAACCCATTCCTCACACCCAGTCTAGAGCTACTCTTCTGTGAGTTAGGGGGTTCTACCTCTACACCCAGCCACCACCCACCTGCACCAAGACAGAGCATCAGCAATAATTCCTGTACTGCTCCTGTAGCACTTGTTGGGAATAGAAATCCAAAAGGGATCTTCAGCCAGCCCAAAGGCTGATATTGTTTCATAGAATCAAGCAGGTTAGCAGAGACCTCTGAGCTCATCCAGCCCAACCTAGCACCCAGCCCTGCCCAATCACCCAGACAATGGCACCAAGTGCCTCATCCTCTCACAGCAGCCTCTGTGAGATGCACAGGAAGCTTTTTGCACTGCTATGGACAAAAGATTAAAAGAACCACAGATGGGTTGGATTAGAAAGTAACTCACAGCTCACCCAGTTCCAGCCCACTCCCCGCCATGGACAGGGACACCTTCCACCAGCCCGGGCCACTCAAGGTCTTGCCCAATGCAGACTGGAACACCTCCAGGCAGGGAGCATCCACAGCCTCCCTAGGCAACCTGTGCCACTGTCTCCCCACTCTCACTGCCAAGAATTTCTTCCTCCTCTCCAGTCTAAATCAACCCTCTGCAAGATCTGGCTTGGCAGCCCAGAAATGCTCTTCCAGCTTTCAAGTCTTCTCCTTTAGAGCACCCAGCAAAGCAGCACCTGCCTGCACCCAGCACAGGCCCACTATGAACCTGCCAATGTGTTTTAAACTCTTCTTTATTACCACACCAAACAAAAAAGGGCAGAAAACACACCAAACCATTGGAACAACACAAACCAGTGAAGGTGCTACCTCAGCAGCAGAAAAAACTCATCTGCAACCTACTACCATGGATATTTCTACAAACCAGGGCTGTGCTGTGACAGCAACACTACATTTATGTAACCTCCTAGCAGCACACCCTTTTCTGCCTCTAAACCCCTCTGGTCTCCATAAGCTGCTTTGGTGAAGCTGCCTTCCCTCACACTCACCCACAGGCAAGTCAGCAGCCTGTCTACCAGCTACTACAGAGCCACTACCCTCATCCCACCTCCCACAGGATCCTGAGATTCCTCTTGTCTTTCAGACACAATTCTACAACTGTCTTACATGTATGGGGTAATAAGGTCTCAGACTCCCAGCACACTGCAAGCTGACACATCAGATACTCCTAAGGAGGATGCTATGCACCGAGCAATTCCCATGCACAGCATCGGGGGGAAGAGCAAGATCAGAGCCACAATAGGCTACACCTGCTCTGCTCACAGCTGCACCAAAGGGCAGCTTCAAAACAAGGGCTCCAGATAGCTGGGTCCTGCTTTAAACTTGCTTTACAGCACTGAAAGAGATCACAGAATCACAGCACCATGCAGGCTGGCAAAAGCTCTTAGGATCACCAAGCCCAACCTAGAACCCTGCTCTTCACCTTAAATCATAGCCCTAAGCTCCACATCCAACCCACCCTTAAACACATCCAAGGTGGGAGACTCCACCACCTCCCTGGGCAGCTCACTGCAGTCCCTGACCACTCTCCCCAGGAAAAACATTTTCCTAATATCCAGTCTAAACCTCCCCAGCCTCAGCTTGAGGCCATTCCCTCTTGTTCTGTCTCCAGTTACCTGTGAGCAGAGCCCAGCAGCAGCCTCTCCACAATGTCCCTTCAGGCAGTTGCAGACAGCAGATCTTTCACCTCAAATCATCATCTTACAACCAGCTGCTGAAAGGATCTTCTGCCTTCAGAACAGGCTTCTGGATCACACCTGCAGGTATCTGATCAGCCGCTGGGATTGTTACCCTGCCAGGCACACACACAAAGCACTGGAGGAACTGGAGCCTTGCCTGCACATTTCACCCAAAACCTGGCCCCTGGCAAGTGCCAGGTCACCACTGCCATGCTGTAATGCTCACCCAGCACTGCCTCTGCAAGAGCAATTGCTGAAGGGGACACACAGGCAGGCTGGGGAGGGACTGTGGCAATAGGACAAGAGGAAAGGGTATGAAACTGGAGCAGGATAGACTTAGGTTGGACATTACAGGAAGTCCTTCACAATGAGTGGTGAAACACAGCAACAAGTTGCCCAGGGATGTGGTCAAGGCCCTGTCCCTGAAAACATTCAAAGTCAAACTTGATGAGGCCCTGAGCAAGCTGATCTAGCTGGAGATGCCCCTGCTGACTGCAGGGGCAGTTGAGCAAGACGACCATTGAAGGTCCCTTCCGATCTGATGCATTCTGTGACCTTACAAAATCTAGACCAAGACCTCACAGCAGACAGCAGCACAGCTTCAGCCTGCAAGGCCTGCTGGAAGTTGCAACAGCACCTGTGAGCAACTGTGAGCAACTTCAGTTTCCTCACCTGAACTCAATTTTTCACTTGTCTGCCCCACACACATGCAGTTCGTTAAGGTGATGAGGGGATTGGTGCTGCCACGAATAGCAAGACCTCCTTGCACCTCTGGCCATGATTACCATTTCCACCATTCTTCAACCTGTTCACCAGTCCCAATACACCTTCCCTGAACCAGCTGATCTCAGCCAGACCTGCATCCCCAGCAGTCACCAAAGAAACACACCAAGAGCTCATCCACTCAACCCTCTTCACTCCAGTCCCTTCTGCCTTCCAGTGATGGTGCTGAGGTAACAGACTATTGCCCACACATCTCTACTCCAGGATGCTAAGGCAAACACAAGTTACTCTTGCTTATTTACTTGCTAATTTGCAAACTCCTACAGGGGGAAACCAGATCACTCCCTATTTCAAGGCTTAATAATCAAGGCTGCAAAACAAGCAGATGGAGAAGAGCACTCATCTCAGCAAACATTTTAATCTCAGGGTGGAATAAGGTATTTCAACGAGAAAAAAAGCAACGTTTTCAAACAAAAGATGGCTTAAAGAGCACATTACAAACAATCAGCTCAAGCAGCTTACATGACAGCACTGCTATAGTTCTTCTAACACGGGGATTGGGGGTTTCATTTCCACAAGCACCCTTTTTCTTTCAGTTTACATGCTGACCAATACACATTTGAGCCATTTCAGGCTGCAAACTATTTCACATTCGTTTCACCAAGTGTCCTCTTACCAAAATGTTTGACCTGATCAAAGCTACCAAGTTTCCTCTGCTCACCGAGGAAGCAGCGTCAGACAACCAAGGCTGAGCTGCAGTAGTGACCCCATGCAATCATGTCAGCTTCAGGCACCAGCAAAGCCACTCATCATTTAGAACCTGGAATATTTGCCCTGTGAGGAAACTGACTTCACATCAGCGATGATGCAACGACTGAAGTTGTGTCTTCAGATAAGCACCAATACATCAGCACCTGTTAGCCCATTACTTTCAACCACAGAGGAAACCAGCAAGGGAAAGAAAGGGATACTGGTTCCACATCACATCCCACACTCACACAGCTGAATCCTGCAAGGAAAGCAATTTAGATAGGAGCCTTTGGACTGGGCTCCAGGCAGTGACTCCCTTGGCTCCACAGGTTTGGAAGCCCTGGGATACCAGGCAAATTTCCGAGTGCAGGAAGCGAAGCTCAAAGGCAAAGAACAAAGTGCACGCTGAAGAAATAAACCACATGTGCAGCCAGTGGCTCTCATGAATAAAACAAACAGCTACCACACACACATTCTACTCCATGGACGGCTTAGAGGCACTAAATCTTCCTAAGGAAGGACCTGGATTGTATGAGCCACCTTTTCCCTTCCTGATACGCCAGCAGCAACACCACAACCCAAGGCAAGCGCAGCTCCAGCAGGTACAGGAGAGCTGGTACACAGTGCATGAGGTGATGGATGTGTCTGATGCAAACCTTTCACCTGTTGGAGTTGTTCTGTACAAACTCCTGAGAGCCAGGCTGAGCCCACCAACAGGGTTTACACTGGAGGGAAAAGCACGACTCAAGCCATCACCGCTGCACGGAGCCCATCACAGCTCGACATCAAACGGCAAGGGACCAAGCCTGGGGAGCAACAGGCAGCCTCTATGCACAGCCAGAGGAACCACAAGGCACCCTCAGCTCCCAAAACCAACCAGCAAGAACCGAGTTCTCTCGCATGAAGACATGGAGCCGCTCAGAAGGATGCCACATCCCACAGACACGGGGAATGCACATGTGCCCCCCCCACCTCCGGCTGAAGTCCAGTTATTGTAGCCCAGGAAACAGCCAAATATTTGGCCTGCCAGAGCAGTTACCAAGACCCTCAGAAACATCCACCCACAGTCGCCCAGCTTGTGACCATTTAAGAAGAAGCTCGCCCATGGCCAAGTCCCCATCAGCGCTCCGAAGCGTTTACATAACGCGGAACGTCCCTTACAACTGTGCCCCGAGCGCGAAACAAACACCGGGGCAAAGTTGGCATGGGACACGCTGCTCCGCCACCGAGGCCTCGCTCGCAGGGGGACGGCGGAGACGTTCGGAGGGTCCGCGCTCGCTGCTCCGCTCGGCGCAGCCCTCTAGCAGGCACTGCGGAACCGAGCTCCGCTCCGAGCCGAGCCGCCCGGCCGGGCAGGGCTTTGCCCCCCGCTCTGCGAGCGTTCCTGCAGCCGGACATCCCCACAGAGTACCGCTCCACTTGCTCTGACCCAGCACCGGGCTGCATCCCCCGCACTCCGCTCCGGGCCCCGCAGCCCAGCGGCGGCCTGGGGAGGGGTGAGCTGCCCCGACGGGCTCGTCGCTCTCCCTCCACCTCCTTCCCTCCCTCGTTCTGTCTTTCCCCAGCCGCTGCCGCAGCCCCTACCTTACCTGTCTCCGGTAGCGGCAGGACGGGCTAGCAGCGACTCGTCAGCCCCATAACGGCGGCGCGGCGCTGCCCGGTCCCGTTAGGTCGGAGACTGCGCCGAGCGACGTCCCCCGGCCGGAGCCGGCTCAGCTGCACATCCACATGGTTACTGCGCTCCGCGCTCGCCGCCGCCGCCTTATATAGCGGCGCGGGGCGTGCTGGGTAGCGCAGTCCTACCGCCGCCGCCAGGCCACCAGGGAGCGCCCGAGCGGGACTGCAACTCCCAGCATGCCCTGCGCCGGCAGGGCGGGAACGGGCCCGGGGCTCTCCCCGCGGCTCTGGCCCGGGGGCTGTGGCGGGCTGGGAACTGGCGGGGTCTGTGCGGGCAGAGCCTGCAGCTGCGGCCGCGAAGCTCCCCTCGCCCTCGGAAAGCCCTGGGACCGGCAGGGCGAAGGGAGACAGAGCCATAGAATGGGTTAGGTTGGAAGAGACCTCAAAGCTCAGCCAGTTCCAGACCCCTGACTTAGGCAGGGACACCTCCCACTAGAACAGGTCGCTCATGGCCGCATCCAGCCTGGCCTTGAACACCTTCAGGGAGGTTGTGGAGCACAGAAGCACCCAACGTGATCTTTGATCACGTTGGGTGCTTCTGTGCTCCACAACCTCCCTGGGAAATCTGTGCCAGTGTCTCACCACCCTCAACCTGGAGCACTGCATCCAGTTCTGGAGCCCCTGGGACAAGAGGGCTGTGGAGATGCTGGAGAGTGTCCAGAGCAGGGCCAGGAGGATGCTCAGAGGCTGCAGCAGCTCTGCTGTGAGCACAGACTGAAAGAGTTGGGGCTGTGCAGGCTGCAGCAGAGGAGGCTCCCAGGGGACCTTCTTGTGGCCTGCCAGCATCTGAAGGGAGCTACAAAAAAGCTGGGGAGGGACTTCTGAGGCTGTGAGGGAGTGGCAGGGGTGGGGGGAATGGAGCAAAGCTGGAGGTGGGGAGAGTGAGGCTGGAGGTGAGGAGGAAGTTGTTGGGCAGGAGAGTGGTGAGAGGCTGGCAGGGGTTGCCCAGGGAGGTGGTTGAGGCCCCATGGCTGGAGGTGTTTCAGGCCAGGCTGGCTGAGGCTGTGTGCAGCCTGCTCTAGGGTAGGGTGTCCCTGGGCATGGCAGGGGGGTTCAAACTAGGTGATGCTTGTGGTCCCTTCCAACCCTGACTGCTTCTATGATTCTATGATTCTCCTCTCCAGGCTGCACAGCCCCAACTCTCTCAGCCTGTGCTCAGAGCAGAGCTGCTGCAGCCCTCTCAGCATCTTGGTGGCCTCCTCTGCACTGGCTCCAACACTTCCATGTCCTGCTTGTGCTGGGGGCTGCAGAGCTGCCCCCAGGACTGCAGGTGGGGTGTGAGGAGAGCAGAGCCAAGGGGCAGAATCCCCTCCCTTGCCCTGTGCCCACACTGCTCTTGCTGCAGCCCAGCACAGGGTTGTGTCTGGGCTGCACTCACCCTGCAGGCTGCTGTGGAGCTTTGCATCAGCCCAGACCCCCAGGGCCTGTTCCCCAGGGCTGCTCTCAGCCATTCCCTGCCCAGCCTGGAGCTGTGCTGCCACAGTGCCCACCTGCAGCTGACGGGGAGCAGGACAGGGTGAGGCCATAACCAGCCACCCAAAGGGCCAGGAAATGAGCTCAGGAGAAAGAAATGTCTGGAGAATGGAGGTCTTAGCACTGTATGGGAAGCAGAGGGATCAGGTTTAAACCCTTGTGCTTAAATGCAGGGGATTGAGAGTGTGCCAGGTAATGGCCACAGGCAGCTTTCACTGCTGGGTAATTCCATGAGGGAAGGTAAGAGCCTTTGGCTGGGAATGGTCAGCTGGAGGGAGCTGTGCTGCAGAAGGATGGTTTAGAAGCTTGAAAGCAGTGAGCTTTATTAGGTTTCTTCTTTGGTAAGGCTACCTGGCATAGGAGTGTGCTGACATTAACACCTGTGCCCGACAGCAACACAAGTCAGATTCACCAGCGGTGGTCATCAGCTAACACTTCCCTTTGCTTCTTACACGGTGCCATTGTTTGCCTTTTAAAATCTCAGGGCATTTTGTCCAGAATAATCCTGTGGTTGCCATGCACTCAGTGGGGCACACGTGGCTGCGTTAGGCAGCACAAAGCACCTTGCAGAAGGGGATGTGATGTTTGTGCTGCAGAACTGCTGTATCGCTTTAAGGGGCCTGAGGTGAAGAAAACACTTCCCTCCTCTCACTTCCACCCGCACCTACCTGCTGATAACAGATAGGAAATGGTGTGTGACTGCTGCTGCAGTGCTCATGCCTTGTTTCCCTCCCTGCAGCAGCACTGCTGGAGACAGAGGACAAGTCTGGATCAGCCAGAGGTCTGATCTGACACATCCTACTGCTTCCTCATTACCTAATAACATCAGAGCAGTTGAAGTTGTGACTATCAAGCACGAATATGAAGAACCTGAAGTCCATGACAGGGTCTTAAGTGAAGGTCACTGAGCAGAGCTGTGTGGTTTTCATTGGTGGCTGCAATACTACAAGCCATTACTCACTCACCAGAAATTTGGCAGAGTAATGGTCCCTAATATCATTAGGTAACCCTAATGAATTCTCCTGTAATCAAATCTAATCTCTGGCTGAGTTCAGTAGGCTGAGGGCAGGGAATGGCTGGTACATCTGGTGCATGTAGGCAGGGACATAAAGATTGTCTCTAGAGCCAGTGGCCAGCTGTTCTGTTCCAGTTCAGTTCGCAGCTTCCCAGTTCAAGAGAGACAGGGAACAGCCGCAGAGAGTCCAGTAGTAGATACAAAGATGCTGAGGGGCCTGGAGCATGTCTGTGAGGAGAAAAGGCTGAGATCACTGGGGCTGTTGAGCCTGCAGAGGAGCAACCCCAGAGGGGATCTGATCAATAATGCTCAGCAAGAGCTTCCTGAGATTTCTGGGGGACTCTGAAGTAAGGTAGTGATGGAGCAGAATAAGGTTCAAAAAGGAGAAAAAGAACAGAGCTCTCCAACAGCAAAGAAGCCCAACTGTGCTGCAGTCTGATTGTCATTCCATGCATGCCATGCAGCACACACTGTCATATCCCAGAATCCCAGCATGGTGGGCTTGGAAGGGACCTCTGGAGCTCAGCCAGTCCAACCTCCTGCTAAAGCAGGGCACCCCCAGCAGCTTGCCCAGCAGCACAGTGCCCAGCTGGCCCTGGCAGCTCTCCACACAAGGCAACTCCACCACCTCTCTGGGCAGCCTGCTCCAGGCCTCCAGCACCCTCACAGGAAAGATTTGTGGTGATGATTTGAGTTTCACATTGGTGAAAGCTGTTGAGATGAAGTTTGAAGTTGTTTGCCACGAATAAGGGCAATATTATTGTGTTCAGTGCTGCTGAATTTGCAGTTAACTGTTGGCTTCCTAGGGCTGTTCCTGATGGAAAGTTCTCCAGCTTTCTAAAAGGGTTTGCATATTTTATTTGGTCCCTTCTGTTGGTTCAGCTGCACAAGCAGCAGCCCTTGAATTAAAATTAGAAGAGATTCCAGGACTCTAAGGACCAAGCTGTCTAATCGTCCTTGTGGCTGGTGTTCATGATGAGGTAGATGCCCGTGGCAGCACTGGGAGATGAAAAGCACTAACAACAGGGACAAATGCTAAGCAACTTCTCAGCTGTTGAGCTAAGAGCTGCAAAGTCTCTCTTCTTGACCATACCTTGTGAAATCACTCATAATGCTGAAGCACAGAGGATACAGAATAATGACACCCTGTGTGAAAGAGAAGAGCTGCCTGTGAACAGGTGACTGAAGAGCACAGACGTGACCAATAAATGACAGCAGAAAAGCTCTCTGGAGTCCTCAGCATTACAGAGTGGACGTTGGTTGGTGCTGAGAAGCAAACTGTAATTGTAGTTGTTTCATCAAGTCTCCTGAAAGAACCCAGGAGCAAAAACCTTCCCCGTGGAAGAACAAGAATGATGCAGGAAAGAACGGTAGAAAAATAAGCAATGAGTGGGCAGGAGGCACCAAGAGAGCTTTCCCAGCTGGAAATCAGTAGATCATAGAATCATAGAATCAACTAGGTTGGAAGAGACCTCCAAGATCATCCAGTCCAAACTAGCACCCAGCCCTGTCCAGTCAACCAGACCATGGCACTAAGTGCCTCATCCAGGCTTTGCTTGAACACCTCCAGGCACGGCCACTCCACCACCTCCCTGGGCAGCCCATTCCAATGCCAATCACTCTCTCTGACAACAACTTCCTAACAACATCCAGCCTAGACCTCCCCCAGCACAACTTGAGACTGTGTCCCCTTGTTCTGTTGCTGGTTATCTGGCAGCAGAGCCCAACCCCACCTGGCTACAGCCTCCCTTCAGGTAGCTGCAGACAGCAATGAGCTCTGCCCTGAGCCTCCTCTTCTCCAGGCTAAACAACCCCAGCTCCCTCAGCCTCTCCTCATAGGGTTTGTGTTCCAGGCCCCTCCCCAGCTTTGTTGCCCTTCTCTGGACACCTTCCAGCACCTCAACATCTCTCTTGAATGGAGGGGCCCAGAACTGGACACAGATTTTCTGGAATGCCATTGTTAGCCATTCAGAAGCCCATAGCTTTAACAGAGGGAAGCTACCCTGGCAGACTGAGTTTGGCTGCAGAAGCCTGCAGGTTTTGCTGCCACTTCAGAAAATGGCAGTGGACATTTGGAGGGAGGAGAGAAGTTACATTGACTTGGCAGCTCAGTAGAGATTCATCGAGCGTGGGGCTAAGATCAGGGCTTCAACAGAGAATGTTTCCTTTTGCTGACCCTGAAACAGAAAGGCTTGATTGTGTAATTAAATCTGCATTCATCTGTCTTCCTGCACTCTGTTGCTTTTCTAAGCGTGTCAGAGAGCAAAGGAGACTGATAATGGGGAATTGAAATGCATCCTTGTGAAGATTCCCAGCGCTCATCTTCACACCCAGGAATGTTTCTTACCGAGTGGTGCTCCCCTTGCAGAACTGATACAAAGCTAACAAGCATCCACCCTTCACTCTGCCCCTGCTGCTTGTTCCTAATCTCTGTATTAGCAACAGCACATTAAATAGTTTGAATTATCATCCCCCAGAATGAGAATCTAGAAGAAGATCCATCCTGCTAATAGTCCTGGGGAGAAGCTCCCACACAGAGATTCGGGTGGCAGAGCACCAGAGTCTCTGATAACTGCAATGAACCACAGGAGAAGCTAAGGAAACCAAGGACACTGCCGGTTCCCTGATGCAGAAGGGAACCCACAGCTTGCAGTCCTGCTGCACAAGTTCACCATGAGCCAGCAATGTGCTCTTGTGGCCAGAAAAGCCAATGACTTCCTGGGATGCCTGAAGAAGAGTGTGGCCAGCAGGTCAAAGGAGGTCTACAACTGTAGTTGCTGTCTACAACTACCTGAAGGGAGGTTGTAGCCAGGTGGGGGTTGGCCTCTTCTCCCAGGCAGCCAGCAACAGAACAAGGGGACACAGTCTCAAGTTATGCCAGGGCAGGTTGAGGCTGGATGTTAGGAGGAAGTTCTCCCCAGAGAGAGTGATTGGCATTGGAATGGGCTGCCCAGGGAGGTGGTGGAGGCACCTGGAGGTGTTCAAGAGAAGACTGGATGAGGCACTTGGTGCCATGGTCTGGTTGACTGGCTAGGGCTGGGTGCTAGGTTGGACTGGATGATCTTGGAGGTCTCTTCCAACCTGGTTGATGCTATGATTCTGTGATTCTCCTCCTCTACTCTGCCATAGGGAGGCCACATTTGGAGTGCTGGGTCCAGTTCTGGGCTCCTCACTTGCAGAGAGACTGCAGGAGAGTCTAAAGGAGGCTACAATAGTGCAGAGGGGCCTGGGGCAGCTCTGTGAGGAGCAAAGGCTGAGAGCCTGCAGAAGAGCAGCCCCAGAGGGGAGCTGAGCAATGCTCAGCAAGAGCTGTGTGGGGCAAGAGGCCGGGGCCAGGCTCTGCTCAGCAGTGCCCAGGGACAGCACAAGGGGCACTAAGTGGAACCCAGGAGGTTCCATCTGAACAGGAGGAGAAAGTTGTTTGCTGTGAGGGTGCCTCTCTGGTGATGTTTCCCCCCTTGCATGGGGATGCTTTTGCCATGAAGACTGATTGTGCCACACTTAGCAAAGTCCTTTTCTCAAGTGTGAAAAGTCGAAATCTCAGGACAGACAAGCAGAAGTGCCCCAGTGGTTTACCATGTTCTCTATGTCCTTCTAAATCCTGATTCTGAACTGCTGCTGAGCTCATCACCCTTCTCAGAGAGGCCATCCAGTACCTGGCAGGATCCTGCAGGAAGGCTGCAGAGGGACTTGTCCTGAGAGTGTCTGGAGACAGGCCAAGGGGGAATGGTTTGAAGCTGAGGCAGAGCAGGGTGAGAGTGGAGCTGAGGAAGGAATTGTTCAGTGTGAAGGTGGTGAGACACTGGCACAGGTTGCCCAGGGAGGCTGTGGCTGCCTCCTGCCTGGAAGTGTGAGTCTAGTTGAGAGGTGTCCCTGCCCATGGCAGGCAGGCTGGAGCAGATGGTCTCTGAGGTCCCTCCCAAGCTAAGCCATTCTCTGGTGCTATGGTTAAGAGGAGATGAGGGTTCTCTTGGGAGGAAGGCCCCTCCATTACAGACTGCTCTTGAACACAAAGGCGTTGGCACTCTTAGGGCATTAGACCTGCACCTGCTATGTTACTGCTCTCTGCCTGCTCTTGGCTGTCCTTTAGCTGTGGCTTTATTGCATCAATTAGCTGCAGAAGAGAAAGAGCAACTTGAAAACACACAGGGCCAAGGCCTACAGAACAAGTTATAAAATCACAGCATGGTTTAGGTCAGAAAGGACCTCAAAGCTCAGCCAGTTCCAACTCCCCTAGAACAGCTCCCACTAGAACAGGCTGCTCAAAGCCTCATCCCAGCCTGGCACTGAACATCTCCAGGGAGGTTGTGGAGCACAGAAGCACCCAACGTGATCTTTGATCACGTTGGGTGCTTCTGTGCTCCACAACCTCCCTGGGAAACCTGTGCCAGTGTCTCAGCACCCCCAACCTGTGCCAGTGTCTCAGCACCCCCAACCTGTGCCAGTGTCTCAGCTCCCCCAGCCTGTGCCAGTGTCTCACCACCCTCACTGCCAAGAGCCCTCTCCTAACATCCAGTTTCAACCTCCCCTCTGCCAGTTTAAACCCTTTACCCCTCAAAGGTATCAGAGGTGTCCAAGAGAGGTGACGAAAGGGCCACCCCTCACCCCCCTCAGCTGCCCTGCGGCCACCTCCCCCGCCGCGGCGCGGCCCCTTTAAGAGGCTGCTGGTCACATGACGGCGGCCACGTGGTGTCGCCGCCAACATGGCTGCGCCCGCGGCACCCCCGGCCTGCTGCCTCCTCTCCCTCGCCTTGCTGCTGCCGGCGCTGGCGGTGACCGCCGCGGGGGAGGCGGCTCCCGGCGGGGGCTGCGGCTGCAGCGCCAACCGTGGCGTCGGCGGCGGGCGAGAGGCGGCAGCGCGGAGATACTCGGCGGCAGCGGCGGCGGGCCCGGGCAGGAGCGGTGTGCGGGGACCGGTGAGCGGCGGGCGCGGAGCGGGGGGACAGGGCGGACCCGGGCCGGTGAGCGGCTGGGCGCGGAGCGGGGGGACAGGGCGGACCCGGGCCGGTGAGCGGCTGGGCGCGCAGCGGGGGCAGTGCGGCGGCTCCCGCGGGCCGGGCTGCGCCGCGCCGTGAAGTGTTTCATGTCTTCACTGCTGGTCTGGGTGAGGGGACTGAGTCCTCCCGCAGTAAGTCTGCAGGCGCTGCCAAGTTGGGAGCGTGCTGGAGGGCAGGAGGGCTCTGCAGAGGGACCTGGGCAGGCTGCACGGATGGGCACAGTCCAGTGCCAGGAGTCTGAACAAGGCCAAGTGCAGGGTTCTGCACTTTGACCACGACAACCCCATCTAGTGCTACAGGCTGGGGAGAGAGTGGCTGAGAGCAGCCAGGCAGAGACGGCCCTGGGGGTGCTGGTCGGCAGCAGCTGAACGTGAGCCAGCAGTGTGCCCAGGTGGGCAAGAAGGCCAGTAGCATGCTGACCTGGCTCAGGAGCAGTGTGAGCAGCAGGACCAGGGCAGTCCTTCTGCCCCTGTACTCAGCACTGCTCAGGCCACACCTTGAGTGCTGTGTCCAGCTCTGGGCTCCTCCATTGCAGAGAGATGTTGAGGTGCTGGAAGGTGTTTGGAGAAGGGCAGCAAGGCTGGGGAGGGGCCTGGAGCACAGCCCTGTGAGGAGAGACTGAGGGAGCTGGGGGGGTGCAGCCTGATGGCTCTCTACAGCTGCCTGCAGGGAGGCTGTAGCCAGATGGGGTTGGTCTCTTCTGCCAGGCACCCAGGGACAAGAGGACACAGCCTTAAGCTGCCATGGGAGGTTCAGACTGGACATTAGGAAGAAGCTCTTCACAGCCAGAGAGACTGGTGTTAGAATGGGCTGCCTGCAGAGGTCACAGACTCACCATCCCTGGAGGTGTTTAAGAGGAGGCTGGATGAGGCACTTAGTGCCATGGGTTAGCTAATTAGAAGTTAATTAGAAGAACCAGGGAGGTTTTCAGTTTCCCTTCAAGTTTGACTATTTAATTGCTTATTCCTTTCTGCTTTTACTGCTTCAGCTCTTCTGAAAGACACCATCCAGAACTCAGAGTTCATTCTTGAAGGCAGTCTGAGGTGCTCTGACTGTGCCTCCTGGGAAGGGGGACTGAGATTCTTGGTGTCACTGGAGACCAAATGGATGAAATGGCCTCAGTTATCAGTAAACTTGGTAGTACTTAAAGAGTGTGGCTGAAGTAATCCATGTTGTACTCCAGCTCTGTGTCACTAATATGTGTTTTATCCCATAAGTTTGGGCATTTCACTGTGGGCCTCACCATAGGATGGAAGAATCATTTGACTTTATATGTGAGGCAGCTGGCAACAGAAACTACTGCTGGTTTGAGAGTGCCTGCACAAGGTATTTCCAGCATGCTCAGCTAGACAGCACTGTTACCAGAGGGGAGGTGAGGGAAGAGTCAGCCTCTGCTTATTTCCACTGAGCTTTTGGGCCTGAGGAGCTAATATTTCAGTGGATCTTCTCTGCATTCCCACCATAAATATAATCATGGCCAAATGCAGTCCTGTTGTTGAGCTTTGGGGGTGATGAACTGTGTGTGCTAGCTGAGAGAGGTGGAAATAAATCATAGAATCAGTCAGGCTGGAAGAGAGCTCCAAGCTCAGCCAGCCCAACCTAGCACCCAGCCCTGCCCAATCAACCAGACCATGGCACTAAGTGCCCCAGCCAGGCTTTGCTTGAAGACCTCAAGGGACAGTGCCTCCACCACCTCCCTGGGCAGCCCATTCCAGTGCCAGTCACTCTCTCTGTGAAGAACTTCCTCCTAACATCCTGCCTATACTCCTGCACACTCCTCTTAACCCAGCCAATGGCATTGCACAGCCTCTGCTCTTGGGTTGCAGCCTCAGAGCTTCAGCTTGAATATCTGAGGCAGGAGGTGGCTGAATTCCACGTGGCTTAGGGATGAGGGTAGCTCAGGGATCCTGCAGAGAGGGAGTTTTCTTCCTCCTTTGCTCATCTGCTCACAATGAGTTGAACAACTTCTTGGCAAGCCAACTCCTGGGTGGTCAGCCTGTGGAACACTGCCACGGGACAGATTCTATACAGCTTGAGCTGTGACAAGCTTCTGAGCTGCTCTTGTTTTTTGGGTGAGAAGTTCATTGCTTGCTCTGTGGTCTTCAGAGGGCTCTTGGGAACCATCTGATGAGGCATGACAAGGTCTCAGGGACCTTTGTCATCCTGGAAAGAGCCCACTAAAGCTGTTCTGTTTCTCTGCAAACTGGCTGAGGCCCTAAGGGGGGAAACAAATTACTGAGGTAGCTAAAATGTTATTGTGTTACTTGTCCTTTACTTCTGAAGCTTGAGGCTCATGCCCAAGGCCAGGCTGCCAGAGGAGTGGAATAAACTGACTTGAGAGTTTGTCTCCTCTCTGGTAGATGGAGCTGCAGGTGCTATGTCTGCCTGCCCCTTAGCAGCGGGGCTGGGAAGAAAATGCTGCTCCTGCCTCTTAGTGAATGAAAATCCACCTGTAGGTAGTGTGCAAACAGTCACAGCCTTGTCCACTGAAGAGACCTTTACAATGTCCTCATCTCCAGACTCCCCTGACGCAGCAAGCCCTGCTAGGAGTGCAGTGAAATACCAACGTTGCTCCCCTGGCAGTGAGCAGAGAGGACTCTGGGTTGTTTCTGTAGTGTTTCTCAGCTCTTAGGTACAGTAAAGAACATATTTCTCCTCATCTTTTGACCTCAGTAGAAGCTCAGGATGACCCAAATTCCGTGTAGAGAGAGCTGCAAATGAGAGCTGTGTTCTCAATTTGCCTTCTCCTTTGCTCTTGCTTCCAAGCAGGTTCAGGATGCCACTGCTGCATTTTGTTGTGTTGCATTTGTCAGTGCAAACGTAGAATGGTTTGGGCCGGAGGAGACCTCTAGAGGTCATCTAGTCCAGCCCCTGCTGCAGTCGGCAGGGACATCCCCACTAGACCAGGTCACCATCAAGCCTCACCTTGAATGTCTCCATGAAATGCTGCTGCAAGCAAAAGCATCTCTCAAGATGGGGTGGAGGAGGAGGAAGACCCAGAAGAGACTGCTCAATCTTCCCAGTCCCTAACCTTTTGGGTGGTGTTTTCCCTGCAGATGGTTCCCATTCCAGGGGGAGTGTTCACAATGGGCACTGATGAGCCTGAAATCCGGCAGGATGGAGAGTGGCCTGCTAGGAGAGTCCACCTGAAGAGCTTCTACATGGATCAGTACGAGGTCAGCAATGAGGACTTTGAGACCTTTGTCAACTCCACTGGGTACGTCACTGAGGTAAGGTGGAAGCGTCTGCAGGCTGCTCTCTGTCCTTGTGCTGGCAAAGCCCTGCTCAGAGCTTGGGCTGTTCTCTTCTGAAGCATGTCACAGCACTTGGCTGGGGTTTGCATGCTAGAATGAAGTCTCAGAGAGGGAAAGTTGGCTTGTCTTGCTGCCCAGGGGTCTGAAAGGACTGAAATTTAGATGCAAACTGTGACATTTAGGAAGTGGTTTGATCATAGAATCCTGGAATGGCTCAGGTTGGAAGGAATCTCAGAGCTCATCTACTCCAGCCTCCCTGCCATGGGCAGAGATGCCTCTGAAGTAGATTGAGGCTGCTTGAGGCCTCATCCAGCCTGGCTTGAACAACTCCATGGAGGAGACTCCACAATTTCTCTGGGCAACTCATTCCAGACTCTCACCACCCTTGTACTGAAGAGCTTCTTCCTCAGCTCCAGTCTAAGCTTGCTCTGCCTCAGCTCCAAACCATTCCTCTTTGGCCTGTCTCAGATGCTCTCAGGCTAAGTTCCTCTGCAGCCTTCCAGGAGGATTCCTTCAGCTACTGGCAGGCAGCTCTGAGATCCCCCAGAGCCTTCTCTTCTGCACACCCCCAGCTCCCTCAGCCTGCCCTCACAGCAGAGCTGCTCCAGCCCTTGGGTCACCTTTGTGGCCTCCTCTGGCCTTTCTTCAGCAGCTCTGCGTCCTCCTTCTGCTGGCAACACCAGCACTGGAGGCAGGGTTGGAGGTGAGGTCTCAGCAGAGCAGAGCCAAGGGCCAGAATCCTCTCTCTTGCCCTGCTGCCCACACTCCTCTGGCTGCAGCCCAGGATACAATTTGATCCTGGTCTAATAGTTAGGATCCCTGAACTATTATTTCCCTGTGCTGTGGGTGAGACAGCCTGGGTGAAACTACCAGATGGCTGAAGGTGTCTGTGCAGGGTGAGGAGGGGGTTGTTTAGGTTCTGTTTCTGGGTTTTTTTGGGTGGGTTTTTTTATTGCAGCCTGTACAGCTCCATTGTTAGATCATTGTAGTGGCAGAAGGGATTTAAACCCTGGGATGAGTGAGGACTCTGCAGGCTAGTTCAGCACAGCTCCTTGCAGTTGAGCTGAGCATCAGAAAGCCTTGCTGCCTGCAGAAGATATGATAGCAAGTATAAGAATAGTTTTATGCCTGTTCCTGGGAACAATGGACTCAGAAGGAATATGTTAAGGTTCTTCCAGGAATGAAGCCTGAGGCTCTGATCTTTCCTGACAGTTGACTGCTCCTACGCTGCTTTTACACAGCCCTGGCAGCCCTTTTAGGGAGATAAAAGCTTCAGTAATGATCAGGTCTCAAAGGAGCCACTTTGAATCCACTTACTAAACTGGAGCTCATTTGGAAGGCAGGATCCTGCTGGTGGGATGGAGGCTTGCCTTTATCTCTGCCACTCTTTCTGTTTGGAAGTTCTTAGCTCAGGAGTTATGAAATAGAATTGCTTAGCAGCTCAGAGCTTGTGCAGGGCTGACTTGTTGCATACAGCTTCTGGAAGGAGCTTTTGTGCAGCAGGTCTAAATGCAGCATCAGATGGAGCCTGTTTCAGAGTGCTGCTGTAGTTGGGTGTTTCACTCACACTTTTTCCTGTGTCCCCTCTCCCCAACTCCATGTAGGGCCCCCTGTTAAGCTGGGAAAGTAAACTCAAACTAGAGTGAGCAGCAGAGGTTCTGGAGGGTTTTACTCTGAGCTGGTTTTGGTGTGTTTAGGTAATGTCCACGTTGCTTGCTGTGGGTAAACAAAGACAAGTTTCCTTTTGTTACGGACTACACCGAATGCCAGAGGCAGCTGAAGCATGAAATGAGCTGGAGAGGTGAAGGAAAAACATGCTAAAAATGCTTAGATTCAAACTTCAAACCCAAAAGCTCTTCATGGAGCTTGTCAGACTGAAATATGGGACGTTTCAGGTGATCATATAATGGAAGGGACCTCCAAGCTCATCTACTCCAACCTCTCTGCCAGGAGCAGGGACATCTCTCAACATGTAGCTGCTTGAGGCCTCATTCAGCCTGGCCCTCAAATCCCCAGGCAGGAAGCAGCCACAGCCTCCCTGGGCAGCCTGTGCCAGGCTCTCACCACCCTCACACTCAACAGCTTCTTCCTCAGCTCCAAACCATTGCCTTTGGCCTGTCTGCAGACCTCCTCAGCACAAGTCCCACTGCAGCCTTCCCACAGGATCCCTTCAGCTATTGGCAGCAGTTCTGAGGTCCCCCTGGAGTCTTCTCTCCCGGCTGCACCCCCCCAGCTCCCTCAGCCTGTGCTCAAAGCAGATCTGATCCAGACTTAATCTTTTAGGTTAAGCAGGAGGGTTAAAAATGGAGGTGTTTTCTTCTTCTCCTTATTGAAGTAGTTTTTGTATTATCTGGGACCTTGGGAAGGGGCAGGTGAGGAAAAAGAAATTCGTCAGAGTGGGGAGACATTGTCAAAGGCTGCCCAGGGAGGTTGTGGAGGCCTCCTCCCTGAGGGTGTTCAAGACCAGGCTGGTTGAGCCTCAAGCAGCCTGGGCTGATGGGATATGTCTCTGCCTATGGCAGGGGTTGGGACTGGATGAGCTTTGAGGTCTCTTCCAACCCATTCTGTGAGTGTGTGAAAAATCAGAGTCAGTCAGGGCTGGAAGGGAGCACAAGGATCATTCAGTCCCACCCCCCTGCCATGCCCAGGGACACCTCACACTAGAGCAGGCTGCCCACAGCCTCAGCCAGCCTGGCCTTAAACACCTCCAGAGGTGAGGCTTCCACCACATCTCTGAGCAACTTCTTCCAGGCTCTCACCACCCTAATGCTGAACAACTTCTTCCTAACCTCCAGTCTGACTCTCCCCATTTCCAGCTTTGTTCCATTCCCCCCAGACCTATCACTTCCTGAGAGCCTAAAAAGTCCCTCCCCTGCTTTCTTGTAGCCCCATTCAGATCCTGCAGGGCCACAATAAGGTCACCTGGGAGCCTTCTCCTCTCCAGACTGCACAGCCCCAACTCCCTCAGGCTCTCCTCACAGCTGAGCAGCTCCAGCCCTCTGCTCATCCTTGTGGCCCTTCTCTGGGCCCCAGCCCCCCCTTTTCTTTCCTGCACCTGAACATGTAGAGGTGGCAGTCAGGTGCTCAAACCTTGCCATTTGAGATTCACCTTCCAAGCTGTACTTCTCACAGAGGTCTGAGCAGGCAGGAGCAGCTCCTGGTGATCACTCAGCCTCTGAATGCTTGCAGAAAGATGAAGCAGTTGAGAAGGGCAAATGTGCCGAGTTCTGACAACATGTTTTGACTTCCCTGATAGATCAATTCCCTTCACCAGGGGGAGAAACAAAAACCCCTCCTGTTGGTATTGTCTCTTCAGTGGAAGTATTTGTGCTGTTTGCTTCCCTTGGCTTTCTGTCACACTGGATTTAATGATTGGGTTACTCTTAACTCTTCTATTGTTGTTGTGACAGCACTTTACAACAGTGCAGGTGGTGGTGGAGCAGCAAGTGACAAGGTTGAAGTCTTCTATTGTGAGCTCCCAAGAGAAAAAGGAGAGAAATTTAACATGCCCTTGAAGGCTAGATCAGGGAGTGCAGCATTTGAAAGCAGTCAGGGCAATCAGAGCTGCATTTTTAATGAGTGAAAGGGAACAAACCCAAACATTAGCAGCAGCTCTGGGAGCTGCCTTCTGGCCAGTGGCTTTTGAAGAGAGATGCCATCCAGAAAGAAAAAGATCTCTTCTGCTCCAGAACTGCTTCCTTGAAAGAGAACTGAGAGTTCCTGGTCAGATGTTTGCTCTGGCACAGCAAAGCTGGAAGGTGAGTGGCTGTTGGAGGGTAACACTGCTGTGATAATCAAGTGGAATTTTCTCTCCACAGGCAGAGAAATTTGGTGATTCCTTTGTGTTTGAGGGAATGCTGAGTGAAGAGGTGAAGGCTGACATCCACCAGGCAGTGAGTAACCAGCAGACTTAAACCTACCTGCCAGTCACTGGGGGGGTATCTAAACTGGGTGGTGACCCCAAAGCTGGGCACACAATGGGGGCTGTGGAGGGGTATTTGGTTCAGAATAAGAAACTCCCTCATGGGCCAGCAGGACCAGGGAAGCTGGACCTCATTGCTGGCTACAACTACCTGAAGGGAGGCTGTAGCCAGGTGGGGTTGGGCTCTGCTGACAGGCAGCCAGCAAGAGAACAAGGGGACACAGCCTCAAGCTGTGCCAGGGCAGGTTCAGGCTGGATGTTGTTAGGAAGTTGTTGTCAGAGAGAGTGATTGGCATTGGAATGGGCTGCCCAGGGAGGTGGTGGAGTGGCTGTGGCTGGAGGTGTTGAAGCCAAGCCTGGCTGGGGCACTTAGTGCCATGGTCTGGTTGATTGGCCAGGGCTGGGTGCTAGGTTGGGCTGGGTGAGCTTGGAGCTCTCTGCCAACCTGTTTGGTTCTATGATTCTAAGTAATTGTCCCTTTACTCAGTGCTACTGAGGCCACTTCTTGGGTGCTGGGGTCAGTTTTGGGCCTCTCACACCAAGAAGGACATTGAGGGGCTTGAGCAGGTTCAGAGAAAGGCAAGAAGCTGGGGAGGGTCTGGGGAGGAGCAGCTGAGGGAACTGGGGGTGTTTAGTGTGAAGAAGAGGAGGCTGAGGGCAGAGCTCGTTGCTCTCAACAGCTGTCTGAGGGGAGGCTGCAGTGGGGTGGGGGTTGGGCTCTTCTCACAAGTGGCAAGTTATAGGAGAAGGTCTGAAGTTGCACCAGCAGGGATTTAGGTTGGACATTAAAAGAAACTTCCTCACTGACAAAGTTCTCAACCCTGGCAGAGGCTGCCCAGGGAGGTGGTTGAATCCCCATGTCTGGGGGTGTCCTAAAGGGGCAGAGGTGTGGTGCTCAGGCCCGTGGGTTAGTGCCAGACAGTACAGTTAGAGAATGGTTGGACTGGGTGATCTTAGAGGTCTTTTCCAAGCCAGGCAGTTCTATGATCCTGTTTGCTTCCTTGCCCCCTGTTACTCCTTTCCTGTTGTGAATGTGTCTCTTTAACCTTACAAGTCACTTAACCTTCCAGCTCCTGAGAGTAAGCAGATTATGTCTTGTCATCTGCTGGATGAATTGATCTGCTTGCAGAAGTTTGGACAGAATGACCTCCTGAGGTCTCCTCCCATCATCCTGGGGTCTGAATGCACTGCCAGGCCTCTTCACAAACACCTCAGCATGCAGCTTTCTGGTGTGCAGTCATTTTGGAGGAGCTCTGACTCCAGGTTGCACTACTCTGCATGGGAGTTTCTTTGCTTTTTTTGGTTCATTTTGTTTCAGCTCAGTGAAACTAACGTGGCCTGAAACAACAGAGGGAGGCAGGATGCACACAAGGCAGGGATGAGATAGCAGCAGGACTGAAACTCCATCTTCTGGCAATAGTTCAGGTAGACACAAGGAAGTGTGAAGCTGAACTGCACCTCTAGAGGAGCACAATTTGCTCCCAGTTGATGCTGTTCTGCTGAGGAGGAAACATTTCTTTCCAGCAAGGGCTCTCAGGCACTGAACCAGGCTGCCCAGGGAAGTGGTGGAGTCTCCATCCCTGGAGGTGTTTCAAAGCCAGGTGGATGTGGTGCTGAGAGACAGGAGTTAGTGCAGTGGCTTAGCAGCAGTGAGGGGATTGTGAGCTCTGGGTGAGTGGTTGGACTTGATGTCAGAGATCCCTTCCAACCTCAGCAGGTCTCTGGTTCTTTGTGTACTGTGAGAAAAAGAAGACCAGGTTGACCTTCCCAAATGCTGGCATAGCTGATGCTGGAGGTGAGGTGAATGCAGATGGACTCATCCCATCTTCCCAACAATCTGTACTAGACATGTTCTTTTTCCTTCCCTAGTTCTGTGATACAGAAACCCCTAAATCAGACTGTTCTGAACCAGACCAGCCCTAAGAATGCTGCTGTAAGCCCAGCCTTGGCTATTGGCATAAGCACTCAGAGTTGGGAGCCACTTCCCTGGGTGTCTCAGCCAAGTTTTGAAGCCTTGAGTGTGGTGCTAACAGAACAGTTCTGCCAGAGGGCTGGAATGGAGCCCAAACTGATCTTTTTGGCTGCTGCTTCTTCACAAAGCTTTTCTGTATTTCAGAGTAGATGGGATTGGAAGTGACCTTGAAAGATCATCCAGTCCATCCAGTGCCAAAGCAGGATCACCCAGAGCAGGTCATACAAGAATGGCATCCAAGTGGGTTTTGAAAGTCTCCAGAGAAGGAGACTCCACAACATCTCTGGGCAGCCTGCTCCAGGCTTCCAGCACCCTCACACCAAACAAGTTTCTCCTTCTTTTCAAATGGAGCCACTGAGCAGAGCCTGACCCCCATCCTCTTGCCCCCCATAGCTCCTTTCTCTTTTGCTTGGCTCCCCTCTGAAGCTGCATTCCTGTAGGCTCTCAGCCTTTGCTGCATCAGTACCATTGACATAGCCACTGGTGTGCTACTGGGGCTGAAAATCCCTGCAGTGAAGCAATGGGAGGAAAGGGCTTCTTTGGCTTCCTTTGTCTTTTAACTTTGCCTTAGTGCCTTAGATGTGTTTTGATAAGGTTCTTCTCCAGCTGAAGCACACAAGGGAGCTAAATGCAAATGTGGATATGGGGGAAGAGCAGCAGGAATGTGTTTTGGAAGTAGTGTTGCATATGCAGTGAAAGGATTGGGGGGAGGTGAAGGAGTGAAGAGCTCCAACTAAAGGATCCATACCAGCTCCTATGACGTCTGAGCTGCATGTGTCTGCTGGGGACTGTCTGGAGGTTTTGCTCTACTTGGTCACTTTTGGCATCTCCACTTTTTAAACCAGACACATTTGTTGTAGGCCCTCAGAGGAAGCAGGCAACAAATGAGCCCAGAGGTGGGGCTGCTGAAAGCTGCTGCAGGAGCAGGCCAGCTCAGCACGGAGAATAATTGTTGGAGCTCTGGGTGTGCATTTCCTGGAGGTGAGGTGGTCTCCCAGACAGCCACTGCTCCAGCAATGGAGGCTGGAGCTAAGCCTCCTCTGGAAGGGAAGCAGCAAAAAGGGGTGGAGCAGCCAAGAACTGAATTGTTCCAGGTTGCAGGGTGTAATTTTGGCCTCTTGGTTTGCATTGGGAAGGTGGCAGGGAGTGAATAGGTGTAAGAGCTGAGGGAGCTGCTGGTAGAATTGGCCAGGAGCTGTTGTAATCAAAGAGGGCCTCTCTAGGGTGAGGGTGGAAAGGTCCTTTGACACCAGCAAGTTGTGAGTGGGCTTAACAAGTTTTGATAGCTTCATTTGTGACAATCCCTTCTCAGGCTTGCAGGTCAGAACAAAAAGCTAATTAGCTTTTGGTGGCCTTGGTGCTTGGCCCTTGGCTCAGATGGCCTGGGTAACACACAGCCTGCAACTGCCAACACGTTGGCACCCAGGGTTGACCTGTTTGTCTTTCATTCTCTTCTAAGACAGTCTGGGGAGAGGGGAAAGAGCTCAAAATGTAGAGGTTTTGCTTCTCTGTTTCATGCTGAAGTGATTTTCCTGCTCTTTTGTAGGTGGTAGAGAGGGGGAGATGCCTGCAAAACACCATTGGGATGTATCCTAGAGCAGAAAGCACAGGGACAGTGTCTGTGAAATGAGAAGGTGCTGAAGTGTGAGAGGATTTGAGAGCTCTTGCAAGAGTTTCTCTTGCTGTGCAGCTGCCATGACAAAGGTAAACAGGGCAGCACTTAGCCAGGCTGGAGGACAGCCTGAGTCAGAGCTGCTTGCTGCTGACGTTTTCCTTCTTGGCTCAGGGAAGGCAACAAAATGAATTCTTGCTTTTAAGCCAGATCAGTTCTGCAGTGAGGAGCTCAGAAGTACACAACTTTGTGTACTTCATGAGTCTTGTGAGGGGTGCTCAAGTTTTGGCCTGAGAATGCAATGAAATTGACTCTGGCAAACTTGAGCAATACTCCTAAGGTGCTGTGGTCAGTCCAAAGCTGTCAGATGCTGCTTTCAGCCTCAGCCCTGTTTGGAGGGAACTACAAACCCACAGCTCTGCACTGGCTTAGTGGTATCTGTCTTGGAGCCAGGAACCCACCTGAGCTGCATCCACTTCTGCTACCCTCAACACAAGAAGGACATGGAACTGTTCAAGAAGTTTCTAGAGGAGACCACAAAGATGATCAGAGGGCTGGAGAAACCTCCTTATGAGGACAGGCTGGAGGAGTTTGGGCTGTTCAGCTTGGAGAAGAGAAGGCTCCAGGGAGACCTCAGAGCAGCCTTCCAATACCTGAAGGGGCTCCAAGAGAGCTGGGGAGGGACTTTTGACAGGGGTTGGAAGTGACAGGAAAAGGGACAGTGGCTTTGAGCTGAGAGAGACGAGACTGAGACTGGAGAGGAGGAAGAAACTGTTGAGAGTGAGGGTGGGAAGACACTGGCACAGGTTGAGGGTGGGGAGACACTAGCACAGGTTTCCCAGGGAGGTTGTGGAGCACAGAAGCACCCAACGTGATCAAAGATCACGTTGGGTGCTTCTGTGCTCCACAACCTCCCTGAAGGTGTTCAAGGCCAGGCTGGATGAGGCCTTGAGCATCTTGGGCTGGTGGGAGATATCCCTGCCCATGCCAGTGGCTTGGAACTGGGTGAGCTTTAAGGTCCCCACCCCACTGTACCAATCCCTGCCTTCACCTACTGACAGCAGTGCCCCTCCCAGGGCACAGGCCCATTCTGAAAGCACTGCCAACATTCTGCCCTTCAGCTGAGGACTGCACATGGTAGGCAGGGCAGCAGCACTGCTGTTTGCAGTAGTTACTATGGAGAAGGCACCTTGTGCCAGCAGGCAATAACAACCTGCTTATCTCTGGCCTGGGGGGAGCAGGCAGGTTAGTGTGGGCTCTGTTTGATACTGGGCAAATGTCAACATGCACGAGGTGCAGGAGCTGGCAAAGGCACTGCTGCTTGGAGGGGAAATTTAACCTCTGCCATGCTTGGCTTTTGCTTTCTCACACACCTTTTAGAGAGGAAACTGCAATCCAAGTTGCAGCCTGTTGACTGCAGCCTCCAGTGCTTCACAGAGCCCCTGTAAGAGTTGGGGATTGAGACTGAAGAGAAGGAAGAAATGTTCTGTGCTGAGGGTGATGAGATGCTGGCCCAGTTTGTCCAGGCAGGTGGTAGATGTCCATCCCTGGAACCATTGCAGCTCAGGTGGATTTGGGCTCTGAGCAACCTGCTCTAGTTGCAGATGTCCCTGCTGACTGCAGGGTGTTTGGACTGGATGAGCTTTAAAGGTCTCTTCCCACCCAAACCATTCTGGGGGATCTACCAGGAATTGGGAAGATAGAGCTGGGGGCTTTTGACAAGGGCTTGTAGTGCTAGGATGAGGGGGAGTGGATTGAAGCTGGGAGAGGGGAGATTGACACTGGAGATGAGGAGGAAATTGTTGAGAGCGAGGGTGGGGAGACACTGGCCCAGGTTGAGGGTGGGGAGACACTGGCCCAGGTTGCCCAGGGAGGTTGTGGAGCACAGAAGCACAGAATGTGATCAAAGAGCCCTGCAGTGCTGCTCAGTTCCACACCGTTGACTCTGCAAGGTGTCCCTGACTCCCTCCCAGCTGTTTCCAGCTCAGCTCCAGCTGTTGCTATAGAGATGAGGTCCCACACAGAAGCAGGGCACGTCTGTGCTGTTCTCAGTATGCTGATGAGAAGGAGAAGCAGAGCTGCAGCCTGACACAGCTGAACATGGAGCCTGCATCTGCCTGAGAGTTCTCCTTGCCCTTGGAAAATGGCTCTAATGTCACAGGATCCTAGAATCCAGCAGGTTGGAAGAGAGCTCCAAGCTCATCCAGCCCAGCCTAGCACCCAGCCCCAGCCATAGCACTAAGTGCCCCATCCAGGCTTTGCCTGAGCACCTCCAGGCACGGCGACTCCACCACCTCCCTGGGAGTGGGGCTGAGCTGTGTCTCTGCCCTCTGCTGTTTCCTCTCTCTGACCCAGAGCAGCACTTCACAAAGGTAGTGCCAGCAGCCAGCCAGAGCTGCTGAGAGCTGTGCTGTGCTAGTGCAGACTGCTGGAACAGCAGCTGCTTATTGACATCTGGGACTGCTGAATCATCATCCCAGCTCTTGAGCCACCTCTTCGTAGCTGTGGTGCACTCCTGCAAGCAGATGGAGGTTGATGCCAGCCATTTCCTGGCAGGGTGGGCAGTGTTGTTAGTGTGCTGGTGAATGCTTGGAGCTGGCTGGGAGAGAGACTTCTGCCCTGAAACTTTTGGGGGGTGCTGGGAAAGTACACCAATGCTACAAGGAACCCACACCTGGGGTATTGTGTCCAGTTCCAGAATGCCCAGATGAATGAAAGGTAGGATAGCTCAGCCTGCTGGGAAAGGAAGATTGAAGCCTTAAACCTTGGAATGCTGTGCATGCTGATGGTGGGAGCATGGGAGCTGCACTGCTGCCAGCTGCTTCAGCCCAGTGGAAAACTGCTGTTAGACTGGAATTAGCTGTGAGGATCTTCCCTCTGTGCTCCTGTTGTCTCCTCTTCATGCTGCTCTGAGCCTGTGATAAGCAGAACAGGGAGTTCTGGAACTAATCCTGGAGCAGAGAGCTGCCTAATCCCAAGTTTTCAGCTGGGTCAGACCAAGTTGTTCAGGGCCTCATCCAGCCTGGCCTTGAACACCTCCAGGGAGGTGGTGGAGCACAGAAGCACCCAATGTGATCTTTGATCACATTGGGTGCTTCTGTGCTCCACCACCTCCCTGGGCAACCTGTGCCAGTGTCTCCCCACCCTCAACCTGTGCCAGTGTCTCCCCACCCTCAACCTGTGCCAGTGTCTCCCCACCTTCACCCTCAAGAATTGCTTCCTCAGTTCCAGTCTCAGTGTCCCCTCAAGCTTCAGTCCATTTGTTCTTGTCCTGTCACTCCAAGCCCTTGTAGCTGTTTGGTCTGGGATCTCCTCCAGGTCTCTCCAGCAGCATGTGCTGCTGCTTTGCTGAGTGGGTCCCTCACAGAACACTCCAAACTCTTGAGTATTGTGAAAGGAGCTAAGCTGATTAGTGGCAAGGGAGGGCTTGGCTGTGTTAACTGTGATGCTGTAACATCTCTGCCTAATTAGCTCTCCTACTAATTAGATTTAGAGCAATTAAAAGCTTTAAAAGAGTTCTGAGAAGTTTTCTGACAGGGCTGGAGATTTCAGGTACACAACTTCCTCATCTTG
Source organism: Pogoniulus pusillus (assembly GCF_015220805.1). Lineage (NCBI taxonomy): Eukaryota > Metazoa > Chordata > Aves > Piciformes > Lybiidae > Pogoniulus > Pogoniulus pusillus. The sequence goes on from NC_087279.1 coordinate 1,709,447, forward strand.
CTGCAGGCTGACTGGGGGCAAGGGCTGACTTGAGAGATGTTTCCAGCTCATTATTGAAGGTTTAGGGAGTCTGCCAATGGTGGCACTGTCCTGGTGTTGTCTGAGTAACTGCTCTGGAGTTCTCCTCTCAAGAAGGAGGCCTGCAAGAAAGCCAGGAAGGGATTTTATACAAGGGCTTGTGGTTACAGGATGAGAGGGAGTGGATTGAAGCTGGGAGAGAGCAGATTGAGACTGGAGGTGAGGAAGAAATTGTTGACAGTGAGAGTGGTGAGACACTGGCACAGGTTGAGGGTAGTGAGACACTGGCACAGGTTGCCCAGGGAGGTTGTGGAGCACAGAAGCACCCAATGTGATCAAAGATCACATTGGGTGCTTCTGTGCTCCACAACCTCCCTGAAGGTGTTCAAGGCCATGAGGCTTTGAGCAACCTGAGCTAGTGGAATGTGCCCCTGCCCATGGCAGGCAGTGAGGTTAGATGGTTTCTGAGGTTCCTGCCAACTTGAGTGACCTTCAATAACTGAAGGGATCCTGCAGGAAGGCTGCAGATGGACTTATCCTAAGGGTGTCTGAGACAGGCAAAGGGGGAATGGTTTGAAGCTGAGGCAGAGCAGGGTTGGACTGGAGCTGAGGAAGCAGTCTGAAGGTGGTGAGAGTCTGGCACAGGCTGCCCAGGGAGGCTGTGGCTGCCTCCTGCCTGGGGCTGTTCAAAGCCAGGCTGGATGAGACCTTGAGCAGCTGAGTGTAGTTGAGAGGTGTCCCTGCCCATGGTGGAGAGGTTGGAGGAGATGATCTTTAAGGTCTCTTAAAACCCAACTGATTCCATGAGTCAGGCTCTGGGTGTTCTGCAGAGGCTGGCAGGCACTGGGGAGCAGCTCAGCAGAGCCAGGAGCTGTGCATGCATGAAGCTGTCATGCAGAGTGTCTCTTGTCTCTCTGGGTTTAAAATAAGCCATTCTGATGGAAAGCATCTGCTTTTGCTTAACCAGAGTGTTTTCCAACAGTCAGCTCTTGCACACTCTAAGTCTTTACAGTCTCCTGCAGGGATTTTTGGACCAAAAAAAAAACCCCAAGCCCAGCAGTTTAATGGGGAAAGTGTGATGTGCTTAGAAGCCATCAGGGTGAGAAAGATTTCATCCTTGTGATGCTCTAGATTGGCAGAGAGCCTTCAGCAAAGGGTACTGCAGCCTCTTGCTTCTTCTGAAAGAGCTACGGAGCTCTGACCTCCCTGGGCAGCCTGTTCAAGTGCCTCCCACCCTCACTCTCAAGAGTTGCTGCCTGATTTGCAGCTGTCAAAGCCCCTGTCCTTCAGAGGAGGGTTTCTGAGTCAGAACAACGTAGGTCAGTGCCTGCTGCACTGACCCTGCCCAGCTTTGAGAGGAGCTGAAGAGAAGAAATAACGACTTTATTGCAGGCATGAGTCCTTGGCATGGCAGCACCAGCTGTGGCTTTTGCTTGGAGAGCAGCCCTCCCCCACGGCATTGTTGCCGAGCGTTTTGGCTGCTCCGTGGTGCTCAGCAAGCCAACTGCAAACAAAAGAGCTTCACTTCACTTGGAGGGCTCTCCTGTCTCCACCTTCTGGAAGCTGACAGCAAATCACTTAAACTGAGCTTACTCACTCAATTAACTGGAAAGCAAACATGTGGCAAGATGCTTGTCCTGCCCCTGGTTTCAGGCTGTCAGCAAGGCTCTCACAGGCTGCCGTAGCTTGGAAGGCACCTCAGAGATCATCTCCTCCAACCTCCTCACCATACCCAGGGACACCTCTCAACTACACTTCACTGCTCAAGGTCTCATCCAGCCTGGCCTTGAACAGCCCCAGGCAGGAGGCAGCCACAGCCTCCCTGGGCAGCCTGTGCCAGACTCTCATCACCCTCACACTCAACAACTTCTGCCTCAGCTCCAAACCATTCCCCCTTGGCCTGGCTCCAGACCCCCTCAGCACAAGTCCCTCTGCAGCCTTCCTGCAGGATGCCTTCAGCTCTTGGCAGGCAGCTCTGAGGTCCCTCTGGAGTCTTCTCCAGGCTGAGCAGCCCTAAGAGACTAAATCTTGCCTTGTGCCAGACCTTCAGGTGAGAAAACTGACCCTGTTATGTTCCAGATGCTCTCTGGTGAACCAAAGAGGGGAGGAGAGGCAACCTCAGGGTGAGACGTAGAAAAGTGCTCAGGATTTGGTCTCCCTCTTGCATTTTTTGGGGGGTAATATTTGTGCTCTTCTGTAGCTCTTCCCTGGGCTCTTCCTCGTTGTTGTAACATGGATCAAATGACCACCTTAGTTTGTAGTAGTGACAGGACAAGGAGTGATGACTTCAAACTGGAAGAAGCTGGATTTAGATGAGACATGAGGAAGAAATTCATTCCAGAGAGAGTGGAGAGACACTGGCACAGGTTGCCCAGAGAAGCTACAGATGTCCCTTCCCTGCAGGTGTCTGAGGCCTTGAGCTGGTGTCCCTGCCCGTGGCAGGGGGTTTGGAACTGGATGATCTGTATGGTGCCTTCCAACCTCAGCCATTCTAGGATTGTCTGCAGTGGCTGCAGGCAGAGCCCTGAGCTGTTGGTTAGAGCTTTGTGGCTTCTTGTCTTGTGGTGCTTCTTCAGAGTGGCCTTTAGCTGGGAGTTTAAGGCTTCTGCCCTGGCTCTTGTTTCTTTTCAGGTTGCAGCTGCTCCTTGGTGGTTGCCTGTGAAGGGAGCCAACTGGAAGCACCCTGAGGGCCCTGACTCCAGTATCTCCAACAGGTAAGTCCTCAATTACCCCTTGGTTAAGCAGTGCTTGTAAATGCTCTGTAAGCTTATGACACGAGTGGGGGTGCAGGGAAGAGGTTTTGAATTGGGTCTCTGTTTGCTGCTTCTGTGGCTGTTTGCCCATCCTCTAGTGTGTTACATGCAGTGCTCAGTGTGGTCAGTGGTGTTGTACCATCTCAGGAAGGTTCATCAGCATGTTCCACCTGAGGGGAAGCACTGGCACAGCTTGCCCAGGGAGGCTGTGGATGCCTCCTCCCTGGAGGTGTTCCAGGCCAGGCTGGATGAGGCCTTGAGCAAGCTGGGCTAGTGGGAGGTGTTCCTGCTCATGGCAGGGGATTGGAAGTGGATGAGCTTTGAGGTCCTTTCCAACCCATTCTGTGACTCTCTGAAAAGAGAGCACAGTGAAGTGTGCCTCAGTGTGGTTCCTGGTGCCAGTTACAGAGCACAGTGGAAGAGAGGGGCAGGAACCTCAGAGTGTTCAGTATAGATTTGGGTTTGGAGGGGAACACTAAGCAGTAGCTGCATGACCTGGGCTGGTTCCAGGTCCATACATTTCTTGAGCAGCTTCAGGGATGGTGACCACCACCTCCCTGGGCAGCCTATGCCAACCCCTCTTGCAGCAAAGAAAATTTTCCTCATCTCCTAACCCTCCCCTGGCACAATTCCAGGCCACTTCCTCTCCTCCTATCACTTAATACTAGGGAGAAGAGCCCAACCCCACCTGGCTCCAGCCTCCTTTCAGGGAGCTGCAGAGAGCAGTGAGGTCTCCTCCTCAGCCTCCTCTTCCCCAGGCTGAAGGCCCCCAGCTCCCTCAGCTGCTCCTCCCCAGTCCTGTTCTCCAGACCCTTCCCCAGCTTTGCTGTCCTTCTCTAGACCTGCTCCAGCTCCTCAATGCCCTTCTGGGCATGAAGCCCCCAAAACTGAATGCAGTATTCAAGGTGTGGCCTCACCACTGCTGAGGAACCTCTTCCATTGCAGCTCTCTTCTCTGCCTGGCCTCAGTGAGGTCCACGAAGTTGGCTCTGGCTGCCTTACTCTAGTTAAAGTTTCAGAAGTGTTTGAGATGAAGTCAGACTCTCTAGCCTAGATCTAGTAGGTGCTGGCATGGTTTTGAGTCCTCTGAGGCCAGGGCTGTGTTAGTACAACATCATCTGATGGTGAAGTTCTCAGCAAGGAGTCCGTTGTCTGCTCTCCAAGGGCAGTGGAAGAATTATCTGAGGCAAAAATAGAGAGAGGAGAGGGAGGTGGTGTTAGGGGCAGACAGGAATTTAGGTCACAGCCAGCAGGGAAGAGCAGGAAACCTGCCATGGAAATCTGCTCTTGTAGAGCTCTGGTGCAGACTGAGCCTGCAGCCACTGCTGGTCATCTGCCACGTGGCAGTGGCCACCAGGCTGGTGAAATGAGCTAGGAAAGATGAGTTTGGTAGGAGGTCCTGAGCATCTTCTGCACCAACAGCCTCAGCTCTTCAAGTGTCTTGGGCTGGCAGAGCCTTGCAGAAGGCTCTGCCCCATCCAAGAGTGAATGGAGGTCTTGGTGATGTTTGTAGTTGTCTGAAAGTGGGGGGCATGAAGAAGGGCCCAGGCTCTTCTCAATGGGGAAGGGGCAATGGACACAAAGTGCAAGCAGAAACTTCCACCTCGACGTGAAGAATAAACTCCTTCAGTGTGAGGCTGCTGGAGGCCTGGAGAGAAGTCCCTCTGCAGGGACTTCTGCCTGTAGGACCTCTTCAGCTACTGGAAGGCAGCTCTGGGGTCCCCCCCGGGGTCTTCTCCAGGCTGCACAGCCCCAGCTCCCTCAGTCTGTGCTCACAGCAGAGCTGCTCCTGCCCTGGCATCATCTTTGTGGTCTCCTCTGGACTCTCTCCAGCAGCTCTGTGTCCTTCTGATGCTGGCCTCCTCTTTGTCTCATCTTGATTTTACTTCCAGCTCTCTGGAGGTAATTTTCTCTGTCTTGTTCCTGTCTGGCTGCCTTTCCCTGCCAGCTTCTTCCTGCTTTGCTTTCCCCCAAAGTGAGTTGCTGAGAGCAATCCCATACCTTCTCCAGTTGGATCTGAGCTGTGAAACAGTCCTTTGTGGCCACCTCCCAAAGAGCTTCTGCTGCACAGCTGTGAGGTTGCCTGCATCTGCTGATGCTCTCATCCTGCTGCTTTTGTTCCCCAGGATGAATCATCCAGTTCTTCATGTTTCCTGGAACGATGCTGTGGCATTCTGCACATGGGCTGGGAAACGACTGCCAACCGAGGCCGAGTGGGAATACAGCTGCCGAGGGGGGCTGGAAAACAGGTACCCGGCACAGATGTGCCCTGAGCAGTGGGCAGCACTGCTGTGTGCCAGAGGGGGGCTTGTGGGGGGTGTTTATTACCCACCAAGTTCTTTCCCTTGTGCAGTGAGCACATCTGTGGTGAGTGCAGCGCTGACTTGCTCTGCACAGAATCCCCCAGGGCAGGGAGTTTCCCTCGGTGTTGTAATCGGAGGGAGAGGAGAAGGCAGAGCGCCCAAGAGAGCAGGAGAGGTGATCGAGTGCCACAACATTGCCGCTGTTGCAGGAGATGAAAGGTGCAGTGAAGGAGCTTAGTGCCAAGGCTCAAAGAGGTGCAAAAGAGCTTAAGAAGTGAGCGACCACATCACTGCCCAGCAGCTGTGGGGACGCTGGATCCAGATCTGACTGTGGGCCTGGGGAGGAGAGGCAAACAAGATGACTCCTGTGTCCTGGATGACAAACGCCACAGGGCAGAGCTGCCTCTTCCTCCTTCATGTGTGAAGTGACCTCACAGAATCCCCTTGACAGCCTGCTAGATACTGGTACAAAGGGAACTGGAATGCAAACAGCTCTGGAGGATCAAGAGCCCTGGGGCTGCGGAGCCTGGAGAGGAGCAGCCCCAGAGGGGATCTGAGCAATGCTCAGCGAGAGATAAAGGAGCTGTGGGGGGCAAGGGGATGGGGCCAGGCTCTGCTCAGTGCTGCCCAGGCACAGCACAAGGGGCAGTGGAGGCACAGGAGGTTCCATCTGAAGAGGAGGAAAAACTTTGCTGGTGTGAGGACCCTGGAGCAGGCTGCCCAGAGAGGCTGTGGAGTCTCCTTGCATGGAGAGCTGCCAAGGCCAGCTGGGCACTGTGCTGCTGGGCAAGCTGCTGGGGGTGCCCTGCTTTGGCAGGGGCTGGGCTGGCTGAGCTGCAGAGGTCCCTTCCAACCCCTGCCACGCTGGGATTCTGTAGGGAGAGGAGGCAGGGACATGTGAAGGGAATGTCTCACTTGTGTCTGAACAAAGAGATGTTTGAGAGCTGCTCCTCTGTGTCTTTGAACAGACTTTTCCCGTGGGGCAACAAGCTTCAGCCAAAAGGCCAGCACTATGCCAACATCTGGCAGGGAGTGTTCCCAACCAACAACACTGCAGAAGATGGGTACAAAGGGACTGCACCTGTAAGTCGTGTCTCAGAGCCAATTCATCAGCTTAAGTCTGCCTCTGACTGAGGTTCTGGTGGCTTCCATCCCTGTACTCCTCGACCTTTAGGTTTTTAAAGGTACAATAGATTTTACTTGAGGCTGGGGTATTACCAAGGGACTCTTTAAAAGCCAATTGAAAAGGAATGATTGCATTCATTTGAACCTTAGTTCCTCTCAAACTGACCTCTTTCCCTGTTTGCCAGTCCCTTTCTTGAGTCAGGGGCTGAAATGCTTTCTGCCTGCACTTGTGCCAGTACCATTTTTGTTCCCAAGGCATAAAAAATGTGCAGTAGTTTTTGAAAAAGCCATGATAAAACTTCCTCTTTTGGAAGGTTTGGGTCTGTCCAGGATGGCAAACAACAGAGAGGGGTTTTAGAGGCAGTCAGGAGTGTGAGTGAATTAACCAAGTCCAAAGGGTTTCATCAGCAGAGAAATCTTCTGCACGAGCCGATGGCCACTCCGTGGAGTGGTTTAGGTTGGAAGGAGCCTCACAGCTCATCCACTTCCAACCCCTCTGCCACGGGTGGGAACACCTCCCACTAGCCCAGGCTGCTGAAGGCCTCTTGGTTTTCTCTTTGTGGGAAGAGCAATCTGGAAGCTTTAGAGATGGCCATGGAGGCCAGGTCACGAGTGCTGGGTGCAGGTCTGTGTCTGGGCCGACAGCACTTTTCTTCCCAGGAGCAGTCTGCAGAGCCAGGGAGAAGATGCTCTGTGCCTTGGTGGAAATGTGCTGCTGAGAGCATAGAGGATGAGTTCCTTGCTGGCAGACTGACCTTTGGAGGTCCCTTCCAACCCAAGCCATTCTGTGCCAGCATTCTTGCTTCTGTTCCGTTGTATTTAAATGCAGCATGAAAAGAGTGACCAGCTCTGCACTGCTGATTTGGTGTCTGCTTTTGAGGCACAAAGGCAGAAGTGTTTCCTCAGCAGCCTGCTGGTGTTAGGGGTGAAGGCCTCATCTCCTGTAGAGTGGCTCAGAGGACTGGCCCTTGTGTTCCCTGTCTCCTGCAGGTCACTGCTTTTCCTCCCAATGGATATGGCTTGTACAACATAGTAGGGAATGCCTGGGAGTGGACCTCAGACTGGTGGGCTGTCCATCACTCAGCACAGGAACTTCACAACCCTGTAAGTCTGTTACTGGAATCCTCTCCTGCTCCTCTGCTCTGCTTGCTGCTGGAAACCTGATGTGCTTTGCTGCTCTGTGCTAGGGCTGGGCTGTGTTCTGGTGAGGTGACCTCACTCCAGAGGCCATCTACACATTGTAGCATAGCTGCAGGACAGTTCCCTCTGCTTTAGCTGGGCAGTCCTCCACAGATGGTTAGCAGCTGGGGCCTTCCAAACTGGCATCACAATCCCCAAGGCAAGAATTTCCCAAAGCAGTGGAAATGGTTCCAAGCAGGAAAAGGAAGGGGTTTGTTCATGTCTGCTGCTGCAAGCTCTGCTGCTGTATTTCTCCAGGCAGAGAGCAAGACCTAGAATCACAGCATGGCAGGGGCTGGAAGGGCCTCTGGAGATCATCCAGTCCAACCCCCCTGCCAAAGCAGGGTCACCCAGGGCAGCTCACCCAGGAGTGGCATCCAAGTGGCTTTTGGAAGTCTCCGGAGTAGGAGACTCCACAACCTCTCTGGGCAGCCTGCTCCAGGCCTCCAGCACCCTCACACCAAAGCAGCTTCTCCTCATGTTGAGGTAGAACCTCCTGAGTTCCAGCTTGTACCTATTGTTCCTTGTCCTGTCCCTGGGCATTACTGACAAGAGCCTGGCACCTTCTTCTTGGCACCCACCCTGCAGATATCTACAAACACTGCTCAGATCTCTTCTCAGCCTTCTCCAGGCTCAGCAGCCCCAGAGCTCTCAGCCTTTCCTCATCACACAAATGTTCCAGGCCCTGCAGCATCCTTGTAGCCTCTCTTGGGCACTCTCTAGTGGTTTCCTGTCCCTCATGAACTGGGGAGCCCAGAACTGGACCCATTGCTCCAGATGTGGTGTCACCAGGACAGAGCAGAGGAGGAGGAGATGCTCCCCTTGCCATGCTGGCCACACTCTTCTGACTGCTCATCAGGAGTTATCTTTCTGGCTGCTTCTAGCTCCTTTGCAACTCCACATGTACTGTGGGCAGAAGCAGTAGCCCAGGCCTGGGGAGGTTAACCTCTGGTTCTCTTTGTGACAGGCAGAGCAATAATCCTGCAGGCTAAGCTTGGTGTGGGGAGGATTGCTCATGCAGTGTCTCTCAGCAGATCCAGGCTGTGGTATCTCCTCTCCCTGTTTATCCAGGATGGCCACACCTGAGAGAGCTCAGCACTGCTCTGACAGAGCTAGCTTTGTTTAGACCCAGCTTTCTGGAGCAACAAAAGCAGTTCAGCCTCAGGGGGCAGCAGCTCTGCTCCAGGATTTCAGCATCCTCAGGAGGGCAGTGGAAGACTGGAGCAGGCTGCCTAGGGAGGTAGTTGAGGCCCCCAGCCCTGCAGATACAGTGAGGCTTGACAGGGCTCTGGGCAGCCTGATCCAGTTGAGGATGCCCCTGCTGCCCTTTGGAGGTCCCTTCTAACCCAGAGCATTCTGTGATTTCTTGTGTGGGCTTTCTCTGGTGTGCTGGAGGTCACTGGAGGCCTTTCTGGGAAGCCAGCAATTGGAAGTAGCTTGAGGAACTTGCTCAGCCTTGCAGAGGTTGGCATTCTGCTGTTCTTCCAGCAGGATGTCTCTAGCAGGAGAAGAAGCCAGGCTCATCTTGGGATCCAGATAGCTCTGGAGCTGCACCAACATTTCCAGTAGCATCTGGATTGCTCCTAACCCAAACCTAATTACACAGTTAGATGGAAACTGGTAGTCAGAATCTGGTGTCTGAGGCAGAGCACTTCAAAGTGAGCTCCAAAGGGTTTTTCTGCTGCAATGGGTAAGGAAACAATCTCATCATGTGCAGAAGTGTCCCAGAATAGGCAGGCTTCAGTTGCCTTCTGAGACATGAAAGATGATTAGCACCAGATCATCAGAGCCAACCTCTTCAGTCTCTCCAGAGTCCAAGTGAGCATAACCTATATACAGGAATTCCTCCAGAGGGGCAGAGCTCAAAGTTCTTTAACACAGTTAGTTTAAAATCCAAAGTCCTCAAAGCAGTTTCCTGGTGCTGGAGAGATGCTGGGGATCTGTGGATGGCTGCAAAGCAGTTTCCTGGTGCTGGAGAGGTGCTGGGGATCTGTGGATGGTTGCAAAGCAGTTTCCTGGTGCTGGAGAGATGCTGGGGATCTGTGGATGGCTGCAAAGCAGTTTCCTGGTGCTGGAGAGATGCTGGGGATCTGTGGATGGCTGCAAAGCAGTTTCCTGGTGCTGGGGATCTGTGGATGGTTGCAAAGCAGTTTCTTGGTACTAGAGAGGTGCTGGGGATCTGTAGGTGGTTGCAAAGCAGTTTCCTGGTGCTGGAGAGGTGCTGGGGATCTGTAGGTGGTTGCAAAGCAGTTTCCTGGTGCTGGAGAGGTGCTGGGGATCTGTGGATGGTCTTAGAGCAGGACAATAAAGCCTCTCATTCTAAACTGGAGTCTAGAGGGGTTAGTTTGGAGCCAAGGGCAGAGGCTGCAGCTCAGCATGTGCAGGTTTGAACGGGAAATGCTGCTCAGCAGCCCCATTGTTCTCTGCTTTGTCATCTTCTCCTGTAGCCTTTTTTAGGTCCCTTTTCTTTTGGCTGGCTCTCCCTTGGCTTCCCTTCAAATGAGATCAGCAGGCTGCTGGAGTTGATTGTGCTTGTTAGAGGCTTGTGTTGGAGTGAGGCTTGGTGCAAGTGTTGTGAGGACAGTTCCCAGAAGCCCTGAAAGTGGAAGGAGTGTGCCCTGTGGAGGGGCAGCCTGGCTTGGGGACAGCAGACATGGCCTCTGGATGTGGTTTTCCTTCAGTGTTTGGAGTCAGAGGCCAAGACTGGGAAATTCTTTTGGCCTATTCCACATCTCTGGTGCTGCTGCAGTATCAGTGTGGTGAGATGTTGGTTTCATGGATTCTTTGAGTGGGATGGGTTGGAAGGGACCTTAAAAATCATCCAGTTCCAACCTCTGCCATGGGCAGGGACATCTCCCACCAGCCCAGGTTGCTCAAGGCCTCACCCAGCCTGGCCTTGAGCACCCTCAGGAGGGGGCATCCCCAACTGTTCCAGTGTCTCCCCAGCCTCACTGCCAGGGATTTCTTCCTAAGTGTAAATGTTTATAATCTCTTCCTGACCTGAGGAGTCCCCAGGCAGTCAGAACCAGTGGATGAACTCAGTGTCACAGAGCCAGAATGGTGCTGTTGTGGTGATGGTTGGACTTTGATGGCCTCAGAGGTCTCTTCCAACCAAAGCAATTCCCTGGTGGTCAGGAGCTTCCCAAAGCACAACAGCATCAACTCCAGTGCTCAGTGTTGGCAGCAGGTCCCCCTGAGCTCTCTGCAAACCTTTCCCAGCAGCACTGTTTCAGACAGCCCCAGCTGAAATGTGTTCTTTTGGCATGTTTATGGTGCTCCTTAGGCATCTGTCCTTACAGCCTGCTACCTTCAGCCCTCTTCTTCTTTAGATACTGACAGTGTCCTCTCTCCACAGAAGGGGCCTGCGTCAGGCACAGACAGAGTGAAGAAGGGAGGATCCTATATGTGCCACAAGGTAATGTCCAAAGGCCTCTGCTGTTTTCATACTCCTCATTGCTCTAAATGTCCCTCACTTGGCAAAGAAATCCTCTTCTGACAGAGCTTCCTGGCAGCCTGGAGGCTTGTTGAGGGATTTAAAGAAGAGCAATAGCTCATGTTCCTAAGGAATTCTCCTTTAGGGAATCACAGAATGGTTTGGGATGGAAAGGGCCTTAAAAATGTTCTAATTCCAACCCTCCTGCCCTGGGCAGGGACACCTTCCACTAGCCCTGCTTGCTCAGGGCCTCATCCAGCCTGGCCTTGAACATGCCCAGGCTTGGAGTGTCCAACCCTGTTCCAGTGCCTCACTGTCCTTACAGGAAGAATTTCTCCTCAATGTCTCATCTCAATCCAGCTTCTTCCAGTTTGAAGCCATCACTTCTCATCCTGTCACTCCCTGCTTCTGTCAGAAGTCCCTCCTCAGCTCTCCTGTAGCTCCTTCAGACCCTGGAAGGCTGCTCCAAGGTCTCCTGGAGCCTTCTATTCTCCAGACTCTCACAGCAGAGCCCTTCCAGCCATGCCAGTGTTGCTGCGGCCTCCTCTGGCCTTGCTCCAACAGGTCCCTGTCTGTGCTGAGGACTGCAGAGCTGCCCCAGCACTGCAAGGGGGAGTCTCAGCAGAGCAGAGGGGTGGAATTCCCCCCCCCCTGCTGCCCACACTGCTGAGGATCAGCCCAGGAAATTGCAGAATCAACCAGGTTGGAAGAGACCTCCAAGATCATCCAGTCCAACCTGTAAGTGGTTGGCTTGTGGGCTGTGGCTGTACATTGCCAGCTCACACTGAGCTGCTTTTCAGCCAGCAGCCTCAAGTTGTTCTCCTCAGGCCTCCTCTCCATCCATTCTCTGCCCAGCCTGGGTTTGTGCTTGGGCTTGTACTGACACAGGCGCAGGACCTCGCGCTTGGCCTTGCTGAGGTTGGTGAGGCAGGCATTGGCCACCTCTCAAGCCTGTCCAGGTCTCTCTCTTGGGCTTGGGGTGGAAGCACAAAGTGCTTTAGCCAGTGTGGGGCCATGAGCTGCACAAGTGCAGCTGCTGTGTGCCTCCCATTCCATCGTCACCGCATGCTGGAGTGACGCTTGCGTGGATGGAACCTTCCCCACGGCGTGGCCCTTGCTGCAGAGGGACATGAGGGGTTTGCAGGCTGCTGGCTGGGAGCTGAGCCTCTCACCCTGCCTGCCAGCAGCTGTGAAGGTCCTCCCGCAGGTGTGGCCAGCCCCGCAGCCGCCGCTGCCGTGTGAGGCTGTGCCGGCAGGGCCGTGCCCAGGGCTCCTCCCCAGCAGAGCTGACCTCTTCTGCTTCCCCCCCAAAGCCTGCAGCTCGCCAAAGCAGCCTCCTAAGGAGATGAAAGCTTGGACAGGGAGATCCCATTTTCTCCCCTGGTTTCCTCCTTAGGTGAAGTCAATGTCAGCTGCTAATTAGCACTGCTGAGTAAATGAACTCTTGTTCAGCGATGGAGAGTGTGACCCACTTGGAAGGCTGGGGAAGGTTCTGGGCTGCCCTAGTCGCTTTTCTAGGTGATGAAACTAGGCTGTGGAGCCAGCCAAGCCCCACTCGTAGTGCAGGGGCTCTCCACTGGCTGCTTTCAGTCTAGCCACTCACCTGACCTGCTGCTGAGTGACCTCTCAGCTGGCTGAGGCTGCAGGTTGCACCTTTCTGAGGTAGGCTCAGCAGGCTTTTCTTTTCCAAACGGCTCAAGGGAGTGTTGGGTTGCTGGAGGGTAGGGAAGCTCTGCAGAGGGATCTGCAGCCTGGATCCATGGGCTGAGGTCAGTGGGATGAGGTTCAACAAGGCCAAAGGCCAGCTCCTGCGCTTGGGTCACAACAACCCCAGGAAGGCTCCAGGAATGCAGCAGAGTGGCTGGAAGCTGCCCAGCAGGAAAGGACCTGGGGTGCTGTTTGGCAGCAGCTGGACATGAGCCAGGCTGTGCCCAGGTGGCCAAGAAGACCACCAGCATCCTGGCCTGGATCAGCAATGGTGTGGCCAGCAGGACAAGGAAGTGCTTGTCCCCTGTCCTGGGCACTGGGGAGGCCACACCTTGAAGACTGGATTCAGTTTTGGGGCCCTCACTCCGTGAAGGACATTCAAGGGCTGGAGCAGGTCCAGAGAAGGGCACCAAAGCTGAGAGAGGGTCTGGAGAGGAGGTTTCCCTTGTTTCTAGCAGTGATTTTGAGCTGCTTCTTGACCTATCCACGTTGGAAATGTTTTGCCCAGTTAACCCAGCAAACTCTTGTCTAAGGCTCCAGGGAGACCTCGGAGCAGCCTTGTGGTACCTGCAGGGGGCTACAGGAAAGCCAGGAAGGGACTTTTTACAGGATGAGGGGCAAGGGCTTTGGGCTGGAAGAGGGGAGATGGAGACTGGAGATGAGGATGAAATGGTTGCCGGTGAGAGTGGGGAGATGCTGGAAGATGTTGCCCAGGGTGGCTGTGCACCTGCCTGGAGGTGAGCAAGGGCAGGCTGGACGAGGCCTTGAGCAAGCTGTGCTGGTGGGAGAGGGTTGGAGCTGGATGATCCCGTGTGAAGCTGCGGCGGCAGCAGCTGTGCTCTGTGTGCTGAGGGTCCCTCTGCTCTGCCCCCAGGCTTACTGCTACCGCTACCGCTGTGCTGCCCGCAGCCAGAACACTGCCGACAGCTCCGCCTCCAACCTGGGCTTCCGCTGCGCAGCAGACTCCCTGCCGCGGCTGCCCTGACCAGCTGCGCTCACACCGAGGGCTGCAGGGGTCACTGCCACCTCAGGCCGAAGAGACGTGACACACCCCAGACCAAACACCAGCGCTCGAACTTCCCACCGAGGGCGGAACAATCCAGCACAACTCAACAGCACTCGGAGAACCTTCCTGGGTTTGTCTCTGGGGGAGCTTGGCCTGGACTTCATCCTGCCCAAGTGTTTTAATGGTGCATTCCACTGGGCTGAGACAGAGGAGGCTGCGGTGATCTAGCAGCAAGCAGAGTGTGTTGTGAAAGGTTGGTTAATAGCTCCTTCAGAAAGGTTATTTATGGCATAGTTTTATTTGTTAATTAAATCACAAAGGCATCTTTACATAGTTGGAATTTCTACAGGGACTTCATTTTCTAGAGGGCTTGAAATAAATCCTGAGGCAGTTAAATTCTAGGCAGCTTTGTAAGATGGAAGGAGGCAAGAGTGAGGACTGGCAGGCAGCTGCCTAGGCAGACAGTGTAGCTTTTGTGTTAACACTCCTGCTGCAGGGAAAATCAGGTCCAGAAATGATGGGTTTTGTTCTAGGTAGATCCTTGCTGCTCTAGAGTGCCTTCTGCAGCTGAGGGGTGGCAATTCTCAGGGGCATGGTGGTCAGAAATGTTGTACATGCTGGAATAAACTCTAAGCATTTCTTTGTGCTGCACTTTATTGATGGAGGAGCAGACAATGTCATGGCTGTAGTGTTGGCTTCATTTGGGTACCTGCAAAGAAAGCATCACAACAAACTGAAGGTAACCAAAGGTTCTCTCCTTGGATCAAGATGGTTAGAGTGAGAAGCTGGCAGAGGTACCTGTGAGCCCTGAGTTCTAAGAAGGTAAAGTCTGAAACTCTTCTAAGGGGGGTATTTTTATTACATTGTTTTTAAAGGAGAGGAATTTGAGCAAGGAGGAAGAGAAATGGGCAGAACAGAATCCTGGCTAAAGGGTAGGGGGCAGGAGGAGGATGAGGCTGGCCCAGCAGTGCCCAGGGACAGCACAAGGGGCACTGGGCACAAACTGGAACCCAGGAGATTCCACCTGAACAGGAGGAGAAAGAGGTTTGATGTGAGGGTGCTGGAGGCCTGGAGCAGGCTGCCCAGAGAGGTTGTGGAGTCTCCTTGTGTGGAGAGCTTCTATGCCCAGCTGGGCTTTAGCAGGGGCCCTGAACTGGATGACCTCCAGAGCTCCTTTCCAACCCACTCCATGCTGGGATTCTGGGATTGCCCTCAGGCTTTAGAACTTGTTGACAACATATTTCATGTCCTTGAGTGGCCTTCCAAGGGCTGGCTGCTACTGCTTTCAGCAGTACAAAGCTTTCTTCTTGTTTCATCCTTGGAATTCTGCCCTAGCCAGGTGTCTGATACCAGCAGCTGGGACTGTAAGGGTAGGGTTGCCGAGAGATAGAGGCAGAGCTGTGTTCTCTGCTTCAAAGCTGGTGATGTAAGGAGCTGATAAGCGCTCCTGGTGTCTGGGGGGTTGTGTTTTGGGGTTGGTTTGTTTGACTCTCCACTTCCTTAGCTACTCCAGACCATGCCAAGTGCAAATTGCTGACAGGAAGGTAACACACCCTGCTGTCAGCTTGCAAACCCATCTCACCCTGAGGAGCAGGAATGCAGCTGGTGTCCAACTAGTGGTGACACTTTTTCCAGGAGGGAAAGAAGCAGATGGGATCATCCCCTTCCAACCCTGCACAGTGCCCTTTGAGGGAAGAAAACCAGATCAGACTCTGGATAGGACAAAAGACCTCACAGCCCCGGCTGTGATCTGGTATCCAGTGCAGTGTGCAGACCTGGAGAGGTTCTCCTGTAGAAGCAGACACCCTTGATTAGGCAGGGAATGAAGAGTCAACAGTTAGTGAACTGCTTTTGCCATGCAGCTGAAACCCTCTGCAAGCTTTTTGTACTGACAGAAGTGACCTTAATGATCAACAATCACATGATGATTTTTAACACCCCAGCCACATGTAAATTCCTCCTAATCCTGCACCTAAACAGGAGGAGAAAGTTGTTCGGTGTGAAGGTGCTGGAGCAGGCTGCCCACAGAGATTGTGCAGTCTCCATGTGTGGAGAGCTTCTGGCCCCAGTGGGCACTGTGCTGCTGGGCAAGCTGCTGGGGGTGCCCTGCTTTGGCAGGGACTTGGACTGGCTGATCTGCAGAGGTCCCTTCCAACCCCACCATGCAGGGATTCTTCCCAGCAGCAGAAGCATGAAGGCCACACATAAAATGTGCAGCAGCTAACACTGAAGCTGACCAAGTACAAGTAGAGACCAAGTCAGATTGTGTTTAGCAACAAGCAGCAAAATGTCTTTTGTCCCTTGGCACTGTCAGGTTAGTCTTTCAGGTCCCAATCTAAGTTGTCTTTTTCATTAAAAAAGGACTTGCCAATGATCTGCAGAGCAGCAAATCCCCCCAAGACCCTCTGCTTTGTGTGTGTTTGGTGAAAGGTAATGACGGAGTTGAAGCTCAAACTGCACAGAGCAAAGAATGGATGTTGCAAAAACGACTGTCAAGCTTCTTTCAGCTGTTCCTCAACACCAGAGCTGCATCCTCGCTGGAATTCATAGGCAGAGTTTGGTTTAACTTCCAGAGAACATGGCTGAGGAGCTACGGGGAGCTCCCTGAGCAAGGGTCTAGCGTGGCAAAGAGGGAGCTGTCCCAAGGCAAGAAGGAAGTACATGTGCGGGAACCGCAGTAGCAAGGTTTCCTCAGTCCATCAGCTTCCTCTGAAGGCTTCTGTTCTCTGACAGGGTTTAGTGGATTATGGAATCTTCCAGAATAATCGTAGGAAAGCTCCTCCCCAGCAGAAATATCAGTGGCTGCAAAAAGGGCCAGCCTGGGCACCATGGAGTCCACTCGGACTGGCACCATGAAGAGGTTTGGTTCACAGGAGTGGTTCAGGAACCTGCCGACGTTACCGGTGTAGGTGGGGTCGACAAAAGTCTCCATGACCCCCCCACTGTGGAGGTGCTCCCTCACCACTATAACGTAGTTGGAATCCTTTGATGTCTGGGCCTGAATTCTTCTCCGTGCCTCACTGAAGCCCAGAACTTCCCCAGCATACTCACAGACGAAGCTGCCCCGGGCTATGAATTCCAGCGTGCGAAGGCCCCACCCTTTCTTCTCGGTCTTGAACACCTCCAGCCTGAGCTGCAAACCCCTCTGGACAAGTCTGTTCTGACAGGATTCCCCACACTGGCACATGGCATTGCACTCGAACACAGGCCTGCTGTACCCCTCCTCTTCCTCGGCAGCCCTGAGGCAGGAGTTGCTGTAGTTTTCACCGTGGCGAAGGCAGGAGCAGGCGGGAGGCAGGCAGGAGCTGGTGAGGCAGGAACAACCTGGGAAGGTGATTTCAGTGGGGTCAACGTCTCCATCTGCTCCAGCCACGTTGTCTGGGCTGTACTGGGAAGAGAACAAGAGTCAAATCCTTGTCATGCTCAAGGCTTTCTTTTGGGGAGTTGCTGTCCTGGCAGCAGCTTAGCTCTGACCTGGAATCACAGGACCACAGAATGGTTGGACTGGTCACAGTGTGAAAAGAACCAGTTCCATTTCCTGCACTCACCCAGGCACTTGGCAGCTGAACAGTCTATGGGACTGACAGCTTCACAGAATGGGTTGAGTTGGAGGGAACCTTCAAGATCATCCACTGCCAACCCCCTGCTATGGGCAGGGACACCTCCCTCTAGCCCAGGTTGTTCAAGGCCTCATCCAGCCTGGCCTTGAACACCTCCAGGGAGGTTGTGGAGCACAGAAGCACCCAATGTGATCTTTGATCACATTGGGTGCTTCTGTGCTCCACAACCTCCCTGGGCAACCTGTGTCAGTGTTTCCCCACCCTCAACCTGTGCCAGTGTCTCCCCACCCTCTCTCTGAAGAATTTCTTCCTCAGCTGCAGTCTAAATCTACACCTCAATTTCCTGTAACCTCCTAACTACAACTCTAACACTAAACGAGTACAGATCAGCTCTTCCTTACAGCTGGAATCCCTGACAGTCTGTCTGTGACTTCAGTTCTCTAATTAGTCTGGCAGCCTGAAAGAAACTCTTTAGCAAGAAAAAAGTCAGGTTTTTATCAGGGTGGCTGGAGACAGAGCAAGGGAGAATGGTTTGAATCTGAGGCAGAGGAGGATTAGACTGGAGCTGAAGAATTTCTTCGGTACCAGGGTGGTGACAGTCTGGAATAGGCTGCCCAGGGAGGCTGTGGCTGCCTCCTGCCTGGGGGCGTTCAAGGTGAGACCAGGTTGGATGAAGCCTTGAGCAGCTGAGACTGCTTGAAAGGCATCCCTGGACACGGCAGGGAGTTGCAGTAGATGATCCCTCAAGTCCCTTCCAACCTGAGCCATTCTGTGGCTCTCAAAAGACACTGCTGCCCCAGCAGGTGATGGTTATAGAGCCTCAGACTGTCATGCCGTGAGAGCTGCTTCAAGTGTTGCTGAATGTGGGAATGGAGACCTAAAGCCAGCTAGACAGCCGTGTGTGTATTTTTACTCCTCAGCATCCAGCCTGCAAAGCTTTATTTAGAACCCTGGAGTAAGAGCTGTTGCTAAATGTGAACACTGCACAGGCGCTTCCGTCTGGTAGCTGCTGGCTGTTGCCAAACATGCCACTTCATTCAGAAGCTCCCTCTTCCCAAACATCAGCTTTCCCAAGCCTTCTGCCTTCACTCTAAACTCAGCTTCATGTCCTTTATCTGTTCCCATCTGTTCCTGTTCATTGACTGCAAACAATCTTATTTCTCCTCAATACCAGGATGGGGTATGGATGGGTGTTCCCCCCCCGCCCCCTAGTTTGGAAATCACCCAGACTAGACTCAGCCAGCTCTGGAAGTTGAGTGAAGCTTCTATTTACAGCTTAGCAGATAGTTGCAGTCTATACAGTTACACACAGAAATAGACAAGGTAAAAGGTAACACAGAAACACAGCAGCCCTCCCAGAAACCCGAGTGCCCAGGAGGGGCTCCCAACCACCCTTCTCCCACCTGTCTCAACCTTACCCCAGATGTTGCCTTTTCCCCAAGGGAGACTGGAGGGTGGCCCAGGGGGGTTAGGAAGCAGGTGGATTAATCAGGTGAGGTTAGAGAGAAAAATGCAGCCCACAGCCCAGATGGAAAGTGACTCCCTTATCCATGTTTGGATTCTTGCTCTTATACCTCTCAGCAAGCCTGTGAGTGAAGTAGACATCACCATTGTTTCACAGCCTGTAATGTAGTTCTTCTCACCAAAACAGTCTAGCTAGCTTCAAACTAGCACACAGCACAACACACAGTACAGGAATTTTGGGTCTACTTGGAGTTGGTATTTAATTTTTTTTCCCTGGGCTTACTGGAATTTCTTCATTCTGTTTTCTAAAGACTTTCTGCTATCCCTGGAGCAAGTTCCTAGGCAAACAGGTGGAGTTGCAGGAACTCATCAAGTGCCCAGGTGAGGTTGTCTGGTCTCCATCCTTGAAGGTGTTCAAGAAACAGGTGGACATGACACTTCCAGCTGGGGGCCAGTCACTGGTGGTGTGCCCCAGGGATCAGTGCTGGACCCAGTCCTGTTTATCTCCATTTATGATCTGGATGAGGGAATTGAGCCCAGCATCAGTGTTTGCAGATGACACCGAGTTGGGAGTGTGTGTGAATCTGTTAGAGGGCAGGAGGGCTCTGCAGAGGAACCTGGGCAGGCTGCACAGATGGGCACAGTCCAGTGCCAGGAGTTTTAACACGGCCAAGTGCTGTGTTCTGCACTTTGGCCACAACAACCCCATCTAGTGCTACAGGCTGGGGACAGTGGCTGGAGAGCAGCCAGGAAGAGAGGGACCTGCTGGTGCTGGCTGGCAGCTGAACATGAACCAGCAGAGGTGGCCAAGAAGACCAATGGCACTCTGGCCTGGATCAGGAACAGTGGGGCCAGCAGGACCAGGCAAATCCTTCTGTCCCAGTCCTGGCAAGGGTTAGGGCACAGCTTGAGTACTGTGCCAGTTCTGCGCCTCTCTAAAAAAGATGCTGAGGTGCTGGAAGGTGTTTGGAGAAGGGCAGCAAGGCTGGGAAGGGGCCTGGAGCACAGCCCTGTGAGGAGAGGCTGAGGGAGCTGGGGGGTGCAGCCTGCAGCAGAGGAGTCTCAGGGCAGAGCTCATTGCTGTCTGCAGCTGCCTGCAGGGAGGCTGTAGCCAGGTGGGGTTGGGCTCTGCTGCCAGGCAGCCAGCACCAGAAGAAGGGGACACAGCCTGAAGCTGTGCCAGGGCAGGTCTATGCTGGATGTTGTTAGGAAGTTGTTGTCAGAGAGAGTGATTGGCATTGGAAGGGGCTGCCCAGGGAGGAGGTGGAGTTCCCGGCTCCGGCGGTGTTTAAAAGGAGGCTGAGTGAGGCACTTAGTGCCAGGGGTTAGGTAAGGAGAAGGGTTAGGTGATAGGTTGGGTTCCATGATCCTAGAGGTCTTTTCCAACCCGGTTGATTCTGTGCTTACCACTATGGCCATTAAACCAGGTCCCAGTTAGGCTGACCTAAGGTTGGCCTCAATGACCTTAGAGGTCTTTTCCAACCAAAGCATTCTGTGACTGTAACATGCAAAGTGTCAGGCACTGGATTATGCCTGAGAGAGCAATGAACTAACGCCCTCCAGCACAGGGGACTCCTAAGAGGCAGTGTCTCAACTACGTGACTGACATGTACGAAATGGCACAGACGGAGGGAAAAACAACGCTGGGTGCCTGCGGCCCTGAAGGAAACGGGGAAAGAGCCCGGGCGAGGCTGGTCGCGGAGGGGTAACGAGAGCCACAACCCTGTGCTGCCTTACAGCGGGGGGCTGAGGCTGGCAGTGCCCCGGACGGGCCCCTGAGGGAACCGGACCCCTCTGGCCGCCTGAGCTGAGGGAACCGGACCCCTCTGCCCGCCTGAGCTGGAGGGGACCCCTGAGGGAACAGGACCCCTCTGCCCGCCTGAGCTGAGGGAACCGGACCCCTCTGCCCGCCTGAGCTAGAGGGGATCCCTGAGGGAACCGGACCCCTCTGCCCGCCTGAGCTGGAGGGGCCCCCTGAGGGAACCGGACCCCTCTGCCCGCCTGAGCTGGAGGGGACACCTGAGCGAACCGGACCCCTCTGCCCGCCTGAGCTGGAGGGGACACCTGAGCGAACCGGACCCCTCTGCCCGCCTGAGCTGGAGGGGACACCTGAGCGAACCGGACCCCTCTGCCCGCCTGAGCTGGAGGGGACACCTGAGGGAACCGGACCCCTCTGCCCGCCTGAGCTGGAGGGGCCCCCTGAGGGAACCGGACCCGCTTTTCTCTCTCCGCAGCCCCTACCTGAAAGGCCGGCGGGGCCTCCCCGGGCGGCGCCACGGCCACGGGCAGCGGCTCCAGGCCGCCGCTCAGATCGGCGCCGGCCGCCATGGCTCCGGCCCCGTCCCTCCTCCTGCGGGGATTGGCTGCCGGGGCCAAGCCTCGCTCTGATTGGCCGAGCCGGAGTGACGCAGTGCGGGCGGCGGCGCATGCGCCGTGGGTGGGTGCGCTGGCCTCGTGCTGCCGGTCCGGCGCCATCTTGTGGCGCTGTCGCTGCGAGGCTGCGGCGGTGCGGGCGGGCAGGGAGCGCCGCTCTGCCCTACGCCCCTCTGCCCTGCGCCCCTCTGCCCTGCGCCCCTCTGCCCTGCGCCGCGGCGAGGAGGCTGCCTTCGGCTGGGGCGAGCAGCGGGGCAGCCGCTGCGCTTTGCTCCCCGCGGTGGAGTCGCTCCTTCAGAAGGCAGTGCGGCTCTGTGTGGGGTGCGAAGCTCCTCCGGCCTGGGCTCTGTTGCCCGTCGGGTGGGGGCTCCGGAGGCTCGTTAGTCTGGCACCCGACTGTCAGGGCTTGCTTGTTCTGGAGGTACTAAAGTCTGTTAATTGGGCTTGCATTTTCATTCGGTCTGGGGTGGGTTTTATTCTTCCTCTCTGTGCTATGCTTAGAATCATAGGAAGGGTTAGGTTGGAAGGGCCCTCCCAGCCCCTCGCCATAGCCAGGGACACCTCCCGCAGGCCGCTCAGAGCCTCATCCAGCCTGGCCCTGGACACCTCTAGGGAGGGAGCAGCCACAGCCTCTCTGGGCAGCCTGTGCCAGTGTCCCACCACTCTTGCTTCTTGTTAACCCTTACTGGGTTAGCTGGATGTTGTTAGGAAGTTGTTGTCAGAGAGAGTGATTGGCACTGGAATGGGCTGCCCAGGGAGGTGGTGGAGTGGCCGTGGCTGGAAGTGTTGCAGCCAAGCCTGGCTGGGGCACTTAGTGCCATGGTCTGGTTGGTTGGGCAGGGCTGGGTGCTGGGTTGGGTTGGCTGAGCTTGGAGCTCTCTTCCAGTCCAGTTGATTGTATGATTCCATTCAAGACCACCATGGGGGCTTGGGACTGGGGCAGAGAATGGGAAAATGCCTCTGTTAATGAACTCCAAGAAATCATTGCAATATCCCTGCCTCTTAGGGATATGTCTGCTCTTGTGACATAAACTGTGGCTTGTGCTAGCATGCAGTGTGCAGGATTGCTGGAGTGATCCTACTTGCACCCAGTGCTGTAATAAAAGATACCTACTGTAGAACTCTGGGGGGGTTCTTTTGCACATGAGGCAATGGAGGCAGCAGCCACCTCTTTCTGTCTGGATAGAAAAGAGGATTTGACAGATTTGGAACCTGCAGCAGTGCAGAGCAAGGTCCTCATCTTCCCTTTGGCTATTTCATCAGGAGTTGTGGATGAGAACAGGCACCTGTGGAGCCCAGCTCTGGCTTGCCCTACTTTGCTAGCACTGTGGATGATATTTTCCTAAAGCAGTCTCCACAAAAGTGCCTTTGTGCAGCGTGATGAGAGCTGGGCAGTTGTGCTTGGTCTCTCATCTCTTCTCTGAGAACAGCACACAGAACTATTTAACAAGGAGAATGGAGTCACACCTGGGTTCTGTGCATGCTGCTGCTTCCATGAACCAGGGTTTTTGCCCCTCCAGTTGGTTATTTTGTACCCTAAGATTGAGGAAGCTTTTAGCATCTTCTCACCTTCTTTCCCCCTGTTCATCAGCCAAGTGTTTTCTCTTGAAATCAATTATCCCATCCAAATGAGCTCCTCAGACTTGGGAGACAGAACCCCTGGCCCATGCTCTGTGCTTCTCCACAACCTGTTATTTATTTTCTGCTCCTTCTTTCTGCAACATGCAGGAAATTGGAAGATTCTTCACCTGTTGTGTTTCCCTTCCTCCTGCCTGTGAAGTGGAGATGAGCCTCACCAGGAGAGGTACAGGTGAGATTGGGTGGTGGAGTGTTTGAGGCTTGGGCAGATAATGAGCAGCAGGATTGATAGATAAGGAACGAGGTTGGTTAAGTTTGCACTCAGCCTGGAAGAGAGAGGAGTGGAGGAGAAACTTAGTGAGGTCACTGCCTGCCAGTATAACTTTGGAGAAGCCTTTTGAGCAGTATAAAGCTTGGGTCAGTGTACCTGTAGCATCAGCACTCCCTGATGCTTGGGCTCCATAATCTTAGAGGTCTTTTCCAGCCAAACCAATCCTATGATTCTAGGATTAAATGGAATGGAAGTGGTAGAAAGCTTTAAATATAACAACACTGTACTCAACACTGGTCAGGCCACACCACAGCTGTGTCCAGTTCTGGGCTCCTCAGTTCCAGAGAGATGTTGAGGTGCTGGAAGGTGTTTGGAGAAGGGCAGCAAGGCTGGGGAGGGGCCTGGAGCACAGCCCTGTGAGGAGAGGCTGAGGGAGCTGGGGGGGTGCAGCCTGCAGCAGAGGAGGCTCAGGGCAGAGCTCATTGCTGCCTGCAGCTG
Organism: Pogoniulus pusillus; assembly: GCF_015220805.1. NCBI lineage: Eukaryota > Metazoa > Chordata > Aves > Piciformes > Lybiidae > Pogoniulus > Pogoniulus pusillus. The sequence goes on from NC_087279.1 coordinate 1,732,714, forward strand.
CCTGCAGGGAGGCTGTAGCCAGGTGGGGTTGGGCTCTGCTGCCAGGCAGCCAGGGACAGAAGAAGGGGACACAGCCTCAAACTGTGCCAGGGCAGGTTCAGGCTGGATGTTGTTAGGAAGTTGTTGTCAGAGAGAGTGATTGGCACTGGAATGGGCTGCCCAGGGAGGTGGTGGAGTGGCTGTGGCTGGAGGTGTTGCAGCCAAGCCTGGCTGGGGCACTTAGTGCCATGGTCTGGTTGATTGGCTAAGGTTGGGTGCTAGGTTGGGCTGGCTGAGCTTGGAGCTCTCTTCCAACGTGGCTGATTCTATTATTCTACCTAGCCTGCCTCTGTCCACCCAAGCAGCAGCAGAGCTGCTTCTCATGGATGCCTCAGAGCCTGGGGTTGTTGCTTTTATGTGGTGAGCCCTTCATGTTGTGGGGAAGGTGGAAGATGAGGTTTATGAGGTGGATGCTGAGGTGTGGAGTGATTGCAGATATTAAAATACACTTTGGTTTTGCAGTTCAGGGCTTTCTGTTCTTCCCACATTGACCTTTAGATCAAGACACAGACAATTGGGCTGCTAATCCTTAGTGCCAGGTGGAATTCTTCTCCATTTTGAGGTGACAGCAGTAACAAGTCATTACTCTATACTAAAAGAAACAGATTGCTTGCCTGGATAGGAGATGGGCTTTTGGAGATCAGCAGAAGATCATGGAAAATGCAATGTTTCCCTCCTCCTCCTCCTCCTCCTCCTCCTCCTCCTCCTCCTCCTCCTCCTCCTCCTCCTCGTCCTCTCACTCAGGGCTCCTATTACATTGAATGGGTTGAATTGTTGAGGTGCCCAGGTTGAGTGACAGAAGTGATGAAACCTTGTTGAAATTTGTTATGTTAAATTGTTGTTGAAAGAAAGCTTAAAATGGGGCTGCAAGAGTGAACTCTGTGGTGCTGAACTACACCTGGTGCAGCTGTGAGTGTCTTTTGCAGCCCCCTGTGCTGCTTCTAGGATGAGACTACAGGAATCCTGTTCCTTTGGCAGGTTGCATGCAGTGAGTTGTTGTGTTTTCCCCTGTCTGAGCAATGCCTTCAGCTCAGACATCCTTTTTATGACTCTTCTCTGTGGTTCCTCCTGCAGGGCTCTGCACCTGGGTCAGACCAACCCCAAGCACACACTCAGGTTGGGTGCAGAGTGGGTTGAGAGCAGTTCTGAAGAGTGAGCCTTGGGGGTGTTGGGTGCTGGGAACCAACCTCTCCAGGAGCCAGGAGTGCTCTCATGCAGCCCAGCAGGCAGCTGTGTGCTGGGCTGCATCCAGAGGAGTGTGGGCAGAGGACAAGAGAGAGGACTGTGCCCCTTGGCTCTGCTGAGCCCCTGTGTGTTACAGCATCACACTGCACTGCAGAGACCTACTGCACACTTCTGTGCTCTGGAGAGACCCTGTGTGTGTCCCCTCTGCCTGAAGGGTGTACAAGGCCCCTGGCTTCTGGAGCCCACAGGCTGCATCCAGCACAGGAGGCCTTGCTGGGATGTACACTTGCTGCAGAAGGGGTTGGCCTGTGCCTTGTTCCAAGATCCACGGAGTGGAGATAGTTTTGTTTTGCTCTTGCTTATATAAATTCTCTCTCTCTCTCTTTTCTTCTCTCTCCTTTCTCTTCCCACTTTGCCTCAGCTCCATCAATTTCCCTTGGCCCTATCAAACCCAGCTCCTCAGCCCCCTCCTGGCAGTTCACTTCACTTTACTCCAAAGGAATTTCTGAACCTCAGCACCACCTCCCTCTCTAGCCAGGCTTGGCTCAGGACACCAGGTCATGACATCATCTGCAGCAGGTCAGTGGCCAGTCTGCTCTGCCTCTATTAGAATATTGATCTGCAGGGGCTGAAGTATGAAACAAATCCATATTCCATTAAGTGGAGTGACAGTGTTCTCAGGCCAGTCTAGATCAAAGCCTTGTGTCTAGACACCAAGGTGCTTGGGTTTGTTTCCTATGTGGTGTTGGCTGGGCAGAGAAACCTGCAGGTGCTGTGAGGGTTTGTTCACAGGCATTCGTGGCTCAAAGTCTCATTTACAAACAGGCCCATGTGAAAAGTGGTGGTGGTGCAAAAAGGTTCTGTGATTTATTGTGACACTGGCAGTGTAATGGCTTCAGCAGTAGACCAGCAGAATATAAATGCTCTGCAGAGCATGGAGGCAGGACACACAGACGTGAGCAATCTGATCCTGCATACCACTGTCTGCTCCTAAGTGCTCACAGTTGTGGGAAGTAAAGGGTTTGTTTTGCTTTTGTCAGCAGAGATCAAAAATGATCCAAGGGCTGGAGGAACTCTGTTCTGAGGACAGGCTGAGAAAGTTGGGAGTGTTCAGCAAGTAGAATGTTCCAGGGAGACCTTCTGGTGACCTTGCTGTGCTTAAAGGGGCTGAGAACAAAGCTGGGCAGAGACTTCTGAGCAGGGCCTGTTGTGGCAGGACAAGGGTGATGGTTTGAATTTAAAATAAGGAGATTCAAACTGGAGAGAAGGAAGAAATTTTATGCACTGAGCGTGGTGAGACCCTGGCCCAGGCTGCCCAGAGAGGTGGGAGATGCCCCATGCCTGGAACTGTTGCAGGTCAGGTTGTTTGGGGCTCTGGGCAACCTGCTGTGATTTGGGATGTCTCTGCTGGCTGCAGCGGGGTTGGTTTGGACGAGCTCGAAAGGTCTTATCCAGCCCAACCCAGGCAGGGATCCATGGATGCTTGCCACATGCAGGTGATGACTGCAGCTCCCTTGCCCCACCTTGTTCCTTGCACTGTCTGCTGTTTGAGATTGGGCAAGCAAAACAGAGATTTCTCAGGTTTCTGCCTTTGATCCATTCTCAATGCAGTCCACAGCTGCTGTAAGCCATGGCTCTTGTTCTTCGGTGCTGGCCATAACCATGGAGCTGTGATTCCTCTCCATGCACTGGGTTGCAGTTACTGTCTTAAAATAAACAGACTCTTTGAATTGCTTGGCTGGGAGCTAAGTTTGGCCATTCCTTTTTATTTTATAGCTTGTGAAGTACATTAAAGTCCTTTCTGAGCTGAGAATTTGGAGTGGTGAGAGGCACTGAGCAGTGACTTTGGCTGGCACACTGCCTGCCAAAGCATGGCCAAGCTCCTTCTCTCTGAGTCACATCTAGCCCTCCCTGAGTCTGGAAGCAGGACTTTTGAGGGTCAGTGCTGAGCCTGGGGCTGCTGCCTGCTGGAAGTGTCTCCTGCTGTGTGTTAATGAGCTGGCTAAATCTTCTCTAAGTAAATGGATGCTGGGGTGAAGTGGTAATCAGATTTGTAAATCCAAAGGAGAAGTTGAAGATGAGTTTAAGTGTGCAGAGAAGACTGACCTTGGAAAATCCTAGCTGCGGGAGGCTGCAGACAGAGGAGTGTGGGCAGCAAGGCAGGAGAGGGGATTCTGCCTCTTGATTCTGCTGAGGCCTCAGATCCTGCCTCCACTGCATCAAAAGGACACAGAGCTGCTGGAGTAAGGCCAGAGGAGGCCACAAAGGTAATCCAAGGGCTGGAGCAGCTGTGCTGTGAGCACAGGCTGAGGGAGCTGGAGTGTGCAGCCTGGAGAGGAGAAGGCTCTGGGAGACCTTAGAGCTACCTGCCAACAGCTGAAGGGATCCTGCAGGAGGGCTGCAAAGGGACTTGTCCTGAGGGTGTCTGAGCCAGGCCAAGGGGGAATGGTTTGGAGCTGAGGCAGAGCAGGGTTAGAGTGGAACTGGGGAAAAAGTTCTGCAGTGTGAGGGTGGTGAGAGTCTGAGAAAGGTTGCCCAGAGCGACTGTGGCTGCCCATTCTCTGGAGGTGTTCAGGGCCAGGTTGGATGAGGCCTTGGGCTGCTGATTGTAGTTGAGAGGTGTCCCTGACTGTGGCAGGGAGGTTGGAACTAGAGGATCTTCAAGGTCCCTTCCAACCTAAATGCTTCTACCAACTTGTGGGACTTGGTGCTCTCTTTCCCCTTTCATCCCTTCCCTCAGAATACCTCTCACTTCTGGAAACCTCTGTGACTTTACCTCATCTCTCTACCCCATGAATTATGGTATCATGAACATTTCTGAGCAAGTCTCTTATTTTTGGCTGCTTTTTTATTGAATACTTAGGTTCTTGCTCTTGATTTCTCATTGCTCGTGTGAGTAAATCCTCTTGTTGAAGTGGCTCTTTCCAGTGCTCTGCTCTGTGGTCGTCTTGCACTGATTCAAGCTGTCTTCAAGCATGCAAACTCAAAGTAGGAGCATTAGCTCTGTTTCCAGGCTTGTGAACCCCAAAGCAATGTAGACATAGAAGGGGATGTACAGATCCATCTTGGCAGAGACTGTGGTGATCTTCCAAGCCATAAAGCTGAGCACGCAGAGGCCCTTGTGCTGCGTGGGAAATGAACTTGGTGCACTCTGACAGTGTGGCCTTAATCAGGTTGCATCTTGCTGGGTCATCTCTCCCAAGAGCTGTTGGAATGCAAGTCAGCTGAAGAGGCACACAAGCTGAGGGAGAACCAGGCAGGAATAAGCATTTTCATCTGTAGTGAATGGGTAATGTTGGGTCAGGAGTGATGGATTGGGGAAGAAGTCCTTCCAGTTCCTGTCACAGAGAACATCTTGGTCTGCAGCCTTGGCTTTGTGAAAGGATTTGGCAGTGATAAAAATGGCTTCAGTTGGGTTGTAGTTTCTAAGCAATAGCTGCTTAATATATTACAAGGAGTTCAACCTGCTGATTGTGTGCTGTTCATCAGAGAATGGCTCAGGCTGGAAGGGACCTCAGAGATCATCTACTCCATCCTCCCCACCATGGGCAGGGACACCTTTCAACTAGACTCTGCTGCTCAAGGTCGCATGCAACCTGGCCTTGAACACCCCCAGGCAGGAGGCAGCCACAACCTCCCTGGGCAGCCTATTTCTGGGTCTCCTCATGCTCACACTGACGAACTTCTTCCTAAATACAGTCTAATGCTGCTCTGCCTCAGCTCCAAACCATTCCCCCTTGGCCTGTCTCTAGATACCTTCAGGACAGGTCCCTCTGCAGCCTTCCTGCAGGATGCCTTCAGCTCTTGGCAGGCAGCTCTCAGGTCCCCCTGGAGCCTTCTCATCTGCAGGCTGCACCTCCCCAGCTCCCTCAGCCTGTGCTCACAGCAGAGCTGCTCCTGCCCTTGGATCATCTTTGTGGCCTTCTCTGGCCTGCACAGCAGCTCTGTGTCCTTCTGTGCTGGGGACCCCAGAACTGGAGGCAGGATTTGAGGTGAGGTCTGAGCAGATCAGGGATGAGAGGCAGAATCCCCTCTCCTGCCCTGCTGCCCCCACTCCTCTGGTTGCAGCCCAGCACACAGCTGCCTGCTGGGCTGCATCAGGGCACTGCTGGCTCCTGGGGAGCTGCTCACCAACCAACGCCCCCAAGTCTCTTTCTTCAGGGCTACTCTTAACCCATTCTGTACCCAGCCTGGATTTGTGTCTGAGGTTGGCCCAACTGAGGTGCAGAACCTTGCTCTTTGACTTGTTGAACTTCATGCAGTTGGCATTGGCTCACTCCTGAAGCAATTTATGCCTTCACAGAGGATGTGGTTTACCTTTCTTTGTATTGCATTGCTGGGAAAGGATGTGTCACAAGAGAATCAAAGAGCTCCCTGATCTTCCCTCCCTGCTCCATAACCAAGCTCTGGTTTCAATGCAATCCATAATTTTTGCCTTGTTGTTATGACAACAGAAAACATAAAGGTGAAATTCCAGTCTGAGTGTAAATGAGTATTAACTGGCTGTGCTGCAGCAGTTAAATAAATCTCTGGATGATTATAGACTCATAATTCAGTCTGATGTGCAGTCCAGCAGAATGCTGTGCAGGAGGGAGGAGCAGTAGAAAGGCAGAATTGATGTGCCTTTACTCCAGCATTGCACTGGGGTACTAAATCAATTCCCCTCGTCAAATTATATGAACAAATTGATGAGCCTGCCTGCATCTAGGGCAATTAATAAGTCATCTTCTGCAGGACTAAGAGATCTACTTCTGCACTCTAACCTTTAAGTGCAATTTATCTCCAAAGCATCATGCTTCAAACTTTCTAAGTGTTGCTTCTGGAAGAGGATTTGAGGGGGGAGAAAAGAAGAAGGAGAATAAAAGCAAATAAATGAGCATACACAGCATTCCAGTTGCTTAGGCTTTAATTACCTTTCCAAGATATTAATTTTGATGCATTCTCTCCATTTTTAGCTTAATATTCTCTGCCTGTGCTAGGAAATATGAAACATTTCCACCTACCTCTGAGTCTTTCTGAATGCTTTGCAGTTAAGTGGGATCCAAGGAACACGGGGGAGGGGCAGAAGAGGTAGCCTGTAAGTGACAGCACAGCCTGTGCCAGCTGCAGGTAGCAGGAGGCATGACCTTCTGGATGGCCAGGGGCTGAAGTAACAGGAGTGGCCTCTGTGCAGTCCTTAGTCACTAGATTCTCCTCAGAATTGTGGAGCTGTAGAACTTTCCAGGCTGGAAAAGACCCCCAGGGTCATCAAGTCCAGCCATTAACCCAACACTACCAAGTCTGCTGCTGAACCCTGTCCCTCAGCATCACAGCTGCAAGGCTTTTCAGCAAACCTCCAGGGAAGCTGGGGAGGGGCCTGGAGCACAGCCCTGTGAGGAGAGGCTGAGGGAGCTGGGGGTGTGCAGCCCGCAGCAGAGGAGGCTCAGGGCAGAGCTCATTGCTGTCTGCAGCTGCCTGCAGGGAGGCTGTAGCCAGGTGGGGTTGGGCTCTGCTGCCAGGCAGCCAGCACCAGAACAAGGGGACACAGTCTCAAGCTGTGCCAGGGCAGGTTCAGGCTGGATGTTGTTAGGAAGTTGTTGGCATAGAGAGAGTGATTTGCATTGGAATGGGCTGCCCAGGGAGGTGGTGGAGTGGCCATGGCTGGAGGTGTTGCAGCCAAGCCTGGCTGGGGCACTGAGTGCCATGGTCTGGTTGGTTGGGCAGGGCTGGGTGCTGGGTTGGGCTGGCTGAGCCTGGAGCTCTCTTCCAACCTGATTCTCTGACGGGGACTCCACCACTGCCATGGACAGTCTGTTCTAGGGCTGGGCAACCTTTCTGGGGAAGAAATTGCTCTTCATATCCAGCATAAACCTCCCCTGGTGTAGCATGAGGCCATTTCCTCTCGTCCTATCACTTGTTACTAGAATGAGAATGCCAACCCCACCTGCCTGCAGCCTTCTCTCAGAGAGCTGTAGACAGCAATGAGGTCTGCCCTCAGCCTCCTTTTCTCCAGGCTGAACACCCCCAGCTCCCTCAGCTGTTTTCCTCCCCAGCCCTGCTCTTCAGACTCTCCTTCAGCGTTTTTGCCCTTCTCTGGACCCTCTCCAGCCCCTCAATGTCTTTCTTTTAGTGAGGGCCTCAAAACTGAAGCCATATTGAAGTGCTGAGTACAGGGAGGTGATCCCTGCCCTAGTCCTGCTGGCCACAGTTCCTGGCACAGAAGCTCTTGTAGCTTCTCTCCTTAAATTCTTCAGAGCCAGATCTGTGAACGTGCACTGTGGAGTGATGCTCTTGAATGATGCTTGCAGATTCTAAAGCATAAAAGAAGAGAATGAAGAAAAAAAGAGCTGGAAGTGAGAAAGGAAAACTTTATTCTCTGTGCAGAGCTTTGAAGGCAGGGAGAATCTGTCTGGATGTCGTCTTGCTTTTGGTGGCTACATTTGTTACTCTGCTTTCCATTTAACAGCCCTTCCTGAGCCAGGGATTGATGGAGGGGTCAGAAATGAGCTGCCTGCCTTGTGTCTTGCTAGAGGAACAATTTTCCATGGCATTGTTTGGGATACACACAGAAGTGAGTTGCTCTTTGGGAAGAAGCTGAAATTGCCACCATCACCAATCGTTTGAATGTCATTTGCTGTCCTCTGCTCTTGCCCTTTCCTGCTGCTGGGGAGTGGGGACAGCAGCTCCCAGAATGGGGAGGGAAGAGCAGGGCTGGTTTGATAAGGTCAGCACTGTTGGCCTTCACCAGAGGCAGCACTCTGTGCAAAAGCCATATTTGTTTTCATGTTCCTAAGTCATCTCCAGCCTGCTGGCAGCCTGCCCTGCTCTAATGCTGCCTGCTTGGAAGTGCTCATCCTCAGAGCCTGAGCAGACCACAGTGGGGCTGTGCTGTACCAGTCACACCTATACCACCAGGGCTTGTAGTGGCAGAATGAGAGGGAATGGACTGAAGCTTGAGGAGGGCAGATTGAGACTGGACATTAGGAGGAAATTCTTGACAGTGAGGGTGGTGAGACACTGCAACAGTTTGCTCAGAGAGGTTGTGGTTAGTCTCTCCCTGGAAATGTTGGATGAGGCCTCGGGCAACCTGGGCTAGTGGGAGGTGTCCCTGGTCATGGCAGGGGGTTGGAATTGGATGATCTTGAAGGTCCCTTCCAAGCTAGACCATTCTGTGAAGGGTTGGGAGCAGGTTCTCCTAGATTTTGCCACCATGGCACAGCCTAAGGCAGCTTGGGGTGCTGAAGGAGCCTCATGGCTGCTGCTTTGCCAGAGACCTTCTTCCTTAGGGATGTGATGGAGCTTTCCCCACTAATTAGCTGTTGAGCTCAGAGAAAAAAGAGAGAGAGAGAGCAGCCAAGCTGCTTGTCTTCAGAAAGTCCTTAGCTTAGCTGTGCTGTGTGAGCACAGAGGTTTCATTCCCCATCTTCACTGCTGGCTTGATTCTCTTCCCTGGAGAGAGCTTCCCTGGGTGAGTGAGTGTCTGAAGCAATGCTCCAGATGGATTAAAAGCACAAACAGCTCCTTGTGTGCTTCCATGCTCTGGCATCCCGTGGATTAAGAGCTCCCCATGGGTGTTGTCCAGCTCTCACAGCAGGTATTTCCAGAGACACAAATCTAACCCTAAATCTGAATGTGGAGATCCCAGTTGTTAGGTGGGGGAGTCTCCATGCAGGAAGTGAACTCCCTGGGAGTCGATCCCTGACCATCATCAATCCTGCTTTGCCACTCTGATACATCCATGGCACAGCCCACAGCACGAAGTGCTGAGTAGACACGGGTGAAGGAAGCAGCAGCTCTGCTGTGTGAGAAGCAGCTGAGCCACTGGGGGAATGAGCTGCTCCGTGTTTCACTTAGCTTTCATTTGTCTGATGCCATTTGGCTCTTTTGTTTTGAAGAGGCTGGGGAAGCACAGGGGCAGGTTCATAGTTCATCTCTCTCATGTAGAGACAGGATTTAACATCTTCCTCAAAAGCAGTGTTGAGTTGGCAACGTTTACAAACTGGCATCTGACAGTCATGCCAGAGGCATTTAACAACTTGTTCAGTCAGGCCTTGGAGTTTCACCTTTCACAGAATCACAGAATTAACCAGGCTGGAAAAGACCTCTCAGATCATTGAGTCCAACCTAGCACCTAACCCTTCTCATTGACTAACCCCTGGCACTAAGTGTCTCACCCAGCCTCCTCTGAAACACCTTCAGGGATGGGGACTCCACCAGCTCCCCAGGCAGCCCATTCCAATGCCAGTCACTCTTGCTGTGAGGAACTTCCTCCTAACATCCAGCCTAAATCTCCCCTGGCACAACTTGAGGCTGTGTCCTCTTGTTCTGTTGTTGGGTGCCTGGCAGCAGAGCCCAACCCCACCTGGCTACAGCCTCCCTGCAGGCAGCTGCAGACAGCAATGAGCTCTGCCCTGAGCCTCCTCTTCTGCTGGCTGCACACCCCCAGCTCCCTCAGCCTCTCCTCACAGGGTTCCCATCCCTGAAGACATTCAGGGCCAGGCTTGATGGGGCTCTAGAAGCCTGCTCTAGTTGGGGATGTCTCAGCTTACTGCAGGAGCATTGGACCAGATGAAATTTAAGGGTCCCTTCTAACTCAAACTGTTGTATGATAAGGGAAGAGTGAGGCTCTTTCTTGGCCAGAGAGCTGTGTGGAGTTGCTGCTGATGCTGTGCTGTGAAACATGCCAAAAATGAAGAGCAATGTTGCTTTCAGAGCATTGTTGGTGACCTTTAGATTGGAGCTGGGAGTCTCATCATGAACTGCGAGCACAGGATCCATGACTCCTTTCCCTTTCCTTCTGAACTGAAAGGTTGTTTCCTCTGAAATTACCACTTATTACAGAAAGGTCAGGCTGATGGAGCTGCATCTGGGGTAAGCAGACAGTGACCTTGTTTGTCTCAGCACAGTGTTCCCAGCTTCATCATTCCCTGCTGCTGTTTGTAAGGACGATGCTCCTGTCACCGCTTTATAGCACGCTGCAGGCAGACAGGTTCGACGGGCTGGGCTCTCAGCTGCTCCACATCTGTTCTCTTTGCTCAGGTGGGGAGTGGAAGATTACCCTGGTGCAAACTTTGGTGCTTTGCAGGAGCTGTTCCCCACCTGTTCTTTGTCCAGCCTGCCTAGCAAACAGTGCTGAGGGCTCTCCTGTGGGTGTTGCTCTGCCTGTGCTGTTGGGAACACCCAGACCTTGTCCTGTCGCAGAGAAGGGCTGAGAGAACTGGGTTTGTTCAGCCTGGAGGGGAGACCTTATTGCCCTGTACTCCTTTAAGGGTGTGGAGAGGGCAACGAGGTCTCCCTTCAGCCTCCTCCAGACTGAACAACCCTTGTTCCTTCAGCTGCTCCTCACCAGCCCTGTTCTCCAGACCCTTCATTGCCTTTCCCTGGACATGCTCCAGCCTCTTGGTGTCCTTGCAGTGAAGGGCTTGAAACTGAACCCACTGTTGAGGGTGGAGATATCTTGAAATCTTGAAGTGAGGACAGTGGTTGTGAGCTACTGGCATAAGCGGGGTATGAAAATGAGTTCTCTGCTTTATGGAAGAGTAATGTTATTTAGACACTGTTAGCAGTTTGGTTTCAGGTGTGTCTAGCACCAAGTAGAAACACTGAGAGTCGAGGAAGCAGACTGGGTACAGACTGGGCTCTTCACCTGGAGCTCCAGTGTTTGGCTAGAAAGGGAAACTTGCCTGTATTTTATACCTCCTAATGCCTCTCTAGTGTCAGTTTAATCCTGAACGGATCAGTGTTGTTATCTAACCGTGCGCCAAGAGATGGCACTGCAGCCCTGCTCAACGTGAGGGGCAGCCGGGAGGGAGATCTGTAGCTCTGACAGTCCGGAGCCTCCTTCCCTGTGGTTTTTGGTGGCCTCTCCTAGAACAGACCGGCAGAGTTACCAGCTTGCTGCCTACGTGCTGTGGGTTGAGAAAACAAGCTGGAGTGAGGATGATTGCCTGCTTGGCAGTGCTCTCTTCATCTCTGGAGAGCTGCACTCCCAGCCTGCAGGCAGAGTGGTTCTCTAGGCTCTGCCTCTGTTTCTCAGTCTGTCTCCAGGAAATTCCAAAGGCAGCTCTCCAGCTGGCATTGTAGAATCATAGAAGGGTCTGTCTTGGAAGTGACCTCCAAAGGTCATCTAGTCCAGCTTCTCAACTAGATCGGGCTGCCCAGAGCCCTTGTTTAGCCTCACCTTGAAGACCTCCAGGGAGAGGGCCTCAGCTGCCTCCCTGGGCATCCTGTTCCAGTGTTTCCAAGGTAAAGAACTTGTTCCTAAAACATCATTTCCAGCTGGTGCAGATCTGCTGACAGTTGTGGTGCAGCACTGCTAGCAGTGGGATATTGCAAACGACAAATCCTCCTTCCCTCAGTATGAATCCCCTGCAAGGTGCTCTGTGTGTGCAGGTGAGGCAGAGCTTCTAGAAAGAGGGAAGCTCTGATTTGTCAGGGTTACAAGACCAGGCAAGCTCTCTGGTTTGAAAGATCTTGGACTCCTAGTGCACAACAAGTCCACCATGGGACAGCAATGTGTCCTTGTGCCAGGAGGGCCAGTGGTATCCTGGGGTGCATCAAGAAAAGTGTCCAGCAGGTCAAGGGAAGTTCTCCTGCCCCTCTAGTCTGCCTTAGTGAGATCACACCTGGTATATTGTGTCCAGTTCTGAGGCCAATTCAAGAGAGACAAGGACCTGCTGGAGACTGAGTCCAACACAGAGCTATGAGCATGGTGAAGGGACTTGAACTTAGAATAGAATCAGCTAGGCTGGAAGAGAGCTCCAAGCTCAGCCAGCCCTGCCCAACCAACCAGATCATGGCACTAAGTGCCCCAGCCAGGCTTGGCTGCAACACCTCCAGGCACAGCAACTCCACCACCTCCCTGGGCAGCCCATTCCAATGCCAATCACTCTCTCTGCCAGGAACTTCCTAACAACATCCAGCCTGAACCTGCCCTGGCACAGCTTGAGGCTGTGTCCCCTTGTTCTGTTGCTGGCTGCCTGGCAGCAGAGCCCAACCCCACCTGTCTGCAACCTCCCTTCAGGTAGTTGTAGACAACAGTAAGGTCTGCCCTGAGACTTCTCTTCTCCAGGCTGCACCCCCCCCAGCTCCCTCAGCCTCTCCTCACAGGACTGTCCTCCAGGCCCCTCCCCAGCTTCTCTGCTATGAGGAAAGACTGAGAGCCCTGGGGCTGATTAGTCTGGAGAAGAGAAGACTGAGAGGGGACCTTATGCATATCCATAAATGCCTGAGGGGTGGGTATCGAGGGCCAGGCTCTTTTTGGTGAGAGATCAAGCTGCAAGTCTGGTCTTTGAGAAGGCTCATGAAGGACTGCACCTTCATCTGTGTCAGCAGAGGCCAGTGGAGCTTGACTGTGCTGTACTGATTTTTTTCAACCACATCAGGAGATCTTGGGGAACTTTTTAAAGAGAGGTGAGTGAAGGGCTGGAGAAGTGAGGTCCAGAGGACAAATGACTCATCAAAGTCTGCTTTGCAGGACTTCTTTCTTCCCTGTCTTCTGGCCAGACTGCAACAGCTGAAGCTGAGCACTCAAGCCTGCTCCTGCTGTGGTTGTCCTTACCCCTGGGCTCCAGCAATTCTGTTTTCCACCTCTGTGTTCTAGCCAAACACCAGTGAGGGCAGTGGGAGTCCTTCCATTGGCATCAGCAGGCTTTTGTTTAGGCCTGGTTTTGCAGAGGGGCTCACACAATCCCCAGCATGCTGAATCCTTGTCATCCGTGTGCTGTTCAGGGGGGGTTAGATCAAATATTAACTAGTGTCTTGTTTCCTGGAAAGGCTGGGCTGTGCTCTGTGCCAGAAAGCCTGCTCAGGCTGTGCTGTCTGATCAGGTGGGAGCTGATGTACAATGGGCAATCTGTGGTCCCACTCAGAACTCAGATTCAACTGTTGCTTAGCATTCAGCAGCATCCTGCTCAGGATTATCTCCACATATGCCAGTGTTGCAGCATCTGAATGATTGGAGTGTGTGCAGGGTAGGACAGAGAGGGGAAGCCTTTTGTTGCTGGCAAGCTGAAATGCTGGGGATTAGTTATTGTTTGGAGGAGATTTTTGTGCACTTACCTGAACAAGCCATTCAGTTAGCTCCTGAATTTGCAGTTTGATGTGTTCCCAAACCTCTGGTGGTGCAATGCTGGTGAATAAAGTGAATTGTTCTGTACAGCAGAAATTTGTTTTGATAGCAGAGTACTGAGACCCTTCTGACTTTAAGGAGGGAGGGGAAGCAGTTCCTATTGATAAGAAGACTAAAAGCAGTTCCTGAGGCTTCTTGCACTTGGCCAGCATTGGATGCTAATTCCCCCTCTCCCCAGCCTCCCTGGCCATCCTGGAAAGCACTTTCTGCTTTATCTCCTTCCATATATCCTCCTGGAGTGCACTGCTCTGGACCTTGTGTAAATTTTTAGGCTGCAGATTCTGCTTTGTTGCCGTTGCTGGCACTGACTTTGTGTCTCTGCTGCACTTTCCTGGTTAAAGGGCTTCCAAAGTGAGTATATTCAGCCATGCTCTCATCTTCCATCCGTGCCCACAGGATTTGTGGGGTTCTTAGGGGTCCATCCTACTCACTTTGGAACTTCTGACTGCAGGCAGCAGTTAAGGGGTATGAAGCCCCCTCACTTGACCTACTTACAGAAATAAAGACTTCAAAATGTGTGCTGGGGGAGATTCTTCTTGCCAGAAGTCTGCGTTTTGATTCCTGATTGGCTTTGTCTTTCCATCTGTTCCTCTCATCTGCAGCTCTTCCACTCTCTCACCGAAGGCTGCTCAGAAGCTGGTAATTACTGATGTGTGGTTTTTTTTGTCTGCCAGACTGTTTTGGGGCTGGCTGCTGACTTGTTTCCACTGCACTGATCTGCTTTGTTCCCCTGACTCAGATCTGCTGCTCCATCCCTCTCTTCCTGACACAGACACTTTTCTTCCCAGTGAGAAGACTCCTGACAAGATTTTTGCTCTTGTGTTCTGCTTTCGCTGTGTCACTCAAAACTTTGTGTTTCTTGTTGCTCTGTGGCATAATTTAGTGTGATTTAGGTTGTGTTCTGCTGTGATTGAACCACCTTTTCTTTCATCACTCCAGCTAATTAGTTGAGCAGTTCTTTGAGCTGTGTACTTGAAATAGTCTCCCTCCCCTCCATTCCCCCCCTTTATTGTGGGAGTCGACAGGGTTGAATTTCATGCTGTTCTAAATGCAGAGCTGTACTGGTTTCTGTTGGGATTGACTGGGATTCCACTAGAACAGAGGTTTCTTTCCTTTATTGGATGCACCACGAGTTTTGGAACAAGAAACCTGGCAGTGCCATAGAATCATGGAATGGGTTGGGATGGAAGGGACCACAGAAATCATCTGCTCCAACCCCCTGCCACAGGCAGGGACACCTCTCAGCTAGACTCAGAGGCTCAGGGTCTCATCCAACCTGGCCTTAAACATCCTCAGGCAGGAGGCATCCACAATCTCCCTAGGCAGCCTGTGCCAGACTCTCACCACCCTCCTCAGCTCCATTCTAACCCTGCTTTACCTAAGCTTCAAACCATTCTCCCTTGTCCTGTCTTTAGACAGCCTCAGGACAAGTCCGTGTTCAGTACTGACCAGAG